>NW_005054315.1:6667401-6745805 GCF_000277835.1 Geospiza fortis
CAGCCTACAGAAAACAGACTTTCTTCACTAAGAAAATTAATCTCCATAAGCAGAGAACTTACTACCTGCAGTTGAAGCCTTGTGCAAGTGTAAAATCTGTTCTCACTAACGATGGCGATAATGGACTGGATCAAGATCTAGACATATTAGGACTAAAATGTTGCAACCAGAAGTTTCTTTTTTACTTTCAAGAGCTACAAGAGAACAAACCAAAGAGAGTTATCTTTCTATTGTCATCTACTGGATGCAAGCATATAGTTTCTGAAGTTCTGAAGTACTTTTATGAAGTATTAAGCTTCCTAATAAGAGTGAGAAATGAGAAAATGAGAAATGACTGTTAGTGTACGTGTGACAGAAGTGCTGTGAACAAGAACAGAACTCTGCTCACAAGTAAAGAGAAGGAAAAGAGAGAGAGATGGATAGTTCTGTGTGTTCATAAAGATTCTCACAATATGTTTTTATGTAGCATACACAGTTGTCTCTTCTTCTGGGTCTCAGAAATGTTGGTTGTAACTTGAGTGTCCTCTGTATCTAATATTTGTGATTCAGTTCTTCATCTATGAAATACGGATACCACAAGTCACTTGGGGATAACATAAGCTACTTTGTAAGGCATTCTGAGATCACTGTTGGGAAGTGCTACAGAAGAGCAATTCACTGCTCATTAATAAAGTCTTTCTTGCATAATTTTTTAAAGGGGTTCCCCTGTTTCTTGCCAATTTTTGCAGCATGAGCATGTATGTAATTATTAAATATACATAAATGGAGTGAATTTCAAGTGCCAGGAGTGGGCACACACTCTCCTTACTCAGAATTTCATAAAGGGTGTTAATATGCAGAGTTGGTGTGTGCACTTGGCAGCTGCACTGACATGATAGAGTGTCAGCTCCTTTGTTAATGATCCGCATAGGAAAGTATCCCACACAGGCCTTGACAATTGACATACCATTACAGTCTATTGCGCCAATAATCCATGCATTCAAGTGCTCCCCACTCTTCCAGGCAAGCCTGACACAATTGTGCTTAATAGCTCAGTGCAGCAAGTGAACACAAGGCCTTGATATGAGACTGTGATGACTGAAAGAGAAGATATGGCCTAATGTATAAATGATCCATGTATTCTTATAAGTACACTGATCCTCAAGGATCTCTGGATCTGATACAGTTTCAAGGAGAGCCGTACTTCTAAAAAAAAAATTACACAGAATATTTGGATTTTAAAACAAAAGCTTTTCTTCTTGAAAAATTACAGCAGAAATGTAGGCTGACATCTCTAACATCTGTGCAGGGAACTGGAGCTGGAAAATGGTACAAAGTCCTGTTCCATCTTGATGACATTAAAATAGCACCTTCTTCCTCTGTGACAGCTCTCTGTGGATTGAATCACACATGCTGGCTGCTGTGCAAAAATAACCTGTGACTCTTTTAGCACTCCACAGCCAACCAGCCAAATCTGTCTCTACACCACCATCACTGCTGTGACCACAGCAGAGGAGGCACAACGGGATTAGTTATTATTGCTACCAAGAGCAGTTTAGCAACTCCACACAGCATGGAGCCTTGCCTGCCAGAGTGGTGGGTGAATATTCACTCAGGAAGTTCTTACTGAGCTCCCTATTGCTCCAGCTAGGTTTGTGGCATCTGAATTAGCTAATTTTTAAGCTGACTTTCATATGTTGACAGCACATTCCAGCACTTGCAGTGTGGTCATACACTAAGTATCAGTGATGTGACAAGGCTTTATTATCTGTGCCAGCTCGAAATCAACAGGTTCCTACATTCTGGATGTTACTTTCCTAGCAACAAAAAAAAAAAAAAAAAAAAAAAAAAAAAAAAAAAAAAAAAAAAAACAAAAACAAAACAAAACAAAACAAAACCAACACAAAAAAAAAACCAAAAAAAAACCAAACCAAACCAAACCAAACCAAAAAAAAAACCTCAAAGGAGTGAAAAAATAACTCATATGCTGATATTGTCTTTGTTAGGGTGTCCACAGAGAAATATACAAACTAATACCTGGCGGTAGCTGTAGGTGAAACTAAAAGTTCCTCATTTGCTTTCTATTATTATAAGAAGATGCCAGTTTACTGTTTTTGCTGGATTTTCTACATAACTGTCAGTCTAGTTTAACTATAGTGCTTTTTAAGCATGTATTAGAGGCACATGGCACCTTAAGAACTTTAGTGGGGCATCAGTCCTTGATTTTGTTTAGACTTTATATGTATGTTCATGCATGTTTTGCAGTGATGTGATCCTTTAATACAAAAAACCCAGTATCTAAACATGGTTCATTGAACAAATATCAGAATTCATACCAATTAAGAGCAAGCCTTTAGAACTTTGTGCAGTATGCATCCTTTAGTGCACTACCTTTCTGTCATTCAGTCCAATTGGATTGCAGTCATTTTACTTGCTTACCTACTGGTATCATAAAGTTGAAGCTTCCTGACAGGTTGGATTTTTGTGAGGTTTTTTTAGTTACATTTTTCAGAAGAAATATGTTGGATGGTCATTCAGGCATACCCTCTGTGATCTGAATATCTAAGAAGTGGAGAAAAGCCAATCTTAAAAAGCATTTTGTTTTTTCCCTTTCCCTGTTTTATTTGTGATAGGTTCTTTGCCTCCATGTTCTCTGAAAAAGGACATTTCTGTGACCCAGACAATAGAGGAAGGGGGTCAGGAGGTTTCTTTCTCCATTAATCATTCAAAAATTTCCTTTGGTCCTTTATTTGTCAGTTACTGTCAGCAGGTTTCCTGGAATGGAAAGAAATGGTACTACAGGAACTACACCTTACCTTGGATGTTCAGCATGTATGTCTCTCTGTTCTTAAAAAGAAAGCTGAGAGAAACTGGTTTTGGTGTCATTTAAATATATGCAAAGTGGACGTTATATGGTACAACTCTGACTTGTTCAAGAAAATGGCAATACCTATTGTCTGCTCAAACTGACTACCTCATTATTGTAACATTCATATGATCATTGTTCAGCAGTCCTTGGAAACAAAGGCTATTTTTACTTAGTGACGTTTGACATTAATATGCATCAGGACCAGTCAGTATACTCTTCTGGCATTTGTTGTAAAAATCTGTAATCCTAATCATAATGGGCAGGATTTAACTCACTAGACTACGACCCCCTGAAAGTTGGATATCTACTCCAAGCTAATCTTCTAGTCTCCATTTAGAGTCAACAGAGAAGTAGGCACTTCCAAAGGACATTTGATACTATTTTAAAATAGTTATATAAGACAGAAATAACTGGAAATGCCGATCTTTTGTGTAGTTATATTTAGAGGAAAGGGATTCTCTGCATTTTATTATGATCCATACACATCATGCTAGAACCTCAAGGTCCCAGCTGGGACTGAGTTGTACTGAGTACTGCACAGACTTAAATAGATGTCTGAGTCATGCCAATTTGGATATCAATAGACTTGGGGGGAGGGGGGGTTCACACTGTCTAAATTTAGGCACATAACTAGAGCGCTTAAGTCCTTTAGGTCACTGCCCAAGAGAAGATCAGGCTCATTGGAAACTTATCCCCCTCTGCTTAAGGTGGAGGGAGTCTCTTGCTCTCTTGAAAACTCTATGCGTCTACGATTAAGCACTGTGAATGCACTTTTACCCCGCCTTTAGTAGCTACTCTGTAGGACAGGTCTTGAAGATTTTTTGCTGGATCAGGGTTACAAAATATCCCAGGTTCACATCCCAATACTATCCCAAGGAGGATCACCAGGTCCACAGCCACTGTTTGAAGGAGGAGAGCTCATTTAGAGCTCAGAAAATTGACATATAAAAGATGACAAAATGGGTGAGAAATAAATGCTCTCTGTCTTGGTTTGATTTTTCCCTCTTTACATATATTATTTCATGCAAATAATGACATTAATGCTATGCTTAAGGTTGAGTTTATAATTGCAGAAAGTCAAAAATTTCAAATTTAATCTTCCTATCATAATAAAATGGAATATTGAACACAAAGTGACAAAACTCCCTATGATTGCTGATCCTGCAATAAGGAATTATTAGCTAATTTTTTTTCTATTAGAACCACGAAGCTGAGTATTCAATACTAGTAGACCTGCTTGTTATCTGTACAAAATTGTTTAGGGTGCTTCTGAGGTCTGCTTTTTCTTACAAGACCCCGCAGTTGGACCAGAATCCAACCAGTAGAATTTAAACAGAGTGAGGGTGTCTGTGGGGTGAAGAAAGAAGGAGAAGAAATGGCCATTGTGAAAGTTCAGTCAAATGGAATGATTTTTGGTGCATCCTTTTTGTTGTTTTTACTAATTTATTCTTCAATTAGAGTGAAAACATTAGTGACATGATATTATTCTAAGCTTATTGAATTAAGCATAACCATGAACTGATGCTTTTGGAATGCACAACTCTTTGGCATGGACCTTGAGAAATTAAAATATAATACAACACATATTGATGCTACAACGAGCTTTACTCAGCTTTGAGCACAACACATTTTATTTATTTTTCATTTGAATTACATGGTGGCAGATTGGTAAGAATGGAGGATATATCAAAATTCAATTGCATTTAATATCATGGAGTTCCTGTACTTAAATGCATAATAGTAAAAGGTAACCATCACAGATAAATATATAGTAACCTGATCAGTCTGTTTGTAGTTTTTTATATCATTATGTAACAAAGCTTCTACCATCTACGCACTGCACTGTTTTGCTGAAAGCTTTACAGTGTCATGATAGGTTCAAAGCACAGTATGAGTCAAAATAAAGTTCATGGAAGTTATGTGATAGTATTGTTCATGACTGTCCCCATAACTTCTCACTAGGTGTGCATGATATTAGGTATGACTATTTCTAAACAAGTAAGCCCTAGAAAATGGTGCAAGCTGTAATTATTTACAAGTAGGCCTTAGCTCTGTTAGAAGTTCTTCAGATGATGTTAAGATGAACTTCTCTAGGTTAAAAAAAAAACAAACAAAAAATTATCTGATAGCTGATAAGCAAATATAATTTATTATCGTGAGTTACAGTTGAAGCCTACTATTATACACAGAGCAGTATTCCAATTAATAGTCGTCCTCAGAAAGAGGTGTTGCCTTCATGAATTGTGGTCTGGATTCTACAGGAATAAATTAAAGAAATAAACACAGCTTTCCCTGTTTTCTCTCTCTGGTCTTTCCAGAGTAATCCTGAAAGTATGAAAGATATGAATGACTCTAATTCCATGGGTATCTTTCACAATGAGCTTTCATACTTAGATGGGCACTAAAGCTGAGTAGTTAGAATGCGGAACTGAAGCTTATACTGGTTCATATGTATCTGCATACAAGGATTTTGTTGTGTTCTGATCTCTACAGATAGTCTTAAGAACCTGTTATTTTTCTGAAGCTGCTGCCATATGTTCAGTGGTATCATATGAAGCAAGCTGAAAATTATTAAAACTAATCTGGAATAGCAGATGACTATATGGAACACGCACACTGATTTTCATCACCCTGCTGGTTTTTGAAATGCCGTCAGGCTAAAAGGCTCCTAGGTAGTCATTCAAAAGGGTAAGACATAACAGGATTTCAGTATTCAGTAAGAATTATTCCAACAGCATACATGGGAATTACAGCTGAGATTTGCTTTGAAGCCATAGTACAAAATGCTTGTATTTGTACTTAAAATGTACTTATTTGCTTATATTATATTGTGGACTTTGACAGAGTCCATGCCAGAAGACAATTACCTGTAAAAGATGTATTTAATCCTCTAACATATAGGAAATGTCAGGTAAATACTGATGAAAAGAGCAGCCCTTCCTCACCACCACTACACACCAATCTCAACTCACCCAATATAATTTGAAATGACAATGGTGTTTTTTACAGCATTAATCCTAGATTTCTCACCCTTGTACAGCAACCTGTATTGAGATATAATGCACTAAGGATGCTGCTTTGTATAAAGCATAGCATTCACTTGTTCATTTTATTCTAAAAATGTCATCATTTTTCTTGCTATTTACTTGATGTTTATTTACTAACTGCCCAGTAATCAGTTATAATAGCAAAATATGTAGGTACACCTGCACAAATACGCATACATGCATGTATCCCTTATAAATATTAAATAAGACTACATATACATTATCTTTTTTCTTAAAAAAACCCCAAACACCACAAAAATCCCCACCAAACAATAGAATTAAATGGACCTCATATCCAAAATAAATTGGCCTAACTGCAAATGTGCTAAGGATCATATAGCATTAACTTTGAGGAAAGTTAAGTGTAGTGTAACACAAGCTGTGGAATGAATCTGGGCTAGAACATAAAGACATCCAAATGGTGGCTCACTCAGAACACACTTTCCTTAGGCGTACGCGAGGTTGGTTCCTTGACAATTGTTTACTAGCAGCTTTTAAGACACAAACAGCTGTGAGTGACAACAGTCTGTCACAAAATTTGTCTAAGTTCATGGCAGAGAGCTGCAAACTCTGACACCTACTGAAAGAGGTATCGTATTTGCAAGCAGTCAAAAGTGATTGAAAACCAGATGAATCTGTTAGGATACCTCATGCCATTGAACACTGTTGCCTATGCCAAATATGCATTCGTAATCTACAATCTGTTATCTACTAGCACTGATGCTATAAGGTAGCATTGTTAAGTTTTTAATACATAGCCATCTACTCTGAAATAAAAACTCATATTTAATCAAAAAGAAATAAACATGATTCATAAGATTCAACCAACATATACCACAGATGGAATATTTAGACTGCTCTCTCCTCTGAGTTGCAACACTTTTATGTGATATAGAAAAAAATCAACAGGAGGATTATACATCAGGGGAATATGCTGGAAAATCTATTGCCTTTAATTGTACGGAATTATGCTTGGGATAACCACAGTTGTAATTACTTTACATGCATAGGCACTCTGATTGCATACCATGATGGGCAACAGATTTGGTGGTACTGTTTCTGTTATTTAATTATTAGAGTTGGCCTGGAAACGTTCCTCCTTGATTGTAGTTAGCTTAATCAAATATGACTTGAGCATCTGAGTTGGCACAAACTCTGCAGGAACCCACTGAAATGACAAGGAACTTAAAAGCTATTCTTTTATTCCTTTACATCTTAATTTGGCAATTTCTGGAAGGACCAAGGAACCAGGACAAGTGCCAGGAAGAGGCGAGCTCTGTGAGCTCCTTTAATGGGAGTGTAAGAGATACAGCAGCGCCTGCTCGAGGGCTTCTCTTTGTGATGGAAGGCAGTGTCAGTGCTGGAAGCCATGCAGATCCCAAGGCTTGCTATTGCTTTTGCAGTCAAGGGCATTTGCAATTAAGGCCATGGATGCCCCTACTGTGGACAGTGGAAACACCCTAGAGCAGGACCCTATGCCACAGGGATGCTCCTGGTCACTCTGTGGATACTGTACCCCTGTCAAGCTTTCTTTGCATGGTACTTTGCATGATATACTTTGCATGATATACTGTACTTTGTTCCCTCTGCTTGCCAAATCAACAGTATTTTCTTTACAGTCTTATGTTCATTGTGCTAAATACAACCATTACGTGTGGATTTGGGTGTTTATGGCAAGGTACAAAAATTGTACATTGATTTAACTAAAAATTAAAATATTTTCTTTTTCAATGTTTAATACCAGGAAACCAAACAAAAAGATTTATTATTACCTCTCTCTTTTTTCCCCTTTATTTTTTAGTTCATTGTCAAAAGCAATTTAGTATTTTCCCACTCTTACCTATCCATTAATACTACCTGTGCAGTATTGCAATCAAGATCATCATTACGGTCATGGACCCACTCTGGCAGATGCAAAGGATGTTATTAAATAGAGAAAATCAGATATAGCAAGAGAAAACATGTTTGGTCAGACAAACAAAGCGATCAGAATAATAAATTCTTCACAGATTACTTTCACATTTTCATTTAAAGTATGATATTTTACTTCACACAATAAGGAAACAACAGAAGAGGGTAAAAAAGGGCATCACCTCTAAAAACTGTTCATTTACTGAATGCATCTGTATTCTGTATGTTTCTTGAAAAATGTTTACTACTGTTTATTATTGTTGGTGACTGGATCAGCTGGACTAATTTTGTTTGTGGCTTTTTTTTCCCCATTATATTTCCTGAAGCTTTTTAAATGGAAAATCATGAATAATCTATAATAATAGTGTGAAGCTTCCAAGATTATTGATATGTTTTAAAAAAGATTAAATATAAATATTTTTACAATAAGTCATTAGAGAGTTGCCAAGAAATGTCTTTTGGGGGACTTGAAATACCCTGAGTTTTCATGTCACATTTTGTTTATTAATAGCTCTCAACTGTTTGCTCAAGAGACATTTCAAGACTGTATACAATTTGCTCCATGTTTAGCAGGAATAAAAATTTTGTGAGAATAAATGCTCAGTCAGGAACAATTTTTGTGATGATGAGAAAAGTCTGATGAGTGTAGTCAGCAATGTTTTGGGGATGAGTATTGATGTAATAGTAGTTTTCTTCGTATTTAATGATAGTGATATAAATTAGTTTAAGGTACTAAAAATTCAAGCTTTTATTTTTGATGAGTCACAAGCTGGAAGTATCATATACATTTTTAGCAACATTTTAATTAATATGAATTTTATTAAAACTTAGACAGTTAAAATATGACCATATTTTAGTGGCTTTTTGACTCAGATTAACTCAGCTAGCTTCTGGCATAATTTTCCTCTATCTACAGTCACATGACAAAGATAAATCAGGTATTACAAAAACTGGTCTCTTAGTTTCATGTGTCTCCTTGACTTTCTTGTGCTTTCTAGATCATTACAAGTATGAAATTGTCTCAGGGCTCAGAAGGAGCTTTATTTACCTAAGCCAATATTTGCATCTTTGTTTCTGCTTGTGACTCCAGAATATTTATTAAACAGCTCAGAACTCCTTGTTAAAATTGTTGTCAAGACAGAAATGAGTATTCAAAAGAGATTAATATTTTGTTGGAAAAAAAAATCATATAAAAATTTGGTGTCCATCTTCTCATTGTTAGACGTTTGTTAGAGCAAGGTTTCCAGGTCAATAATTTTTGGGAGTACTGACTGGGCTTCTTTACTGCCTTTATGCAGTTACCAGTTTCTGTCTTGCTTGTAAAAATATCTACTTGCACCTCCTGCAGATCAAACTCCATTTCACGGGAGCATGGATGTCTCAAAGCTAAATTATTAACTCTGTAGCCCAGCCTCCCATTAATTTCTCCCTCCATCTTCCACAAAACCATTTTTACTCAAAAGTATTTTACTTGCACAAGAGTACCTACCATGATCAGGGAGGGCTTTGCACTGCTGGGCAAATGTTATCAATATCAATACAGTATCTGTATCAATACAGGGTGCACTCAATTCTCTTGGGCAGTATTGCCATTGTGGAAACTCTGACAGGAGATAATCCCATCAGAATTCTTCAATAAAACACTGAGATAAAATACTTTTAGTCTAAAAGAAAATATGCACATTACTAAGCACCACAGAAATCAGGGGGTTTAATTCTTTTATGGCTAGCTACAAATATGGGATCTTGAAGGTTTATCTAGTTAGAAAAAGAAATACGTAATAAACATTCTCAAGCATAGTTTTAAAATGTCTTTGCAAATTCAGTTGTGTTTCTGTTTCTGTCACTGACATATGCTGAGAGACACCAATTATTTCCAGATCCTTCACAGAGTTTAATGTATTTTTTACAACTATCTTAAATGCAGAACTGCACTTTCAACCGTCAGTTTCAATGAACTATTTTAGATAATACACTAAGGAAGCAAGATGAGGAATAAGGAATAGGCCTGTCAGGTAAAAAATTTAATTCAGAGTAGTGATTTCTGCTACTTGTTTTTAAATCGTTGCATTTTATTTTAAACATATGGGGAAAATTAATTTGCTTGTATTTCTCGGTGTTCTCATTAGAGGATTTACTGCTCACATTACTATCAGTTATTATATGCTAAGGTAGTTTCCATACTACCCAATCTAAATGATCTTATGGCTCTATTGCACTCGGAATATACCTACATGAAAGTGACTGCAGTGTAATTTGTGGTGAAAAGCCTGATACAGGCAAGTTTAAAATATATCATACACTTTTTTAGACGTCTTTGAACAACTTGAACATCCCTTTTTATATCCCTGATGTTCGTATGCAGGCTCTCTACATGAGGAAGGTATGTCTTGTGTGTTAAAAGATATTCCAGTTTAAATTATCAAAGCTAATATTCAAACAGATCAAAACATTAACCTTAATTGACTAGTTCTGTGATTGGAGGTGGAGACAGAGTGTAGCCTTCCCTTCTTCCTTAGTACAAGCCTAGAAAGGTCTGGACACCTAATGAATTTCTAAGCAGAGGATTGTGGGTCAAGGCTGAATATAAATTTCATGTTGCATCATCTGTATTTGGATGGTTTAAAGTATCTTTTTGAATTGTTTACATTTGTGACTTTAGCAATGGAAAAGTACAGTCCTTTCTTGTTACATGACAAATAGCATAAATACAATAGAGTTCTGTGAATCTTGTGGTGCAACACTATTTCTGTACAATGATTATCTTTCCTGGTTTAATAAACTTGTCACCTTCACAGCAGTTTATAAAATGTTTAAGCGAATGTCACAGAATAAAAAACTCAAACAATGATACTGGAGATACATAATGGTAAGTGTACTTCAGTATGAATAAATTATGGGAGTCTCAGGGAGCACCAAATTAAGCCATTGTTAGAAGAAAAGGGCCTAAATATTTTCAAGCAAGAATATTTTCATCTAGGTTCTCCAGGGTGAAGTGACCAGGTAAGGATGCTCTGTTACATCCATAACACTACAGGCCTTTACAGACTCATATTTCTCAACTCTTCCTTTGGCTGAAAATTTCAAGCAGAAAGAAAAAAGGTGCCGAGCAGGATTCAGAATTCAGAGCTGTGCCTTGATTCAAGTATTTCCTTACCCCAAGGACATGATACACACCACCCCTGCTTTAGAGACAGAGCTGTAGAGACAGATTGTAGGGCTTGGAGCACCTGGGTTAGGATTTTGGTCTACCTTACAACATACATTTTAAACTGATAAAGTGATTTTCCTTCATTCCACTTAACCCAGATTCTGGCCAAGGGAAGTCTCACTGTCAGTTTCTTGCCAGGATGAACACCTTGGAAATATAAATAACTTGCTGTGGCTTAAACTTCTGAGCTCACTTAGCTTTTTTTCCTTTGTTCTCTTGCCCGCTTGAGTACTGTGCATTATACCTTGAACTGCCATCTGTTTGATATATGTCTCACATTATATTAAATTTATTGTCAAGCCTTTACTAAAAAGGGCAACACAGGGCTGCTCTGACCCAGGAGCAGAAGCAGCTCTGTGTCCTGACTTTTCGTGCCCAATGGGTAGCACAGTTAAGGTGCTGAAGAAAAAAATTCTTTCGGTGGTTTTTCTTTTCATTTTTCATGACTGTTTGTTCTCTCATCTCTTGGGAAATATTAAGTCAAAGCACCTGACAGGGTATTTCTTTGCTCCTGAGTTATTTGAATAAACAGATCAAATAGATAATGCTGGCATGGAAAATGAATCTATCCATTGGCAGGCACTGAGACAGCATTATCAGTCTATACTTGCCATATTATTTTTTGAAAGATCAGTGTCAGACTTTACCTGAGACAGGACAAAAAATTTACATAGACTCTTGGTTTTACCTACTATGGACATTCAAAATGATTGTAGCAAGGTTCTTTCAGTCTCTTCTCCCAAGTAACAAGAAACAGGACAAGAAGAAATGGCCTTAAGTTGTGCCAGGGTAGGTTTAGATTGGATATTAGGAAAGAATTTTCAGCAAAGGGGTTGTTAAACATTAGAACAGACTGTCCAGGGAAGTAATTACGTCACCATCCCAGGAAGTATTTAAAAGACATGTAGATGTGGCACTTGGGAACAAGGGTTGATGGTGGACTTGGCAGTGCTGGGAGTTTGGTTGGACTTGATGATCTTAGAGGAGTTTTTCAAAATAAATTATTCTACAAATCTACGCTTGCAGTGTTACCTTGTAACAAGCCATAGAAATAATTACAGACAAGCACAGTATCTCAAGGGTTCTTTGTGCCAGGACATCACTGTTTCTTTATCACTTTTCGTTTGTTTTGTTTTATTTTCACTTGTACCAATGTCGAGACCTCCTTGAAAACTTATTTTATTTTACATTTTGCCTGGCATTGATATTCCAGTCCAAGTGCCTGTTCCGCCCCAAAATGAATTTCAAGTGTGTAAACAAACTCTGTAAACTCTTTCATGGCTAAACACCATTGAACTCAGAAGTAGTAAATGAAAAAGATGTGAGGAAAACTGCTCAGCTCCTTGGGATGAAAAGGGTCCAGCACTAATCATTGTCCAGTTAGTTTACACACGTTCCTTGCTACGTTGTTATTACTTCTGTCCTTTTTTAATGAAGCAAACATTAAAGTAATATTATTTCAGTTGAGGGTTGGTATCTATAGCTTATACCTTGTGATGTTAATTAAAAACATAATTTTTATGTACTTATCACAAAGGAAATATCATTTCATTAAAATCCAATTAGATTCAGACAATATCTGTAAAGACTACTGAATAACTGCTGTTTGAACATAGTCTGCTTTGTTCTATTTTCATCATCTGAATAAAAGCAACCACAACAAACAAACCAAAGGATTTCTTTTATTAATCTCTGAGGTTACAGATCCACTTGCATTTAGAACAGTGTTTTATGTGAAAAACATACCAAAGATTTTGTTCCACAGGCTGCAGCATGAATGGAATTATTTTAGAAAATTCTTATTTTCTTTCCCATATTTATATAATAAAATATATTTATTTTGTAGAATCAATGTCTTTATATAAACAATTTGTCCATGATAAAGTAAATCAACATTTTCAATGTTACCAGAATGCTGCATAGATTAATGGATTACTGCCTGCAAGGTAGTGGGGACTCAGGATAACACATGGGGAGTGAAAAAACAGAAGAATTGTTCCTCCATTTTGTCTCACTATAATTAGCCTCTTGCTGCATAGGCCATTACTTTGCCATTGATTTACTCACTGAATTTCCTTGAATATCCTACTCTAGGAACTGAATGAGAAAAATGTTTTAATGCAGGATGCTTTTTCTGCATGAGTAAAATTTTGTGCGATATTTTTGGCTTTTAATCATGGGATAGTTAACAATCAGTGGAGTCAGATTGTAACACCTCTTTCCAATGGATGAAGAAAACAGAAGGAAAGAGCAGAATAAGCCACTGAAATTGGGATTTGACTAAATGGAGTTTTGTGTGTTGACTCTAGGCTAAAAACATTTTGATCCCAGCTGTATCTTCTGTATTGGATTTTGTTTCTCTGCTTGCTTGCTTGCTTGCTTGTTTGTTTGTTCAGAAGTTTCCTTTCTTTCTGCTACCAAAAAAAAACCAAAACAAACCCAAACCAAAACATCCTAAGGGGAGGAAGGCAGCTAGTGAAGAAGTCTAAAGTGTCTGTGTCAGAAGGCTGTTTCTTCTGATTCAGCAGTTCAGAATGAGGGTCACAAAAACTAAGGTGCCCACAGAGGAATAGCAGTTGCAGCATTTTCTATCTGGAGTATCTGTAATCATTGACACAGGAATGCTGATTCAAGAAGTTTGCAAAGAAAGACACTGATGTCGATAAGAGCTGGAACAAAATGGCTTTGTTTGCGCTAAATAACTGAAATTATAACCAAATAAAGATTTGAAGAAAACCTACAGAAAGATCAATGTTTGTATCTCAGTATTTTGCAGACAACAATTACAGTATTTGCTGAAGTCTGCCTTATCTTACTAAAAAAAAATCAGTAATTTTATTTGTGAGTAGATTGTACTTTGATGATCTAGATCATCGGGGAACAAGGGAAAAACTGCTTTTTATCTGTTACAGCAGGACTATGTAACAAAATGGGATTTTCTAATTTTGGAGGCACTAGTCACCTGGTGGGAATGAAGTAACAATATCAAGACAAGAAAGGATTAAAACAGAAGTTTGTGTATGCTGAGATTGAAGAGAGGTGCAAGACTGAATTAAACAGGCTTTTAGTTAAATAAAGTGTTTATGAAACCAAATGAGAAGTTATGAGACCAAACTTCCTCATGGCTAATATAGAAAATGAGGTGATAAACAAAAATGTGTTTTAATGGAAAAGCAAATCAACATAAAATTCTATCAGAAGATATTTTAATTGTGCATGTATTTATTTTGTTCTTGACTGAGCAAGGGCATTTGATGGCAAGAAAAGAACCCTCCTCTTCTCTCCAGTACTGTGCCTTACAATTTCTGAAGTTAGAATCCTTTTTTTCTTTCTTATAGTATTCCCTACATTTTATAAAGCAACAAATATTTTGATTTTGGCCTCAGTTCCTAACTCCTAATAAAACTTTGAAATTACTCAGCTCTAGACCTCAGTTTGAAATCTGATGTTTAATTCAGACTCAGCAAGGAAGTTTGTAATAGCTAAAGGTTTGTGGACAATTTCAAGAACATTATGGGATGGAACTCTGGCAGAGTCTGCTTGGCTTTTCTTTGGCATCATCTCCAGAGGAACCTTCAGTGAATGAGCATGACATGTTTTGTTGAAAAGAAGAGTAACAGAGAAATATCTTCAAGGGTCAGCCCAATGCCTGATCCTGCCATCATGCAGAATGGCTATTTAGAGAAAAAAAAAACCCACACTGTACAGCATATTATTATTGTAACTTTTGTTTCTGGAAGTCAGCATGGAATTGGAAAGCTACTGCACCATTACTATATAAATAAAATCTAATAGATGGGCTTCACCAACCATTTCTGGCAAGAAAAGCTACATGAAGCCTAATGTATCTTCTGCTTTCATTTAGAGAATTCTAGCTTTTGTTTCCCTTGTAAAACTACATATTTTGCCAAAAGTCAAGTTGCAATGGATATTTAATAGGAGCCTGACCTGCTAGAAATGGTTATTATGTATTGTCAAGGCAGAAATAAACCCTGGCAATACCAGCATAGAGCCTGATTCAGTTCTCCTGATAGTCCAACTCACCTTTTTTCATTTTTACATCAGTGGGTATTTTCGCTGCACAAAACCCCTAATAATATAATCAAATATTATAATGCGGACCCCATTACAAAACAGTAGAATTCACACTGACTTCTCTGAGCTGTAGGCAATTTTTCCATTAGCAAATTAAACTTGGAGCTGTGTGAAACTTGCATTGTTCGCGTATTTGTGTGAGAGAAGTGATAATTTCATTACTACTGTATTCAAAATTCGATTCAAGGTGGAATGACATTTTCCTTTCTTCAGAACTGTCATATTTTATAGGGTATGACTCAAAGCAGAAATGATTGTGTTCTTTCTGTCATCTTGTTAAATCTTAGGGTTTCCAGAGTATTTGAAGATTTTGTAAAAAGAAGGTATTTTTCTCATAGGTCATACTGTGAATATAAAAACTTAATGAGAGAAAATAACATATTTTAGAAAAATCCCTTTGAATAGTACAGGTGATTGTGTTAGTTCAGTGGAGTTACAAATGTAACCTTTTTAATAAGGACAAATTTTCTGTTGCTGTGTTTTTCTTCCACCAGCCCAAAACAAATTGTCCTTTAAGTTTACTTTCTCTGTTTGTAAAAGGAAGAGGACATGGCTTGAAAGTCACAGCCACAAGAACCCAAAATCATAAGAATGGTACACTTCAGGAATCACCTACCCAGAAATGAATCAGCACATCTAGCCAGTTTACCTCCTCTCTTCAACACTGACAGCTGATCTGCATTTAACTGTTGAGTTTAAACATAATCTGACCAGAATATTTAAGAGAAACTGAAATAAATTCAGTTCAGGTCCTCTTGAGAAAGGAAAGCTTAATAAGCTATTCAAGTAAATGCATTTCTGCTTTTTAAACTTTTGATTACATGGTCAGCTGGCTGGTTTTACCTCACTCTACCTAATGACATCTTTGATACTGAAGCAGAATATGCTGTAGAAAAATTTCTGCGCAGATGTAGAAATCACTGGAAATAGTTCTTGCACCCTATTCCTGTGAGTTTTTATCAATTATAAATGGCCACTGACATAAAACCTCCATAATTTTGATAATTATCTTGAACTTTTGAGGTGTTCCTCACTAGAGGGATGCTTAGAAATCATGCTTCATGAAGAAAAATATGAAAGAAAGTTTAAATAATATCTTAACAATAACAACAACAACAACAATTTTTTTTTCTTGCATCCCAGAGCAGTTACATAACCATGTTTTGGGATGTATTTTTTGTGGTACTGGTGGTGGTGGTGATGGGTGTGATGGTTGATTGTTCTGGGCGTTGCTTTTTTTTTTTTTTTCAGGTGCCTTATATAGGAAACATTCTTCAGTTAAAATTATCATGGCAAAAATATCGCCACAGACATGTCAGAACATATAGGTTAGTCTAATACTGTGAAGCATTAAAGCCTGTTATTTGAAATTTTTATTGATTTTCTTTCTTTCTTCCTCTTTCTTTCTCTTTCTTTCTTTCTTTCTTTCTTTCCTTTCTCTTTCTCTCTTTCTTTCTTTCTCTCTTTCCTTCTTTCTTTCTCTTTTTCTTCACCTCTCTTTTCCTCTCTTTTATATTCTTTTTTCTTCTCTTTTTTATCTTTTTTTTCTTTTTTTTTCTTTTCTTTTCTCTGAAATAAAAAATAGGCAGTTTAGAAAGAAAGAAGAGGCAATTTGAAAAGTTGACAGATGGTAAAACATTGTGTCAGCAAATTTGAAGAATTGCTGATGTGGAGAAAGTTGCAAATGCTCTAACTAAACTTGGGGCATTGCATCATAGACAATCAAACAGTTTAACAATATTGATGGTCAAGAAAGCTGAAAACATAGAGTTTTATCTGAGGAAAAATTATATTCCAGACGGTAGTAGATAGATTTTGGAAATATGTTCTCCTTTAAGGTATGTTTGTCAGGATGTATTCCCTGTACTTGTATTAAAGATCTCACAAATGCAAGAAATTGTAATTTCTTGAGGTTAGAAGTGAATTCAAGTGTCTATTTGGAGAATTCCTCCAGCTCTTCCATGGCCATGAGTTGAAAGATGAACCACATTTCGCAGTGCATAGAGTCAGGACATTTATAATTTTCTCAACAGTTTCCTGGGACTCCAAACACAGCCACACCCTGTACTTTGATCTTTCTCTTGTCCCAGTGACCAAGGAACAGCAAAGTCCTACAGACCTCTAAGGTCCTCCTGCACTCTTGTCTGTGCTTATGTTCAGAAGCCAGGAACTATGTAAGTAGCATGATTAGGACTATGAAATTATTTTTAGGTCAAACTCTTCCCTTCACATGATTCTGGTGGCACTTCCTTACCATGAGTAGTGATTGCAGCATTTCCAGCCTCAGCTGTTTCAGAACCATGAGAACCATTACATCCTGTAAATTACACTACAAATTGCAAGATTTTTCTGTTAGTAGGGATTTTTTGGTTGTTTTTTTTGTTGTTGTTGATTTTTATGGGTTTTTGTTTGGTTGGTTTTTTTCAGAACTTGAATAAAAGACCTTATACATTGCACAATATTTCTATTAAGTAGGATTCTGTTTTCATTTCCCATCTGGGTTTCTTTGAGCCTTATATATTCTGTGGGGTTTTGTTTTGTTGTTGCAAGGGGCTTTTTTTGTTCTTTTGTCACACTTCTCAAGACTTAAAGCTTTGATTTTATGTATTTATTTATTTTAATGAAAACAGAGATCCAATGTTACTAAATGAGTACTGGAGCTAGGGTTTTAAATATCCTGAGACTCATGATAAAATCACCATAGTTGGCAACACTGCTTGAATTTGGCACAAGATCCTAAAGCTTTAAAGGAAAAAGTGTGACTCATCAAACTTGCCTGGAGAGTTAAGGGAGCTGGGGGCAAGGGCTAATGGGGGTATCTTTCCATTTCAGTACTTCAGAAAAAAATCTACAAGATACAGTCCAGTAATTGTGCCAAGGAAAAAAATCTGCTTGCTATACAGAGAATAACAATTTCTAATTATGTAACGAAACGAGGGGGAATGTAGAATGGCAGAGAGTTTAAAAAAAGTACAGGGATAAACATTTCCAATTTTACAGAAATATTTTAGCCAAGAGTTGGTAGTTCATAGGCCAGAAAAGTACCTCACCTTTATGTGATATAAAACATAAAATTCTAAATACTCTTTACACATTTGAAATGTTCTTCTTTAATGATCTTTTCTTTCCAGATGAAGTGAAATATAGAATTTGATCTTTTGTTTTCTCAGGAGAATTGTATATATATTTGTCATAGTTTTGATCTGCCACCAGAAGCTAGCCTTAATTTACTGAATTATACATGACAAAGCACTAGATTAAATACATTTACATGTGTTAAATCATAAAAATCACATCAGTTACCTGCTGCTTTATCTTTCTGTTGGTGCTGTGGTCTTTTGTTAATATGCAAGGCTACCTTCCTAAGCCAAACAAGCAAAACTACACAAGATAAAAATGGACAGAGACCTTTCATTAAAGTGGTTTACTTCATTCTCAGTTCTTGAATTCTTGTGATGAAGTTTTTTCCCTAGAAGATTTATTTATTGTCAAAATTTCCACTGAGAAATCTTTTTCCATGCCCAGAATATACCTTTTAGTGATAAAAAATCATCATAGTCAGGCCTTTGTAAGAGCCTTCTGGCTAAACCATGAAAAAAGAAACAATCTCATGTTCTTCTACTCTAAGATAGATCAAGTTATCTCATTTCTGATTTTCCATCACCATTAGACATAGATGGAGACTAACACAAAGCTACAGTGGTCTGAAGGTTGGTTGGCTGTTAGTTTGCTATTTTTGTTGGGTTAGCTGGTGGTTTTTGGGGTTTTGGTGTTTGTAGCTTTGTTTTTTGTTTTTTTCTTTTTTTCCTACTGGACTTTTTATTTCTTTTGCAAAGTACTTCAAAATATTTAAATTTGATGTCATATTGAGTGTAAAATCAGCACTCCAGGAGGAACTGAAACTTGTGCTTCCCTAACTTTTGTAGTTTTCAGAGTTCTCTGTATTTAAAATGTCTCCCCTTTTTCAAAGCACTTGAAGCACACAGGAGTTTTTTCTTTTTTTAAGTATGTGTTTTAAAACAAGTATGTATTGGGGTTTATAGGAGCTTGTGCAGTTTAGTTTGCTAATGAGCACCAAGTGTTACTGTTATAGAAGGGTTACTGTGGATCTGAAAGGACCCTGTTTCTACCTTAGAGGATTCCCCAAAGAGTTTAAAGGATCTCTCCAGGACAGTTACCTGGCACAGGCCAGTGGTCTGGGGGCTGTAATTTACTGCCTGTCTACCTGTAGGCAGCCTCTTTGCTGGGTTTTTACCATCCGACCCTCTGTAGGAGCATAGCATAGCTCCTGCATGGACAGCAAGCAGTTTTTATTACAGTACAGGGGAAGAGAAGCTCTTTTTCTGGAAGGGTAAGTACTGAGAGCTTTTGGTAAAGAAGTACTTGCCCTTAACATCCTGTTTTTTTGTGTGCCATGTGTTTACTCCATGCTGTGGGCTAATGACCTGCAAAATGTCAAGCTAAATAACTGCATTTTTTAGTTGGCATTGCACAAAGCAACATTTGAACATGGAGGAAACAAACTGGTTTTTTGTAGTTAATTAAAAAATGCTCAATCAATTTAATATGCATAAAGTTTATGGGGCATTTTCTTACCGGCTGGGAAGTTGTATGTACCCAAATTTCAGCCCATTGTGAATTTTATGACTTCAGTTTTCAAGCCTAGAAAAGTCTCAGCCAGTGGAAGTGCTGATAGTCCTCTTATCACAGACACTGTAGAAGGTGCCACTGTAATAATCCCTGCTTCTATAGTCATAGTCAACTTTTTTATACCCTATAGAAGTGGTAAATAATATTGGGACAAAATGAGTTAGGATACTTAGGATTCACTGTAGCAAAGAGAATCAGAACAACAAAAGCACTCTCACTGATGAAATTGGAAATGTTTTTTTTTAATTAACACTTCTAATTAGAATTTAACATCTCACTAGCTTCGTATGGGATTTTTCGCTTCCTTAACCTCACGGAAACCTATCTATTGGCTCTAAATAGGCAGTCACTTACCATGCACCACTTGAGGATTTCAATTAATCCCAAATCCTCTAACTTTGGTATGTGAACTTGCATTTTTCTCTGCATGCTATTCCCTCCTGTTTCAATTTTCTTACTAAGAACCTTCTCCACAGTATTTTTCTTCTCCAATTCTTTGCCTCTCTGTCTACCTGTCTATTTAAAAACTGTAGTATTTTGATTTGAAAATGATGGGACAATGCCATATATATGTAGGCACTGGTCAGGACTGCTTAATATAGCTCTGGAAAGACAAGTACCTAGAGAAACTTTGCAGAAGCAGAAGAAACTAGCCTCCATCAACTTTGAAGTGGAAAAAAAATTAGGTGTCTTGAAGTTGTTTGGCCAAATTAATAAAAATACACATATTTAAAAAGACAAATGTATATTTTTAATTGCATTTCTCCTTATCTGAGTATTTTTGTACAGCCATTTTTGGCTCAATTTACACCTCAACCACTAGCTGGGTTTTGGATTTGTCATGTATAATCTCAGTTTACTTGAAGTCTTATTGTGAAAGAATCTACCTTCTGTCATTTGAAATAGCATTTATATTACAAAAGGAAGCAACAAAATTACTAAACCAATAGAACATAATGGAAATGTAAAATATTTTAGGTTAGAATGGAATTAGTTGATTTCCTGTTGTCCAACCATGACCATTTTAAAGAAATTACAAATTTCTCATTCTGGAGATTTCATAAAATACAAATTTTCCTGAAGCAGTAGGGAAAAAAAAAAAAAAAAACAAAAAACCAAACAACCAAAACTCATGGTTTCCTTGTATTACCAATTTACCTTCCTAAAGTGTTGAGTACTCGAGTGCCTCACAGACTGATCACTAGTCAGTCCTCTTTCCGGATTAGCTACTTTTGAAGTGAGTTTACTTTGATGGTAAACAAAGAAAAACGCTTGCGTACCAAGGGTTCTCTATGACTCATTATTCACAAATATCCTGGAGTTTGTCTTAGAATTTGCTCTTTTGTTAAAAATGTGACCACAGTGGCACTTAACAGCACCATTGTAGACTAACACCTAAGGTCCTTTTTGAAGTAACATATTTTAGAAAATATACTCTGTGTTATGGATTTTCTGTTTTGTTGTCAGTTGAAAAACTCAGTCACCCCTCCAAGTAAACCAAAATTCCTCTAATTACAAGCATATGAACTGCCAGCTTCAAAATTCTCCATATAGTTACGGGATGTCATAGAAATCTTTTTGTTAGGTATCTTATAATTCATCCTGAAAATTCAAGAGGGAAAATTAACTACAGGTAACTGTCTATAAAACACTGATGTAAATAGATCATGAGAATGTGATTACAAGTGAAATTTCATCCTATGATAAATAGTAACCTCAGTCTGCTTGCATCTATTATAGCCAAAGAAAACCACACAGAAATAAATCTCAAATGCTTATTCTTAGATAATGAAGAAAATCAAAAGGTGAGGATTTATTCTTCTGTTAAATTGCTTACATGTGTCACATTAGCCTGGAGATTTTGGGCATCCCGGTAAATATCCATACAAAAAGATCTTCATCTGGAGTTATTTATCTGCTTAAATATATCTAGAAATACATCTTCATCTCTCCACTGAAAGTGGAAAGCCACTTCCCTGAGTCTAGATCACCATTGGCCACTACAACTAGAGATTTACCAGAGATACACAAGCTTTCCCCAAAATGCCATATTAGCCTTCCATTTTCTTGTGTCTCTTATGTTTTTTCATGTACAAAATACTCCCCAAGTAGAGCAGCATCCATGTTCTTGTCATGAGAAAGTCATAGGATGATGTAACTTACTTGTAGCTTCCAATGCATTGTTTTGCTTTGCACTGGAGGTTGAGATTGAAAAGTGAATTCTTTTTCTATGTAGGCACATTTAGGCAGGCTAATCACAAGAAATGTTGCACTAAATTGTCTTCCATGTTCAAAAGGACCACACAGAAGTTTGTGGAAAGGTGCTAACACAGTGATGTGACAGATGTTACACAGCCCTTTCCCTCTGAGAGAGAGGGATGAAAGCTAGAGTATCATTTATTTGAATCTCCATGCAGTGCTAATTAGGCAACAAGGACAGACAACAGAGACACAAAGTGAATGCTAGAAGACATTCATCAACAGTGCCACAAAGATTTCTCATTTGTCTTTGCTATGCAAAGATATTCATTGCACTATGGAGTGTGGGCAGTCCGTGTTTGCACAGAATCATACTAAAGCCAAAACCAAAGAATCCAATGGTCCAGATAACACAATATGTTGAAGGGAGAGAGAACACTGTGTCTAGAACAACATGACTGATCTCTCATTGTACCTTCTCAATGCATAAGAAGAATGTCTCATTCTATCTTTAACTTACAGGACATTTCCCACCGGTTGGCAGAAAGTAGCTATGGATCCAGCCATTTTCAAAAGTGGTCATAGAAAGGCACAAGTTAAAGCTAGACTGGTCTTTACTGAATATTGACAAACTAGCATAACCATGAACAGAATATGATGTATTGATAAAGGATTATAATTCCTTCTTCTTTTCTATTCAGAGGAAGCAACAGGATCATTATGAGGATGATACAGACCACAATGAACTCTGGTTGTGGAGTGAGACAACTTTGTCAGGATTGTATGGGGTTTTCAACCAACCTTCCATCATTATAAGCTTGGTATCTTCAAGATTGGACAGATCTGTAAATATACAGAAAAGGTGAGACATGAGGATGTTGTACAGTTCCAGTACTATGTATAAGACATTTTTCTATCTAGAGTGTGTGAATATCTGTGTCATGGGTACAGATGCTGCCTATTCTAAATAGATGGTTGGGATGCTCACTTCTGAATTTTCAAAAAGTGGTGTTCAAATTACACCAGCAAGAACACACTGATGCAGTTTGACCTGATGTAATATGACTGTCTCTATTTCAGCTTTTTCTATAGCACTTACAGTTCCTGGGGTCAGAGAAAAACTATTCAGTGCGCTTGGTTTCAAGAGCATGCCTGTTCCCCTTGCTGTCTTCTAATAAAATTGTTTTGGTGGGAGATAATCCAAAGAGGTAGGTGCACTACATTTAACACTTTTTCTGTTTACCTGGGATTCTCACAACTGAAATTAAATATTAAAAGTCTCTTTCTGACAAGCCATAGACATCCTAACACAAAACTCTTATCTCATCAGAAGAGATGATACTGGAAGTGCTGGCCTTGTTCCCCCCGCCCCAAAAGTGCATGTTTCACACAATGAAACTCCAGTTTAACACATGTTAATTGTATTTTCACAATCCTAGGTATCTTCCAGCTAGCTATCACCAGGGTGGGCGTACCACTTAGAGATAACTAGTCAGAGATTAATAGGTAGAGTCTATTAAAGAAAGAAAGCCTTTAGCAAAGGTATCCAGGAGTCAGTCTTAGAATGAACATATTAGCTTGGGAAAGCCAACCTGCAAGGAGGTCAGAAAGCACCTCCTTCTTCTCTCACCTTTTTCCATCTCCACTCAAAAATCATTAACCTATTTCCTACATTGCTAAAAAAGCAAAGGGTAAAGAAAATAGGTCCAGTAACACTTTCATATTGATCAAATTCTACACAACACATTCTCTCATTCCTCCTCTTTTTTATTAGTTCTAGTCAGTATCACTGTTTGCTTCCTGTTCCTCTCATGGATACACAGGCCCTCTTATCGTCCCACTCTTTCATTCCATTTTGCTTACTTGTAAGGAAGAATAATTTGCAGCTTCTTGTTGAGAACCTGTTCTAACTTATGCTCAAGCTCTTCTAGATGTTACAAGTGTCCCTGAGAAAGCCATCAGCAAAGTAACGAATTCATTTGGCTTATAAAAATCATCTGCATGTAAGCTTCTGTTGTCTACAGCTGTTTTGGCAGAAAGTATTTGCACTCCATGGGAAGACTGGGCCTGACTGTGCACCTGAAGAGCAATATTTGCACATTCATAAACATAGCTATATGAGGAATGAGAGGTAAGGGATGGGCACTGCAAGCCTGGCTTGTCTCATATGCAGAGACTAGCCATATCACTACCTATCCTGATTCATAGGAGGATGCCTGTGCTGTTTACTAGGGCAACATTTCAGGCCAAATTCAGCCCTGCTGTGAATGGGCACAACTCCACTGGCTCTGTACAAAGGCTGCCTTCCTGAGAGCAGAACAGGGAAAGCTCTTTGAACAGTGCCAATAATTGCTCCTCTTTTTTTTTTTTTTTTTGTATTCATTTTTAAAAGACAGTGGAAGATCAGAGGCAGCAGCTTCAATCCACTGTCTACAAATAGCATTAGTAAGAACACAAATGAAAGGCTTTGTGCCACAGTTATATAGCACATCTAACACAAATAGCTAGGCAGTGAGTGGTTGTTGATTAGCTATGAAAGAGTGTAAAGAGCACGGGCAAAAGCTCTTCTATATAAGTCTCCAGTGCTGGGGAAGTAGATACCATTCCTGATGAGGGGCCACTAGAGGGATGGGATGCAACTATAAACAATGTTTCGAAAGAAACAGCAGAGGTTTCAAGTAAAAAAATTCTCCATTGTTATTTTTGGAAGGGCTTCAGGCTGTGTCTTATTCAGGACCTGTGTGTGAAAGGCATGCTCTAGTTTAGTGAGAAGAAAGCTAGGGAAACCACTAGTGGGAAGTAGGTGGAAATTCTTATCATGTGTCATCCATATTAAGCTACTTTGACCCAACATATAAATTGTGTAATGCATGTAGGGCAAATCCAACCACACTGCTAGTGTAGCCCACCAATCTATTGAGATCAGAACTTTTCAAAAATGCTTTAATATTTGACCTTAAAATAGCCAATTGAACTTTTCAAAAATGCTTTAATATTTGACCTTCAAATAGCCATTTTTCTTTTGCAAAAAAGGCAAAAAACCTAAAATGTTTCCCCTTAAACAATATTGCAAATGTGATTGTTTTGAGAAATAAACAAACACTTCACAAAGTTCTTTCATGTATAGGTCTGGATCTCAAAAAAATTGGCATTATCATGAAAAATTAACCCCGGTTTTATACTTTTTTTACATCAGCCAGTGTGTTATTTTGTGTAGACCTTACTCATTAAAACCAACCTTACAATGAACTTTATATGGGAGTGTGCTTTTATCAAATATTATAACCTCTCATTTAATTAAGTCAGTGAATACATGCAACACTTTTTCATCTCTATCTATTAATCTTTTTTTTTTCATCTTTATGTGTTCTGCATGCAGCTATTCCTCAATCTGTCCCAGAAAAGTGGACCTAGAATCTGGAATCTCTCATGATCTTTGATACTCTAGTTTGCTGGAGTTTGGAACTCTGGGGGAAACTTTGCTACAGCCCTTGTTAAGCAGGTGATTTACTGCCCTGCAGTTTTCTCAAAGGCTTTGCTAAAACATACAAGGTAAAGCATTGTTTATCACAAACAGTGATGCATAATAGCAGGAGCTGACCAAGTTGTAATTATGTCACCAAAAAATCTGTCAAATTTATCAGACCATTAGTGAGGGGACACATTTGTCTGCTGTGTGTATTCATCTGCCACTGAAGTCATATTTATAGGATTGCTTTTTAAAGGGAACATAAAGAACATCCGGGAAACCTGCACTCAGATGAAAAACTGCATGATTGCTTTCATTATTGCCAGCTTCCAAACAGTGGGCATCACAGATTTTCATTCAAAAGCAGCCAGGAGCTCTTTACAACTTTGCTCACAGCTAAGTCAGGGTTTAAAGGAAGATTTGATGGTGGGATAAGTCATGGCAAAGTCTTCCTTTTGGGAATGAATGACCCAGTCTCTTAGGTAGTACAGCTCTGCAATCACACTTTCTATTTGTGAACCTGATCACTTACAAAAATTTCTTTGCTCCAGTCTCCCAAAGGATTATTTCTTTGTGTACTTGAAAACAGTAAGTGCATGCTTATGTTGCATATAAGGTGCAAGAAGCCTCAACCCCAGGTCTAGCTTAAGTTAATGGGGCAAAATAAACAATTAGCTGGAATAGCATTAAGCAGTACCTGGTACATGAGAAAGGAAAAAAGACACATCACATGCTGCTTCTGTAGGAAAAAAGATAAGCACCATCTTAAAAAGCTATAAATTCTTCCAATCTAGTTATGCTGAGCCATGGAGAACACAGAGCCATCAGAACTTAAGTTTTTCTGTCCTGGAACATTTTCTTATAATAATTATATATAATGCAATACATTGGAGATATAATGATACATTTTGATGCCAGACCATGCTGAGCCTCTCTCTTCCTTGCTCTTTTTGTCTGCTGCTACCTCCTGACTTGTTCATCACACGCTCACAGTCCTTTTTCTTGCAGGTTTCGACATTCAGCAGTAACTGGGCATATTGACTCTGCTCTATGCCTCCTGCTTGCCTTGAAACACCTCATGCTAGCTTGCCCTTGCCATAGGTCAGCTCCACAGCTGTAGCAAGGTATCCTGTGTTCACGCAACACTTGCATTTTTTATCTCCTTACAACTGCAGATAGTTGTATTATAAATACACAAACACCAATAAAGTTAGGGGCTTTTTTTCATCAGGGCAGCAGATTGGTTGGCTTGTGCTTCTTTTGTTATATATTATGCCATGCTGAGCTACATGGTCCTGTGAGAAAAATAAATTATGTATATACTATTGGTAGGTGTGCTAAACTTCTTCAAAATGCTTTGGATGTGCTCTCCTTCATTCCCTCTCCCCCTGGATGTTATTATTTTGCATTCAACAAAGGCCTTTACATCTCAAATTCTCTTCAGCTGAAGGTGCTGGAATGTCAGACACTCACTTCGAGCAGGACTTTCCATTTCTTGCTATTTTTAGGCTACAGAAAAATATAACAACTTTTTATAGCAGTGAGCTTGTAGATAATCAGAAAATATATTACAGAATATTCTTGCTCTCAGGAAAGAAATAAATAAACAGTGACAAAAGTGACCTTGAGTTATAGTATGCTCAGTTCCTATGAGGAACTGAGCATACTATAAGTAAGAAAAATATGTATAAAGGAATTTGACTGGATTAGGATGTGCTACTTGAGAGCTTGAATGAACACATGCATCAATCTCTTTGGTGCTGTTTGAAAGTGTTGTAAGTGATAATAGCAATATTTTATTTTCTTCTTTAATATAAATGATGTAGGTGCACACTTACTTTTGTGAACACTATTAAGAAAAGTTCTATATCAAACCCTTAGCAGCTCAGAGGTGGAAGCAACAGATCTAAATTCCTGTGAAACAAGCAAGTCTAGGAAACACATGAAAGTATTAAGAAAAAAGAATATGTATTCTTGAACACTTCCAAATTTAGATGAGTAAACTCAAGTTCCATAGTACATGCCATGCTCATTGTTATAGAAGATTTGCTGATTGTGTGGGTGAGACCAATTTAGTCTAACTGCCAGACAAAGCTAATGTAGAATTTTGACCTTCTGACTCTACAGCCAGTGAAGTATCAATTGCATTATTTTCTGTTTCATTAAGTGGTACCTGTTGTGCAATTTTTTTTCTCCTCTTTGTAAAGATTTTTCCCTCCTCCTTGTAAAACTTCAAGAAGAAACAGAAGTAAATTCTTATACCTCATATTTGGAATCTGTCCAGAGTGTTCAGAGAAGGGTTTATGACTAAGTTGTGTTACTCTAACTAAAATCAACAGGGCAAATTTTGTCAAGGTATCATGCTTGTTCAAGAATGAAAAATTTTCTGGATGCATCAAATCCATCTCAGCTTGAGACAGAACAGGGAAAAACTTCAGAAAGATTTACAGAATCACAGAATAGTCTGAGCTGGAAGGGAGGCACAAAGATCATCGAGTCTCAATCTTAGCCATGAATAGGACCTCCCCAAGAGTCACATCGTGTGTCTGGGAGCATTATTCACTCACTTCTTGAACTCTGTCAGGCTTGGTGCCATGACCATTTCCCTGGGAAGCCTGTTCCAGTGCCTGACCACACTCTGGTGAAGAACCTTTTTCTGATATTCAGCATAAACCTTCACCGACATGGCTTCAGGCCATTCCCTTGGGTTCTGTCACTGGTCACCACAGAAGAAGAGATCAGTCCCCTCACAAGGAAGTTGTGACTGCAGCGACATCTCCCCTTGGTCTTCTCCAGGCTGAACAGACCAGGCGACCTCAACTACTCCTCATATGGCTTTAGATAGAATAAAACCTCTGACAGGCTCTCTAAAAGAGGTTTTTCTGATTTAGACAGACTAAAGCGTCCTATTTTAGGATGTTCTCCAGGCTTTCAAAAAACAGATTAATGATTTTAAGGTAAGTGATAATGTTATAAATTGCAGCAAAAATTTCTGGAAATTAAATCCCCATTTAGAGTGAACCAATATGAAGCAGTTCAAAACTGCTGCTTTTGAAAACATAGTTTGATGACCTCACACGTATAAGAATTCAAAGGAACTTCTGGGCTCTGACAGAAAATCCCAGACATCACACTCTCCGACTGTAAGCCGCAGTTACATTAACAATTTGGCTGTAGTAACACAATGAATGCCCACAGGAATTCCATAAATACACTGTCCATCTTCAGTTGGACACAGTGATTCACTGAGTTCTTGGCCAGATTGTTGGAAGCAGAGGCCCCTGTCATCAGTTCTGGACAGTTTATATGGAATTACAGCTCCTCCTTGGACCATTTCTCCCATTTGAAAAATTGCCATAGTGAGCTCTCCAGCCTGCCAAGTTGGCAGACTCCGTCCTTGAAGCTGGAGAAGAGCCAGAAATCTCTGCACAATTGTGAACCTCCAGTCTCAGTCAGTCACAGCCTCTACCAGCACTCTTGCTTATGTTCATGGAGGAACTTCCTGATCCTAATTTGGGCTCGGCCAAAATCCATCTTCATTTTAGGAAAATGCTGAATGGGATCCTATTAAAATATTTGGATAGGCTTATACAGTAGACCCAGTGTCTTGATACATTTCCTGGAGAGTAAAAGAGACTTACTAATAAAATGTGCTGCGGATTTCTTTCTTGTATCTTTTCAGCTTGAAGTCTAATATATAAGATATAGTCTAAATAGCAATAAAGGACTGAGAAATTAATTGCCTGCCACTATGACTCTAGTCTGTTTATTTATAATAAAGTCAATTGGTAATTTTGCTAATTTCAGCAGCTAAAAACTTTTCTGGAACTTTTGCATGCCAGCTTTTTCTAATTGTTTGGATACTACAGGGGCATGAAGAGCTATTGGAATGCTAAGTGATATACAGCCGCATGTAAAAGCTCATAACATTTTTTCTTATCCTGAAATGCATAGGTAATTGAAAAGGTAAGGCTTCTAGAAGATTAAGAAAATGGGTGGAATGGTAGAGATTACTAATAAAAAATAGTGGGTCTAGTTGAGAAACTGTGAAGTTGGAATGGCAGGTTTTCCTCCTTCTGATTTAAAAAATGCAGGGAATGGAATTTTCTGTGGGAATTATATTCTCCTTTAATTCTGTGTATCTGCTTTCTCAGAGCAGGTGAGGTGTGGGCCAGTGCATACTCTGGGAGCAAACTGGTGCACATTTACTCAAAATAATTGAGTCTCCACTCAATTCAGCAGCCAAAGTTCTATTCATTTCAGTGAAATCCAGGCTGCATTACAGAGTTAGGAGCAGCAGCAATTGCAAATCAGTCAGCAGCCAGAATGCTGCAGCCTGCAAGTTATTTAACAAAACCAGACAAACAAAAAGATGAAGATTACTAGTGTTAGGTTATGTAATTAGAGGCTTATTTCAACAAAGACAGAGGGTCCTAGTCCTATGAGATTCAGGGGTCCCAAGAGACCCAAGTACCCTGGCCAAAGGAAGAAACATAAGTCCCTACCTTGATCCATCACCGGGGTGATCAGAAACACAGGCAGGGTGAGATCCACCATGGTGAGCAAATGGACACTGTCTCCCCAGGTGTTAAGCCCACACAGCTGCTCCCTCATTCCCCCATCAACGGGATCGAGGAGAGAATCAGAAGGGTAAAAGCTGGAACGCTTGTGGGTTGAGATAAAGACAGTTTAATGAGGAAAGCAGAGGCTCTGTGCACAAGCAAAGCAAAATAACAAATTCTCTGCTTCCCATGGCAGGCAGGTGTTCCGCCATCTCCAGGAGAGCAGGGTCTCGTCACATGTAAAGAGTCCTTGGGAATGCAAATGCCATCACTCCAAACATCCTCCCCTTCCTCCTTCTTTCCCCACTTTATATACTGAGCATGCTGTCATATAAGAGTCACATCGTGTGTCTGGGAGCATTATTCACTCACTTCTTGAACTCTGTCAGGCTTGGTGCCATGACCATTTCCCTGGGAAGCCTGTTCCAGTGCCTGACCACACTCTGGTGAAGAACCTTTTTCTGATATTCAGCATAAACCTTCACCGACATGGCTTCAGGCCATTCCCTTGGGTTCTGTCACTGGTCACCACAGAAGAAGAGATCAGTCCCCTCACAAGGAAGTTGTGACTGCAGCGACATCTCCCCTTGGTCTTCTCCAGGCTGAACAGACCAGGCGACCTCAACTACTCCTCATATGGCTTTAGATAGAATAAAACCTCTGACAGGCTCTCTAAAAGAGGTTTTTCTGATTTAGACAGACTAAAGCGTCCTATTTTAGGATGTTCTCCAGGCTTTCAAAAAACAGATTAATGATTTTAAGGTAAGTGATAATGTTATAAATTGCAGCAAAAATTTCTGGAAATTAAATCCCCATTTAGAGTGAACCAATATGAAGCAGTTCAAAACTGCTGCTTTTGAAAACATAGTTTGATGACCTCACACGTATAAGAATTCAAAGGAACTTCTGGGCTCTGACAGAAAATCCCAGACATCACACTCTCCGACTGTAAGCCGCAGTTACATTAACAATTTGGCTGTAGTAACACAATGAATGCCCACAGGAATTCCATAAATACACTGTCCATCTTCAGTTGGACACAGTGATTCACTGAGTTCTTGGCCAGATTGTTGGAAGCAGAGGCCCCTGTCATCAGTTCTGGACAGTTTATATGGAATTACAGCTCCTCCTTGGACCATTTCTCCCATTTGAAAAATTGCCATAGTGAGCTCTCCAGCCTGCCAAGTTGGCAGACTCCGTCCTTGAAGCTGGAGAAGAGCCAGAAATCTCTGCACAATTGTGAACCTCCAGTCTCAGTCAGTCACAGCCTCTACCAGCACTCTTGCTTATGTTCATGGAGGAACTTCCTGATCCTAATTTGGGCTCGGCCAAAATCCATCTTCATTTTAGGAAAATGCTGAATGGGATCCTATTAAAATATTTGGATAGGCTTATACAGTAGACCCAGTGTCTTGATACATTTCCTGGAGAGTAAAAGAGACTTACTAATAAAATGTGCTGCGGATTTCTTTCTTGTATCTTTTCAGCTTGAAGTCTAATATATAAGATATAGTCTAAATAGCAATAAAGGACTGAGAAATTAATTGCCTGCCACTATGACTCTAGTCTGTTTATTTATAATAAAGTCAATTGGTAATTTTGCTAATTTCAGCAGCTAAAAACTTTTCTGGAACTTTTGCATGCCAGCTTTTTCTAATTGTTTGGATACTACAGGGGCATGAAGAGCTATTGGAATGCTAAGTGATATACAGCCGCATGTAAAAGCTCATAACATTTTTTCTTATCCTGAAATGCATAGGTAATTGAAAAGGTAAGGCTTCTAGAAGATTAAGAAAATGGGTGGAATGGTAGAGATTACTAATAAAAAATAGTGGGTCTAGTTGAGAAACTGTGAAGTTGGAATGGCAGGTTTTCCTCCTTCTGATTTAAAAAATGCAGGGAATGGAATTTTCTGTGGGAATTATATTCTCCTTTAATTCTGTGTATCTGCTTTCTCAGAGCAGGTGAGGTGTGGGCCAGTGCATACTCTGGGAGCAAACTGGTGCACATTTACTCAAAATAATTGAGTCTCCACTCAATTCAGCAGCCAAAGTTCTATTCATTTCAGTGAAATCCAGGCTGCATTACAGAGTTAGGAGCAGCAGCAATTGCAAATCAGTCAGCAGCCAGAATGCTGCAGCCTGCAAGTTATTTAACAAAACCAGACAAACAAAAAGATGAAGATTACTAGTGTTAGGTTATGTAATTAGAGGCTTATTTCAACAAAGACAGAGGGTCCTAGTCCTATGAGATTCAGGGGTCCCAAGAGACCCAAGTACCCTGGCCAAAGGAAGAAACATAAGTCCCTACCTTGATCCATCACCGGGGTGATCAGAAACACAGGCAGGGTGAGATCCACCATGGTGAGCAAATGGACACTGTCTCCCCAGGTGTTAAGCCCACACAGCTGCTCCCTCATTCCCCCATCAACGGGATCGAGGAGAGAATCAGAAGGGTAAAAGCTGGAACGCTTGTGGGTTGAGATAAAGACAGTTTAATGAGGAAAGCAGAGGCTCTGTGCACAAGCAAAGCAAAATAACAAATTCTCTGCTTCCCATGGCAGGCAGGTGTTCCGCCATCTCCAGGAGAGCAGGGTCTCGTCACATGTAAAGAGTCCTTGGGAATGCAAATGCCATCACTCCAAACATCCTCCCCTTCCTCCTTCTTTCCCCACTTTATATACTGAGCATGCTGTCATATGGAATATCCCTTTGGTCAGTTTGGATCAGCTGTCCTGGATGTGGCTCCTCCCAAATTCCCATGTACCCCCAACTTCCTTGCCAGCATGGCAGTACATGGTCTTGTGTAAGCATTGCTTGGCAATAACAAAAAACATCTCTATATTATCAGCCCTGTGTTCAGCCCAAACCCCAAACACAGCCCCATACCAGCCACTGTGAAGAAAATTAATTCTACCTTAGCTAAAAGCATCACAGCACAGCACCTCATGGACTGGGGGAGGACTGTCACTGAGAGTGGGGCTCCTTGTGGGATGGCAGGGGATAGCATTTGGGGTTGTACCTGACTTAGGAGGGGAAGTTTAGGTCAGGAACCAAAGGGAGGGAAAGGAAAGGATAAGGGAATGGGAAATGTAGGAAAATTGAGGTAAAAAGGGGTTGAAAGAGGCTGGCCTCCTGTAAACTGGGGCTGGTTCAGTGAGGATGTCTGGTAATGCCCTGTGCCTGAGCAGCACAGTTTCTCCTGTTTCTTCATTAAACTCCACTTCTATTTTCCTGGGTGAAGGGACTCTGTTCTGGGAGTTGTGTGCCAGAGAAAACAAGGGTGTGTGTGTGTGTGTGAGCAGAGTGGGTGTGTCAGTGAGAAATCATCAGCGAACATCAAGCTGGCTTAGATGCTGAGTAGCATAAGAGGATTAGGAACCAAGTACGGGAGTGCCCATGAGTCTGGGACAGAGACTGGGGAAATCAGAGTATCTGCATGGTCCAGAAGGTCCAGAGCTGAAGGGACTTTGGAATCAGGCGTTGGCTACAGGTAAGACTACAGTCTGGACCAGGTAGTAGAGACACTGTATTACATGCCTGCTCATGAGGTAATTTGAGGAGACCAAAATATCAACAGGCGAGCTACCATGGGGTCCCTTAGAGTGTGTGCTCACATAATTCTGAGTTCCAGCAGGTGCTCTTGGGTCTGTCCCTCTGGGTTCACATGCTTGAGTACCACCAAGTAGGAAAACAAATGGTCCAAGGCCAGCTTGTGGATAAAGCTTGAGTCTCACACTAACTATTGGAGTGATCTACACCCTATAAATGTGTGTGCTTTCCACTAAGAGCCTGTTGCTCTGATCAGCCAGAGAGGGGACAGTGTGAGGCTGCCCATTGGGAATACCTGCTCAGCCTCTTTACTGGACAGACTTGGATGCATGGAGCTGAGGCAGCCTAACCTGGTCTGCACTTTCAGCAAGTCCTTACTAATGTTTATTTTTAAGCAGACATTACACTGTTTACCTTTGGACACATGATAAGAGAAAAAACAATGAACACCACCAGCAAAATTATTTAAGAGAAACATTTTTAAAAGCCCCTTAAAAATTAATTTATATTCTAACAAAAGTTGTAATATGCTACAACTATAAAACCTTGTCAGGAGTACACGATCTACCTCTTAAAGAAGGAGAAGTGCTCTGCTTACTGCTAAAAGTGGCCTACAGAGCAGAACGCAGCTACAGCTTATTTATCCACTCATTTATTCATGCATGTCCTATCCTTACATTATTCATCCACATGACTTTTGGCATTCCAATACACCCATGGTGCTGCCAAACATGGGGGATGTTTTTCCAGGGCTAATGTCTGAAGTTACAGCACAGGGTGTTCTGGCTAAAGACTGCCAAACTGGCACACTGGTAACTGATTAAAACTGTTACAAATACAAATGACTATCGTTGTTATCTTGGCTGGTCCCTCTTCACTCTCAAAAAAGGTAGAAAACATAAAACTCTCATTTTCTTTCCAAAGCCTTCTGCTGGAGGTCAAAAACAGGAGCTGGTCCTTATGAACTGTTTTCTGTGTCATTCCATCATTGTTTAAATTCTGCCCATAACGAATTCTTCATGCCTTAATAAGCTGTTCAGAGAAATATGTTTGTAACACAGTTATCACAAAACTCTCCTGACAACTTCTGCTGGAGTGAAAGAACATCAGTCTACTGAAAGGCTGGAATTTTCTGCACAGAATAACCACCTAAATTTGGTGTCTACCTGTGGGTGACATGAACTAGAGTACCTGCTTTGTTATAGGCAATAGCGAGGTTTTCTGAAGCTGAGTTCCACCTCATCTACCTTTACTTACACCTTACATCCATCCAGCTATCTGCATTGTGTGTCATTGCCTGTACTTCTAAGTGGAGCTATATACATGCAGCAGTCTATTTTTAGTCCTGTTTATTTTTTACCCGATAGCACACATGCCCTAAAAATAAAAGAAACCATGTTTGTTTGGTACCAGATTCTCCCACATACATTTGTCATTCAGACCATTCAAATACTCACTAATTTTTCTGTTTCAATATCTCCTAATGAAATATACAAGCTGCTGTTATTTATCTCTGCACCTAATTGCTTTGAACCACTTTTTTTCTTTATTTTTTTCCCTGCCCTGGCTTTACATTTACATGCAAGTTCTTAAAAAAGTAAAATCAGAAATTAAGAGCCATTGTAGTCGGGCCGGAGACTGTAGTGCTCACTGGCACATCTCTCTTAGCTGGCTGCAGGGACAGGAAAACTGATTTCACATTAGAGTTATGGGATTAATAGGAGTATGTTTTTGATTCACGTGCTATAATCTTCTACAATTTTCTTAATCAGGCGCAGAACATATTTTTCATCGAAGAGTCTGCAAATTTTCATAATGATTTCTTATTTTGTAGAAACAAAAAATAAAAAGTCTTTCAGTCTTATTCTTCTGCTCTGTCCTCACGTTCAGACAGAAGTTTTAAAAGTTTTAAAAGAAGTTTGTCCTATTCGCAATTTCCGCTGCTTATGCCAAAGTTCATAATTGTATACCATGTATCTTCTGTTACATCCAGCATACATCCATGACCATGATCTCCAGATTCAAGTAAGTCTGTAGGTTTATTTTTCATGTTTACCATCATCTTCACCTGCCAGGTACAGTACCAATAAGAAATCTATTTGTGATGTTTGGTAGCATTAAAGCCAAATAAATAACTGATTTGTCAGGTCGATATTCATCCTTACAGGAAACCATTTAATGGTTAATTTTCAAAGCAGGATTTTTTTCTGTGTTTGCTTGTCATTTATTATGTTCTTCTAGGCTGAGATGGCCTTGTTTGGGCCAAAAGTCACACAAGTCTCCACAGTCAAGAATAAAACAATCATCCTTGACTCCTTTTCCTGTGCTTTACAAGTATTCTGATATTTTTGACACCTGGCTTTCAAGTTACTTCCCTGCTCTATCCATACATTTTAGTGGATGCTTTTATCATTTCTCAGCTTGCTTGCTGACTTCTTGTTGTTGTTGTTTTAAAACCTCTTTACATGAGCTGACTTTGAATACTTGTCAGGGTCATGATCTACCTATGTCATATTTTATTTTATAACTAAGAGAGACTATTTTTTCCCTTCTTCTGGGGCATATATTCGTTATGGAATAATTCAGTTCATGACAATATTACCTTCATCATTTCTTTGACATTTCCATCTGCATTTGGGAGGCATCCAAGTGTTCATGCCAGTTGTGTTCATTGCACAAGAATTTTGGCATCAAAACCACTGATGACACTTTTTTTTTTTTAAAGAAAAAAAAGCTAAAAAAACAAACCCTAGCCAGTTTGTCAGTAGGCTTCCTTGTTCTTATTTTCAGTTCTGGCTGTCAACCCATAATATCATCAAAGTAGCTAGGTCTGTTGAGGATCGAGTAGAGAGAGAAGGAAGTCAAGAAGCTTCAGAGGAATTAAAAAAAAAAAAACAAAAAAAACAAAACCAGTGGGCAAAGCTGCCCAGTCCAAAAGACTGGGCTGGAAGTTTACAGAAGAGGGAGCTAATTATATTCCTAAAAAGAAGAAAGGAGGTATGGGTCACACTCTGGGAGATGGGGCACTTCCCTTCCCTTGCCTTTGTAATCTGAAGTCTGTGGGGACAGCACAAGAGCAGAGTTGTATGCCGAGTAACTGCATTTTTTAAATATTTGTAAATGCCCTTTGCTGAGGTTTCTGACTCTAGGCACTTCTGTTTGGCTGCCAACAGAGATAGCTGACTACAAGGATTTAAAGCTGTATTGCCAAATTCACTTTCACCACTTTCTCTTTTCCTTCTGAAATGAAGCGTACAAAAATTACAGCTGTGTTGCCAAACTATGCTGCAGTGATTCACAGGAAATAATACATATTTTCCATTCAAATACCGTCCTACATCTTTTATAAGAGTATCTGGAACAATATCTCCATTTTCTTCTGTGGATGTATTGACAGTCTTTCTTGCTCAGTAGTAGCTCAGCATCTTCATTCTTAAGATGGGCATTTTATTCATGGTGCTTTGTGGTGTCCCTGATGCTCATTTGCTTTGTCCTATGTTAGGTCACTGACACAGGAACGAGCTGTTTTGAATAAAAAAATGCATCATGCAGAAACTCATTCATGGTAAAATTATATTTGCACATTCTCATCATGCAGTAAATGTCAGTTAATCAAAGCAAAGGTAGAATTTCATGCAAAATCACCAGATTCATGCATTGTGATGGAAGTAATAAAATATTTTAGGATTCTGAAATTCCTGAAAGGCTGTTCATCTAAAAAAATGTAGAGTATTTTGACCTGTATGTTAGCTAGGCTGTTTTATTGGTCTGCCACTGATGGAGATTCTGATCCAGCACAGTTAATCTGATTTTGCAATTGATTTATGTATTCAGTCAGCTTTATGTTGTCCTGCAAGTGTTTATTACTTTGTTTTCAACAGAACAACATCTGTGGAAATTATTTCTTAGATGGCCTTTCACACTGTAGAAGACTGGGTTTAGGTGGCTTAGTGCTCTTCTAATTAGTGTGAATCTTTGTTAAGAAATGTAAGGTTCTATTTCTTTAAATTAGCAAACTTTTCTGCATAGGTTGTGTAATTTTTTCTCTCAGTACCTCAGTATTATCCAGGATTTATCAAGAATCTCCACATTACATTTTCTTAGAACAGCTGAATTTTTCCAACTTTTAATTTTGAAGTAATTTTTCCTATTTGTTCTGAGGCTTTAAATCAGTCTCCATTTTAAGGCTCATCCCTTTCACTTGTAAAAACATGCAAATGACACTTCTCAATTGTTTTCTCAACTGAACAGTTTTAAAGATGTTACAGCATACTCCTTGGGCATTTCTGTAAACTCATGAATCTGAAATTCTCTTGAATCCTCTTTCTAATGTGGATGTTGTTTAAATTTAAAAAAACAAAAAAAGAAAAAAGGAGAAAGGGACATCTGCATGTGCTGAATTTCTTGAAGAATAAACAATCATTTACCTTGTAGGACAGTAAAAGCCGAGCATTCAGATGCCTTCTGCATTTTTCTGTCTACCTGAACCCATTTGCTTCCTGCAGACTGTTGCATCATGTTCTTATTTCAGCCCTTGAATGGCTTTGGGATCTCTTTTGAAGAAACATTTGTATTGTATGTTTTGATTTTGAAATTGGCCTCAAACAATGTTTATTTCTGGGTCCTCTCACTTTGAATGCAACATGCTCACAAGTCCTGTTCTTAATCACTTACTCTTTCTTCAAAATGGCAAAAGATTGCTAATTTTCTTAGGTTTTTCATTCTATTTTCACTTCAGAACCATCAGTAGACGACGGTATAGAATGACCAGTGGTTTACGAATACAAAATTTCATAGAAATATCAACTATCACATCAAAAGGTTTGTCTTCTGGAGTAAAAAGGTTTGTTTTGACAGGCAAAAAGTTACAGGTTTCAGTTCCCATTACACTAAACACTTTTTGAAGCTTTTCAGATCAACAATAGTTATTACATACTGTGCCAGCCTTTTGACACAGGCAATCCACTACTCAACTGAGCTATCAAACAAATCTTCATTCTTCAAAAGACAGAGAATTTTAATTTTTTTCCCCAAAACTGTATGTTATGTTAAAGTTCCAGTGCTGCATCCTTCCATTTTCATAGCATTATACTTTTGGGTTGGGATTTGTACTGAACATCAGTAACACTATTCCTTCTGGAATCCAAGTATCCGCATTTATTAAGTATATTTGAGTACACTGACTATATTTAGTTGGGACTTTACTAGACAGCAGATTCTTCTGTATGGCAATCAATTTAAAAAGTCTGAAGTTAGGTTATTAATGTCCCAATTACTTCTTGCAGTATTATTAGTTGCTGATGTCAGGCTAAAGACACCTTATCCTTTGACATTTGGATTAATTTAAATAAAACATCCTGGTGCAAAATTGTCACTTAACATGACCAAATATCATTCAAATAAACTCCATCTGGCCAGATCTTGGTCTAAGGCTTTGGAAAAAATAGACATCAACTATATTGATATCTTTGGGCTTTCACTTTTGTTTGCATGTGTGTGCATTTTTGATTGTGCTTGTGTTTCATTCCCCTGCAGCTTTGCTACAGTGGTTCTTCTAGTGCAAGCTGGTTCCTGAGGACCTCGCTGCAGCTGGAGGGAAAATTATCTTTGGGAAGAGTTACTAATGGATTAGGCGAAAGGGAAAGGCAAGCACATGCCCATACTAACAAGTCGTCATCAAAGAAAAGCAGCATTGTTCTTCTGTTTAACTCAGGAGGACAGCAATTCAATCTAGTGTTTGTGCAAGGCAAAGAGTAGGGGATATACATATCTGGGAGCATAGGTAGGAGCTGCAATAGAGAAGAGTGCAATGGAAGCAGAGGACATCTGTGGAATGGGAGGCGGTATCAAAGACAGACAATTTACTGAGCATTCCTGGTGTCATTTCACCATTTTTTGTTCCTTGGTAACTCACATTTTATTCAGGTATTTGGTTGAGAGTGTCATGTGTAAGACAGTATGCTTTCAAGCTGCCTGTGAATTAGTGCAACGCAGTAGAGAGGAACATATCTAAGGGAAACAAAATAAAGCAGAATTCATCTTGTAATCTATACGCTAAAGGCAAAGGGAGCCACAAAGGCAACATTGTGTCACTGCTGCCTGTTTCGGTAGAAGGTGAGACGTTAGAAACGAATAAATATGCTGATGTAAAATGAAGTGAGTATACAGGAAAAACCTATCTTCTAATGACAGAAGTGTGCTCGGGATTTCTAGAACCCATTAGAAAGAGGCATCATCCCTATATCTGAGAACAACAGCATTTACCAGTTTTCACCATTTTAATGAATACACATTTGATGGCATTAAGAGGTTGCAGAACACAGAATAGTGTTTGTCTAATGTAAAAGATGCTTCTAATCTCCATTTGATGCAACTATATACACCCAGAGAAGTCATAGACACTTGAGAAGCATAGGCTGGCAAAAAAAAATTGCAGTTTTGTACATATAAGAAAAGCTCAGAGATCTCTAGCCAGCAACCCTTTCTTCCCAGGAAAAATTTAACTGACTGACTCAGTGTCAGGGTACCACATATTACAAAGCCTGTAGAGCTGTTTTGTGTGTCCTGGCATGAGTTCCAGAAAAAAAGTCCATATCCATTTGAGCAAAAAGTGGCCTGCTGATGTGTTGAAAATACAAAGGTTCGGTCTTATTGTTCTTGTGCATATCAATAGTAGCACAGTAAAAGCAGTTCAGCACTATTTGAAATTGATGAACTTCATCATGCACTGCAAAGAGATGCATTTACACACACGTGAGATTTCTAGCTGTCTCCAACTTGTATAGAAGCATCTCACCTACAGCCCAGTGATAAATGTGCTTACCTGAAACTGAAGAACGAGGCACACACAGGGATTTTAACCACAAAGCTGAAGTCAAGAACAATTATTTTTGCAGTCCTGAGCTCATGAAATAGTCTGAAAGATCAAGAGAAATATTAAATATTATTTTAACACTGAAGCAATTCATATTCCCCAGAAAGTCAACTTAAGTATATACAAGAGCCTGACTGAAGTGGTGAAGTATGGAGCAGAAAATGGAACCAGAAACTTCCTCATCTACTGGTCGCTGCAATAACACATTCTATGCAGGGTGAGTTCTGAGTGAAAGAACAGAAACATTTACTATTTTAACTGAGAAGACATTGTGTTTGGAGTTGCACAAAAAACAGAATAGGTGGTCTTTACCAATTCAACTCCATTTTATACATGTGTGTGCATGGAGATATAAGTTAACTTATACATATGTGTGTCTGTAGTCATATGGGAAAGATAACATAGTATAGCTGAAGCCCACAAAGAAAAGGGGACCACAAGGCAATGATACAGATATGGCAAAAGAGATAAGTATTTTAAGATGTGTCACACCAGTTCTCTGGCTGTTGGTGGTTTTCTTGATGGTCACCTAAGCATAAAGATCATAATCATAGTGATCTCATGTAGAGTATACTGTAGTAATCCACATCTGAAAGAGGACTGAATGTTTCTTGCCCAGCAAGAAAATAACCTCATCCCTAGTAGAAAAAGATGAGGTGACTTGTCCATATAGATTGTACAAAAATATGGCTGATATTAACACAGGGGCTTGTCTACTGCATTTCTTCAAACATCTTTGCACTTCAATCCTGTTTAAAAAATGCCAGCCACTTACCTATCTATTGCTTTGTATCTGCTGTCAAGCATCACTCTGCTTACAGAGATTTGAAAATGGATTCATAAGAGAAGCTGTGTCATAATTCGACTCTGTCACATAATAGGGCAAAAGAGGTATGTGCTATCAAGGATGGGGAAATTTTCTGTGTGCTGTGTTGCACACTGCATTAATTAAAGTAATTGAATTTTTAGAGTTTTCTTGTGCTAACAGAGAAATGTGAAAACACACTGCCTAATGAAGAGAAAGACTGCATGCATTTTAGCAATTCAGGTTATTAAAATTCATATCAAATTTACTTCAAATTTTAAAGTTGAAACATTTAAGTAATTGAAAATATTTAAGGCATTTTCAAAATAAAACCAAATTCAATAATATGAGCAAAGTTAATAGGAGTTCCTAGGTTTCAATGTTTTTGTCATACCACAACAAACAATTCAAGGTAAATGAATGACCTAGATAACTAAATCAGTGCTAGTCATCATTTAAAAGGAAAGAACAAAGAACTCCAAGCTAAAAGGGAAAGTGAGAGTGAAACAAAGGAAAGAAAGAGAAAATTACTTTTGAAAAGAAAAAATAAATGCTGATAAAATGTGATATTGTGTGGATTAGATGCATTCTATTTTTTTCTCAGTGTTTTATCTTTTTTTATCTGGTTTATCAGTGCATGAGTCACTTTCCTCAAACCTTTGTTTTCAAATGTCCTTAACTTTATCTTGCTTTTGTCTTGAAATTGGACTGCTACTATTTGACATGACAAAGTTTCTGTTTATGTGATAGTCTATTACTTGGCTGTGGGCAATTTTTGTCCTTCTAATTTAAAAATACGATTTTCCTTCTACCCTTGCCATCCTGAGGCATTTGGTCTAGCTGTGTGGTTAAAGTTGTCATTCACCCCTGCATCAAAAGATCAGTGAGAAGACAAAGTACTTCCTGAACTGACTTTATGGGCCAAACAGAAAAGATGACAGTAAGGAAAGCATCAGTCAAATATAACATTTGTGTCTATGGCTGTCATAAGAAAATATCTTTATATAACTAGAAAAAAAATAGGTCCTTTGCTAGAGTTGGCTGAATAATTCATTGTGAATAAATTATCCAGCAGATGTACTCCCCACACACTGCTTTTTGTTTGTTTGTGAATGGTTTGTGAGCAGACCTTTTCTTCTGCTAATGTATTCCTTATTTGGAAATGTTCACCAGAGTCTGTGCAAATCAAAGATGCTTCCTGAAAGGTATTTTCTAGTAATGTTGCCCTTCTGGGTCAGTCACATGGTTCATCTGGGTCAGTGTTGTATCAGTGGTGTCCATAAGAATGTTAGAGGATAGGGAAATAACATGAACTTCTCATTGAGATTCTACTCTCAGTAAACCAGCGATTTTCAAACTTCCATGAGGGAGATTGCATCAAGGTTTGTTAGCATAAGTGTTTGTATATTCATTTGCCATGAATGTGCCAAGTTACTTTTTGGCTTACTGTGGCTAGGATTTTTCCTGTTTAATTCCACCACCAGTAATCAGACATGCTTTTCCTGTTAAATTTACTGCTTGGTCCATTTTTCTGCTGTGGATGGTCATACATGTTCATAACTTTCATGATGGTCACTGTCATGTAATCATAGAAAACCAATTCCTTACTGCTGAGGCCACTCATCCCATCTTTTTTTTCTCTTGCTGCAATTTTTTATGTACCTCAGTCATCACCCTTTCAGTTTTCCTTAATTTAAACAGCTTGAATCTTTCATTTGTTTTTCAGTGGTCCTCTTTGTAGATTTCTTATCTTTCTTTCTTTATTGCCTGTTCTCTTTCTGATGTGGTTCAGCAAGAATGTTGACCAGAGCTGGACAGAGTCCTCCAGCTGAGGCTCGACAAAGTTGTGCAAAGCTGAAAGATTTCCTCATTTTTTTGCAAGCTATATTTCACTTACACATCTCAGCATGATGTTTGCCATCTTCAGAACAGCATGATATCTTTGGTCGTGTTCAGACTATAGTCTAGTTAATTCTTTGGATCTCTTTCCAAAAACTGCTATCTAGCCAGCTGTTTCCCATCCTCTGTTTGTAAAGTTGATTATTCTTACCTGTTTTTAATACCTCACACTTGTCTCTGTTGGATTCAGACCAGTTTTCTGAGACCTTTTCTCTAATTTAAAATGACCATGCCTTCTACTCCTCTCTGGTGAGACCCCACCTGGAGTACTGCATCCAGCTCTGGAACTCCCAGCATAAGAAGGATGTGAATCTGTTGGAGTAGATCCAGAGGAGGGCCGCAGGTGATCAGAGGGCTGAGCACCTCCCATAGGAAGACAGGCTGAGGGAGCTGGGGCTGTACATCCTGGGGAAGAGAAAGTTTCAGGGAGACCATATAACACCTCCCAGTAGCTAAAGAGGTCCTACAGCAAAGCTGGAGACTTTTTGGAGAGGCATGTGGTGGCAGGACAAAGGAGAATAGCTTTAAACTGAAAAGGCTAAGTGTAGATTAGACATTAGGAATAAATTCTTCCCAGACCAGCTATGGAAGATGCATCCATGGAAATGTGCAAGGCTGGTTTGGGTGGGGTTTTGAACAACTCGATGGAGGGGAAGCGGCCCTGCCCATGGCAGGTGGGCTGGAACTAAATTGTCTTTAAGCTCCCTTCCAACAAACTGCTCTGTGATTCCATGATTCTAGATTCTAGGTCTGACGCCTATCTATTTCAAACATTCTCACCTTCATTTCCCATGCAGATTTAAGAATCTGCTGTGGCTTGTTTGTTCCATTGTTTTCACTGGAGGAATTTATCTATTTTATTGGCTCTCTGTTCTGTCACACATTGCATATTATAGATATGTATAACATATTCATACTATCATTAATAATAGATATTGAAAAGGTTTGTAATCTGGACAGACCCTTTCTAGAAATCTTTAAATTTTCTGCTTGTGCCTCCTTTCCAAGCAAAAAATTATATTTATTCTCTTAAATCCATGCTCAAGTGAAAACATTGAAAGGAAAAATGGATTTAGTATCTTTTCAGATGGAAGCAATGATCTTTGTTCAACTTCTTTGATGCATTTTCAGCTCTACAGAATCACTTTTCTGAGGGGTGCATTGTAAAGAACACTGTAGTTATGCTTGTGTAACCCAGCATCCTCTTTAATTCTGAATCCTTTTTTTCCTAAAAACTCCTAACATATATTAATATTTGAGTATCATACCATGCAATACTGATGTTCTCAGAGAACTATCACAATGACTCTTGGTCAATATTAATTGGGTAATTTCCATTTAGCAGTTAAGTCACTGGATGCTGTTTGTTGTGCTACCTGCTGTTGTCCTTGAATCTGGTTGATCAGCCCAGATCCAAGCTACAGCAAGAGACAGCTGCACAGCTCAGATAGCTTTCTCTGAGCTATAACCATAAAAAATTGTGCTTCTAGTGCTGAAATTCTCAAGTAAAACATCTCTCCAGGTATTCCTATATTTTTCTCATATACTCAGCCACAAATTATTACAATTAAACTACTGCTTTAAAAAATGAAAATTATAAAAATCAGTATTGTGTAGGAAAAAAAGATAACAGTGCAGTTAGTTTCCTGATATAAGAAAATATCAATATTTCTAAAAAACAGGAAACGACCTTCAAGTTCAGTCAATCACTTCAAGCAGGCTAAATGCGCATTTAGAATTAGATTTATTTATTTATGTATTTATTTTACCTTTTGACAGATTTTTTTTGGTTCTCCTCTGAAAGGTTGCAAGCTGAGTAGTGACTGTCATGTGTGGTCACACAAATACATACTGTACACATAATGTCCTGTATGCAGCAATTAGTGTACTTTTGAAACCTAATCCTAACTAGCAATGGAGTAAAATTAAAAATGACTATGACAGTGGTGAAGGGGAAACTCCACTGCTGTCCAAGAGCTGATCATAAGCTACTATATTCTGGGCAAACTGGGACATATAACTGAAGTCTTAAGTTATTAAAGTTTTGCCTTATTATTGAAGAATATTTATGGTAGGCAATTACCATCTATAGAAAAAAGAAGCACAAAAATTTGTTGACTTATGTGAAAAATATTATCCTTCTAAATTAACTTTTCCAAACCAACAGAATACTTTCACATTTTTTCATCTTCTTTCATTTTCTTTAATAACCTTTGTAGTAAATTTTCTGTATTTTCAGAGTAACTGAAAATATATTTGATTTGTTTATGCAAGCAAATAGTGGGCTTACACTGCTAGTACAAATTTACAATGTCTTGCTAAAAAAGTTTTTATACTTTTTTATCTTTGTATTTGTGTCTTCCGCTTTTCCATGTCAAACTTTTATGAAGTGTTTCTGAGAAAATCAGTGACTTTGGTGATATTCAGGGTAAGTCAATGCCAAAATGTTAATACTCTAGTTTGATTTCCATTTTTCAAAATCCCTCCCTCTAAGTATTTTCTCCCCTGGGAAATACCTTTAAATATGATATCCCAAAGGAATAACAACACTAATATAACTCTTTCAGTGTCTATGTTTGTAATTTCAACATGTTATTTCTTCAAGAGAGAAATAGCTGTACTACCAGCCATAATACCATATTACCTGCTCTAAAATATATCATCTCCTACTCTTGAATATTTTTTGGCCATGACCAACACAAGGATTGGCAGAAAAAGATGAAAGGATCATTTATCTTGATGTACTACCTCTGCTGTCATCAGGCCTTTAACACTGGTATCTTCTATATTTGTCAGCATAGATGCTGTATCTCATTTCACTAATTCATTTCTAGTAGCTTCAATAAATATGTAAGAGAAAATTAATATATTCTGCATTGAATGGCAGTTTTTGTAATGTCCTGTAAGTGTGAAGTTCATCTGACTAAGCACAGTTGTTCTACCATGGAACTATCTACATCCTAATTAATAATTTTAGGCTTTACACTTAGTGGGCAGTAATTCTTGGGACCTAGTCTAATCAGCCTACAGTTGTGAATATGAATATCTCTAAGCAAATAACTTTTGGTGATCAATAAGAACAGACTGATTTTTAAGGAGAAAGAGAGGATGAATATCATAACATGGCATTGACTGATGTGTACTGAAAAGCAGTATGCTTTATGGGCGCCTAAAGGTGAAGTCTTTGTCTGAAATTCACACGTGGCATTAAAACCAAGCTCATATCTGAATAAATTGCATCAACACACCTGTATTGATTCACCAAAAAAAAAAAAAAGAAAAAATCAAACAAGAAATAGAAAAGAAAAAAGAGTCTATTAAGTTGTTGCATCAGGGTTTAGCAACTTTTATTACTTTTTGGTAGCCTAGTTGAATTTTATGAAACAAATATAATGACTACACTCTGCTTTATCTGTGCACACTTTATTTGTAATTATTTCTGAATCAAGTGCCTATCTTTCATTAAATTCAATGAGTTTGTTCATGTCTATTAATCCACTTGTCCCAAAATAATAAGTGATTTTAATTTCAATATGACTATAAAAATCAGAACTGTTATTGTTTTTTAAAAAAATCTCAGTGTAGAAGACTACATAGAGGATTACTGATCATTAGAGAAGTCTTGCATTCACAGTATTAAATTTTTCAATGATGGTCTTTATTTTCTTATGCAAGCTGTTGTGCACCAGCTTTCTACTTCATTGGCAATGACATGGGCTTAAGTGCCCTCTGTTTCAGAACTGCATTGCAATAACGTTTTAAAGCATTAATTTCAAGAACTATTGATTATCACTATACCAGGTAACGCAGCTCTGGTGAACAGTCAGGAAGAAGTTTTCACGAGTGCAAATCCCAAGAATTTATAGTTTGCCTTTTAAGAATGGAAACAATAATTCAGTTGATTTTTCAAAGCAAAGAAACTAACAAACAAACAAGTTAAAAGATGGGAGCTGTAGAGCTCTTTGTATTCCATTGACAGGTGACCATGAGTAATCTGTGTCTGCGTTGCTCACACTCTGATCTTCCATTTGGGTTGAATCTGGACATGCCCCTGACTCACTGAGCTCTGCAGGGCTAATTGTCAAATGAGCTGCTGCTGTGAAGCCATCAAAGGCAAGCTCATTCTGACACTGTTCTCCCATGTTGTCCTCTACTTACAAAAGAAGAATTCAAAATAATTTTTAATGTGGAGTAATACTGAAAAAAACCAGCTCTATTAATTGCAAGTGGAAGTGAGTGGAGTAAAAGGAGAATCTAAATGCTTATGATTTTGAAAACATGACTGAATATACTATCACTATTTTTGTGGAAGCTCCAGAACCATTGGGTGCTACATCAGTAATAACTTACTTGTTGAAGTTTCAGTGTGAAGAACAAATAGATTTGATTTAGCCTAAGAACTTCAGAATGATTTAACATTACCTTATCTGTCACTGGTAGCAAACACTGTGTTTTAAGTATTGAAGATACTTTTCAGTATATTGTACATAAGAATCAAAATAATTTATAAAAATTTCAGAAGTTATTTTAGAATATAGGCATGCAGTATCTAAGAAATCTTGTTCAGGTAAATTAAAGAATTTGCCTTTGGAGACCAAATCAAGGATACTCCAGTTTAAGTTTGTTGTTCATCACTTCCTTGCTTTTCAACATCAAACAATTATGTCAAAACATTTCACTGTGATTTTAAGGAAGAATCAGATCAAAAAGATGCTGCCATAACACAATTCCTTCCATCTCTTTAACAAATGTATTTATGACAGGATTTTCTGGGTTTCAGATCATCAAATTCCTTGGTAAACACTGAGATATTCACTAATGTAAAGTGAAGCAAACACTGGATACTGATGTGATCTATCATTCACCAGCATAATATCTATGTACTAAAATCATACCTTTATATGTGCTATTTATCTTGTGCCTCATGGTTATAAATGAAAAGAAACACAATTCCAAACATAAAGGTTTCTAAAGTCAGTAATACAGTGAAGAGTATAAAGCATTAAAAAAAAATTTCTTCCTGACACATAGAAGTGACAGGAAAAGGGTGAGGCTCTGAAGGCATCAGCTTCGTTCTGGAGTAACCCACTCTGAATGAGATGCAATTAGACATGAAAACTTTTCTTAAGCTGTGTATTTGGAAAATATGAACAATATCATTATTCAAAAATTACCTACAGGCCTACAATTTTGAATATATTCATTGCAACTGAAAAATTTTTACAATTAACAATTAAGTGAAGGAAATAATATTATGATAGATAAAAATTAATCTTGGTATACCTTAAAATTTAAAAAGTTTGCTTCATAAAAGTAAGGATTCTGTAGGATGCTCCTTCAAACTACAAAGAATATATGCTGGCACACCATGTAATCCAAATGGTAACATGTTTGTTTACTATTTCCTTTAGTAGAAAACCCCCAAATGCAGGCAAATTTCTGACACTATCCAGTTCATGTAAATGCAAAATCTTCCTAGAGTGTCATCTTCCAAAGTGTTCTGGTATTTAATTCACTCTGCCAGTTTAGTCATTTTTATAGAAACGTGTCGTAACTGGTTTTCACAGCATCCCTAAACTGTATTTTACTTTGAGTCTTAAATATCATTGAGTAAATATATTAAAAGGAATGTCTTGTACGTGATAATAGAGCAATCAAAAATTAAATAAATGGTGTGTCCAGTATTTCTTTGTTTCCTAATCCTTTTGTTTTGCTTCATTCTGTAAGTCCTCCGTGCAGCTGAATAGAAAATGTTATCAATAAAGGCAAGCCATTAATCCACCCATGACAAAAATTAAGATATATTTGTCCTTTAAGGCTGACTGCCTCTGTTCTGTTCAACTATGGAGGTCAATAACCTGTAAGTGTTTAATGAATATTGCTATAATGTTACTTTCATTATTGAATTAGAGATGGCTTTGAAGAAGATATAATGATTTGATCTGTTTTGTTTTATATTTATTAAACTTTCTAAATCTCAGGGTAATATTTCTTTAGTTAGCATTTTGAAAAAGAATGAATATTTACATGAGTTTTGCATAAGAAAAAACATTAAAAATTTTATAATAAATAATAATCTTTCTGTCAGTCAATGAATACATTTATACTTTTGTGAATCCTAGCAAATCTGAAATAGATTTATTACTGTAGACTATTTCACAGTCCTGGGATTAAATTATTACCTCGTAATTTTATATAAATATTTTATATATTCATTATTTCATGTTAGTTAGTCTTTATTATCAGCAGATTAAGAAAATGGAAGGGCCAATTAAAATCACAAAGTTGTCACTGTTAGCAGAATAAAAAAGTTCAGATTCAAGGTCCATTCAGAAAAGGAACTTAAACCCAGATGTAGCTGATCTGTTCTTTCTTAATGAAAGCTCATAAAGGCATAAAGCAAGATAGTTTCACTTCTAGTAAATGTGCAGTCATGTGCAGTCTCATGTCTGAGAACAGGTTTACCTCTAGCCATAACACTTTTACAGTGATCTACAGAAACTACCCTCATTAACACTTTTCTAAACATACCAGACAACATATTGAAGAATGTTTCTGGCCCTCAGCCACTCAAATTGTATGAAGAGACCAAACACTGGTCTCTGAAATTGTCCTAGATATTTACACTGCTACATATTTTGCAAGTTCCAGCAAGGAATGAAAAGGAGGAGTCTCCCTTTCTCCTGCCTCCAGTGTTAGTTTGATTTTGTTACGTTACATAGTTGTATAGATGACAATTCCTTATAGGAAGTATGATTACATAGGACTTTGCTACAGAAAGTCTGACATTCCAGTCTTTCTAAGAAAGCAGACTGGAACCCAAATTTTTTAGACCTATCAGTTGTACTGTTCAACTCTTTTTGAAAACCATATATTGAAAATGAATAATCCTTAAACAAGCCATTAGATAACAAATTGCACAATGAGGACATTACAGAAATCTAAATTACATTTTAAAGCTTCCTCTACTGTCTTAAGTTCATGTCCAAGACTGCTTAGAGCAGCCAACATCACAATACAGGACATTGAACAAATATATAATAGAATATTCTTTTTTGATTACATGTATTCTTAAAGTATGTACAACCTTCAATTCTTTTGTGTTTCACAAAATCTTGGCATTCTCCTTTATCTCCTCTTTTTCCTCTATTCTACAACAATATATCTGATACAGGTTAACTCAACTCATGGAACAACACAGATGTATTGGAACTATTATTGTGTTAGGCTGCTCAGCAATCCTGTTACTTTGCTTGTATGACAATTTCATGGTTATGTTTGTGTTTAATAGCTTTTTTCCTTGACTTAAAGTTAAGCATGTGATAATGTTATTCTACCATATGAGTCAAACTATCCTGACATAAATATGCCTCATAAAAAACAGACATACGTATACTAATATTAGATTAGAAATATAAGTAAAGAGGAAAATTAAATCATGGGGGAAAAAAAAGAAAACACCCTGCACAACAGAACATTAAAATTAAAATTATTCTTCTAGTGTTCAGGTAATGTGAACTAATATTTCATCCCTGCTCTCCAAATGATATTGCATTCACTTTGCAATGGGAAGGAATAGAAAGGACAAAATGAGTGCCATGTCTTAGATGCTGTTACCAATATTCAACATTTCCATAAAATTTCTTCTGTTGACCATTAGACATACGTGATTTGAATTTAAAAAATATAGACACATAATTTTTTAAAAATTGGTCAAACTACCAATAAAATTAATGTGAAGTTCAAATTTTTGTGCATGTGTGTGAAAGGACAATAATTGCAATCCAGTTCCTCAGCACAGTGACAGGTCACCAATCTACTCTTCTTGCAGAGCTGTCTTTTAGAAATTGCTGTTTTATTTAGTAGAATATTTTCTAGCTGTTATGATTGCAAAGAAAATATTTGTGATGTGCAAAGGGTATTAAATGGAGCAGTGTCCCATTTCCAGACATAACGCCAAGTGAGATCCATTCATCAAAGGAGGCTATTAACCTTTATACCAAGAGCCTCACTTGTCAATATCTTTACCTTTCATTCCAATGATCATTTTATCAGAAAATCTGATTCTTTTAGTCCCTCATTTCAGACTGCCAATCACATCTGCCAAAATAGCTAGCTTTCTTGATGGCCTTCTTAATGTAATGTGTTGTAAACATAATGATCTTAAATATATGAATCTGAGGAAGAATATAATTTAAACAGAACAAAATAAGATAAATAAGAGTGCTTCTATTTTTGCTTGATACTGATACATTGCTGGAAGCACATTCCATATGATTAGTCAAAATCTTCTGTTCTTCAGTTAATGCATTCTGCCGCAGAAGTTTGAGTTTGTCATTTTATAATGCCATAAAACTCAAAATCTTCATCTTAAAAATAGGTATATGTTTTGTATCTAAACATGCAACTATATCTAAACATGCTACCGTGTGAAAATATTGCTATTCTTTCATGTGTCTGGTCACATCTTTTACTATCATACATTTCTTCAGTGCCTGAGCTTGTTTCCTCCTTAGATATAAGTTTCTCAGTAATTCCAATGTACTTTCTAACACACTTTTTTCAATCTTACAACTCCTTAACCTTCTCAATTCATGGGATGGAATCTACTTGCCTTGACTTGAGAAAAGGGATTTAGTTCCAGAATCAGATATCTAAATGCAGATATCTAAATGCAGATATCTCCAGGTAGTCATGTTTCCTTGTTCAGTCCCAGGAAAGCTGTATCTCAATTTGACTGATCATGCATATATTTCTAAAGCCATTTAAATACCCTGTGGTAACTGAAGTATTTGCGTGTTAGGTATGATTAGAGACCTAGGTATATAATACAATGATATGAAAACTGATCCTCTTCTGGTGCTCAGTTCTAGGCCCTCACTACATGAAAAACTCTCTGAAGCATGTCCAGAGGAGGGCAACAGAGCTGGTGAAGGGTCTGGAGCACAAGTGTTATGAGGAGCAGCTGAGGGAGCTGGGTTGTTCGGCCTGGAGGAAAGGAGGCTCAGGGAGGGCTGTCCTGCTCTCTAGAATTGCCCAAAAGAAAGCTGTAGCCAGGTGGGGGTCACCCTCTTGTCCCAAGAAACCAGTGACAGGATGAGAGGACACAGCCTCAGTTTGTGCCAGGGGAGCTTCAGGTGGGACATTAGGAGGAATTTAGGAAAGAAAGAATTATCAAGCACTGGAACTGGCTCCCTAGTGAAGTGGTCGAATCACCATCCCTCAATGTATTTGAAACACAGGTGGATGTGGCTCTTGGGGACATAATTTAGTGGTGAGCTTTGCAGTTCTGGACTCAATGATCTTTTCCAACCTTAAAAAAAAATCTATGATTCTATGCCAGAAAGGATTTACAAGAGTATCTCAATACCATTCACATTTAGATGACTGAGATTGGTTACTTTTGGACTTAAACATTGGAGTCATAAAGCAGTTCAACTGAACAAAATCAGATATCTAGTATGAGGACATAAAAGCTCTTTACATCCTGCTGGCTGTATTGAACAGCTCTCCACTGACTACAGTGGGTGCTTAAGATTCCTAAGGCACATAATGAAGACTATGAATAGACACAGGCAAACTGAATCTTACCTGTGCTCTTTGTTTCTTTTTTCTTCTGATTTTTTTCTCATAACCTTTCCCACCCCTGCCATATAGTCTTTTAATTCTATTTTCCCTCACATTAATTTACCATAAACCTAAACACTGATTTTCTTTGCTTTTCATCTGTTTTCATGTCCTCCTAGATTTCTGTTGTTTACATCCTTCCCAAGCAAATTACCATAGCTGTGATATTTTTGCTCAAAGTTCAATGTTTTCAGTGTAGATATGAAGTCTAGAGGTCCATCTTTGTCTCACTTTATAGTCAGTGTAGGAAAGCAAACATTTTCAGAAAGGCATTCATGGATTTGCTTTAGGTAGTAAGATGATAATAATTATGACTCCAAGTGCCCATTTTATTCCACTGAAAAATTCTATTTAGGAAAATTATTTTTGAATACAACATGAGAGTGCAAGCTGAATAAGTTCTGGAAAGTTAAGGATTTTCCATGTTTTGTCAATATTATTTATTGCTTAAACCACAGATGAGCAGTCTATTTCTAATTTAATGCAAATTATATAATAACACATCCACTCATATTTTACTTTTATACATACAGCCACCATGCTTGACTTACTAACCTCTTATGTATTTTAAAACATTTAATAATAAAAATAAAAAAGAGAAGGACCCCTCGCATGCAGTTTATGTGTATCCGTCTGTTTGTTTTGGCATACTGAAAAATAGAAGAGCCCAGGGAAAGCTCACTCATCCTTTGCAAACTTGCCACTTAGCTGCCAATATTTGATCTCCAATCTTACATCTTGTTTATTTTGTTTGTAGTGAATTATCATTATGGCATTGTGCCTTTTGAACAGACTTCATTGATATAAAAATGTGCTCTGATCTGGCCAAGTGAAAAATATGTAATGTCTTCTAGCAATGTTTCCAATAAGAGTCCTTTTAGGACCCCTTTTAAAAATAGTTAGCTGGACATAACTCCAAACCAAAGAATATTCAGCAGTGTAGCCATTGTCAGTCCAAAATAGCTTGCAAGTTAATAAGAATGAAAACCAATTCTTGATCACCTTTTGGTTGTGATACGAGTAACTCGCATACAAGACCAGACTTGTAATTTGCTTACTGGACTACAAATGGGCACACACATCTTGTGGCAAGTCCCAGCTAATGGGACAGTGGAGAAACATAGTTAACAGTGTAGAAAGCATAGAAAGTAATGAAAATTGTGTGCAGAAGATAGAAATTATAGCACATTAAACAGACATTTTTCTATACAATTAGAAAGGTGTATCAATAATTCCACTTTACCTCTGTATAATATATAATTATTCCACTTTACCTCTGTATAATGTATAATTGAGAATTCAACAGGCAGTTTAGGAAAAAAAACCTAAACCCACTTTAGTTTGTTTGAATGTGGATTATGAGTTTTAGTGCTGTGTTACTCTATTTCCACAATACACAGTAGGTAGATGTCAAGGAATATATTAATTTAGTTTTCAAAGGAACATAATAATTTAAATTCAATGTAGTAATTCACTATTCTTTCAGGTTCTAATACTTCAGGAAGACTTTTCCAGGGTTTTGAGTTTGACCTAAACTGAGCACAATTGAGGCTGATCGTCACGTGCAAATATAAACAGTGAACTCTAGTGTTGCATAATCTGGAAGCAGCCATCAAGATAAGGGAAGGAAATGTCTCTTTCTTGCTTTTCCTTTTAGTTACCTCATGATCCAGACTTTTTCATCTCCTTGGTGATGCACAATGGCAGGGGGAAGCTCTGCCAGGTGGTGAAAGGACCATTGCTCCAATCCCAAAAGAGGATGATGATACTGTCCATACCATATGCAAGGTGCCAATTCAGTCCAATCCTAAGTACTTTGGAGAGAGCATGCACCCTCAGCAAATTTGCTGATATGAAACTGAGAGGAGTTCACATACCAGATGGCTGTGCTGCCATTCAGAAGGACCTCAAAAGGCTGGAAAAATGGGCTGACAGGAACTGGCTGATGTTTAGCAAAAATGACAGGCCTCACTTCTGGGGATGAGTAACCTCAGGCAGCAGTGCTTTCTGGGGGCTCACTGTCTGGAAAGCAGCTCTGCAGAAACAAACAAACAAACAAAAAAAAAAAAAAAATAGCAAACCGTAACCTTGTGGCAAAGAAGGCCAGCTGGCTCCTGGGCTGGAGAAATATCACCTGAGGGCTGAAAGAAGAGACCTTTTCCCTCTTCTGAGCCCTGGTGAGGAACATCTGGATTGCTGGGTCAGAGTCTGGGCACTGCAGTACAAGACAGGCACAGACATGCCAAAGCCTGTCCAGCAAAGTGCTGTGAAGATAATTAAGGGACTGGAAATTCTCTCCCTGAGACCTGTTCAGCCTGGAGAAGAGATGGTTTAGAAGGATCTTACACATGTATAGAAATACCTGAAGGAGAAGTAAAGACAATGGAGGTAGGATTTTCTCAGTGGTGCTCAGTAACAGGACGAGGGATGATGTGCACAAACTGAAATTCAGGAAATTCCACCTGAACATAAGGAAAAGCTTTTTTTACTGTGAGAGTGATGAAAGACCAAAATAGATGCCTCAACAAAGTCAGTCTTGATCCTTGGAGATATTCTAAACCAAACTGAGCTGAGCCCTGAGCAAGCTGTTATAGCCTGAGCAGGGATCTTGAACCAGATGATCTCCAGAGGTTCCTTCCAAACTCAGATGTTTTTTGATTTTCTTATGATACTGATGGTCAATTTGAATTATAGAACTGATATATCTCATTAGTATTGTCCTAACCAAAAAGAGAAAGAAATATAGAAAGCAACATGCATTGTATTTCTTTATCTGAAATACAGGGGTTTTCTTCTGAAATTTTGATGTGAAAATTTCCAGTCAGTGCAAAGGAATTTTGTCTGGGACATTTCTTAAATAATGACTGTAACAGAAATCATTGTAATGAGTCTGGTTGGGATAGATTTTTTTTCATCACAGTAACCTATATGGTGCTGGGTTTGGAGGGGGAGTGGGGGGTTGTGATAAAACAATGGTGATATCACTTCAGTGTTTTAGTTTCACTAATTAAGCTGTCTTTATCTCAATCCACAAGTTTTCCTTGGTTTTGCCTTTCAAGTCCCACCCCCACACTGCTGGGGGAAAGTGAAAGAGCAACTGTGTGGGAACTTATCTGCTGCCTGGGTCAACCCACCATCACAATAATTTAGGCCATTTAGATCAAATACAGATATAAGCTCACATACTAATCAAACTACAGTTGAGGCTAAAAAAAAAAACCCACTGTAAATACATTAGTATTTGAAATTCTGTTATGTTAAGCAAAGACAGAAATACTATAGAGATTTCATGACACATGGAGTTGTATTTTGTATCTGCTAGAGCAAGATTAGTGGTATAAATGACTCTCAGTCATCAAGATTATTTAGCTATCATTCACAAAATTGCAGCAGCTCCAGACTTGTGCTGTTTGAATATCTTATGATACTATTCTATTTAATTGACTGTACACAGACTAAAAGTGACAGTTTTGCAATATTGCTTTTTATTTCACTTTGGTGTCTGAGAGCCCACAGAGACATAAGGAAAAGGGCAGTGAACAGGGCTTGAGGAAAATTGCAGGAGATAATCCTACCTCTGCTGTAATCTGAGTTTCACTGGTAGTGCTTGACACTCATGGGGGAAACAAATTCATTAAATAGGGATGGAACTTAAAATAGTATTTAGCACAAGCAATCTACTTGTAATGTAGGGCTGATTTCAGTTTTTTGATTCTTCAAGGAGTGCTTGTTCCTTGCATCCCCCCAAATCATTTATTTCCCTAAATCAATGTGCAGCCCTGGTAGATGCACATTTGTTGTTCTTCACCTTGTGCCTAAAGTCAAAGGACTGAGTTGTGCTTTTCAATTATGGACAATTGCAAGTGAGAAGCAATGCCTATGGGTCCATCAGTTTAGGACAAAGGTGGCCTTGCAAAATGTGTTTCAGACTGAGTATCCCACTGTAGCATTTTCTCTGTTTGCAATTTATATCAACATTGTAAAACAGAGTATCTATTTGGTTTTAAAAGTCAAAATAAGAATATTTGAATATAAAAGTGTTCATTAATGTGAAGTACATTGCTGTTGTATATAGGCCAGATACCAGTGCAAAATATCCTGGTTTATTGAAAGGCTGGACCTGATGCCAGTTTTCTAGGCACTGCTAGAAATGAAGACAAAGGTCTCATTTTCAGAAATGACAGAACTTTTCTAACCAGATGCAGCTGGAGCAGCACTGATTTCCCAGAGGCTGCTTTGCATCCCGTAGTTGATATTCAAGGCACACTTTTGAAAAATTTGGACTAGAGGATACTAACCCCATTTGTCCTTGTTTTTATATTTGGAAATATCAGTGAGGAGCATGTCTCTAGACTGTTGGGTAGGTGTAGAGCTGCTTCTTTATTCACACTGGTACTGTTTCCTTATGCAAGAGCAAGAGGCATGTGTGCCTCAACTCCTGCACACCACTCTGAAAGTACTAAGTATCCACCACCTTGAAAACTAGTTTGTGTTCAGCTCAGGATTTATCAAGCATTAGGTACATTGCTTGGAATGAGCTTTTGGAGATTAATTTTCCCCTTAAAATTAATTTAATATAAACACTTTGCAGCATTTGGGTAAATTCATTGCTTTTTCTAAATCTTCTGCCTTGATGGCTAGACTACATGAGACTATTTGAGAAAAGCTGTTGCATAGGAGAGCAAGTCACCCATAGGAATTCAATTCTTTTTAGTCACCTGTATGTTCACAAGACATTTTTAGTTACTTATGCAACTCTTTCTGTTAAATTTGAAAAACTCAGGACCAAAAAGCTATTTCTTGGCAAATGGTTAAGTTTTGTATTTCACCCTTATAGTCACTCCTACTGTGCTTCCCTCAGTGGTAATGCTGAAATAGTTCTGAACTAGTAAAATAAACCTTTAAAAAGTTTCAAGCAGATTTTCTTGATTTAAAAATGATGATTTATGATTATGCGAACTAGGTTTAATATGCATTAGGAATTCAAATGCTGTTGCAATAATTTTTTAGTAAAAGCTGCTTTTTAGAACTACCTTTGCACATTCTCTCCACAAGCAATAATTCTTCATCTATAGAGTAATTTATTTCTTCTGGTTTTAATATGTTACAGATGAATGGTTGTATGTCTTTCCTGTTAGAGCATTACAAGACAGGCCACTTTTGCATTAGGCTGGTACTACAACAGATACCTGTGGTGCTCTTCATGGTTCATGTGGTACTAATTTAAATGGGAAGTTGCACATATTTCATTGAAACACTTGGTAAAGCCAGCTTTCACAGAAGGGTGCAAATGATGGACTGTTCTCTGTGTGCAGCTGAACTGCTCTAAATGTGTCAGTGAGGGTTATGGATCATTTCATTCACCCATCAGCTCTGGTCCGCTGTGTGTACAAATCACAGTATAGTGTCATCCAACAGAACATTCCTGACAATACTAGAACATTTATAGTACTGCCATTTTTAATAGGAGTTCTGCAACCCTGTTTAAGTAGTATTACTTCTTTAACTCTTTAAACTCTGAATTTAAAGTGATTTTTGGTTTCCTTCTCTGTTAGCTACAGCGCCCCCAGTTTGGATTTTTTGCTCATTTTTCTTGACTTCATGGCTAGTGAGAAAGGAAATAAGAGACACTCAAGGTTAAGGGTAAGTTAGATCTAGGACCTACATGCACTAAGCTTTCTGTCTCCATAAATGGTATGTTATTTTCTGGGCTTTTTTCTGGTTTTTTTTTCCTTAGAAGTGATCTTTGGATAATTCAATATCCTCTGAGCATACAGTACCTTTAAATATCAAACGGTCCACCTTCATTCCCTGTCAGGAATTGATTGAATTGATGATAAACATTTTGTCATTAGTGAACCTTTCGTCTTTCCATTGTCAGGATGAAAAACATTTTTGGCAGTTGCACCACAGTATTTTCCCACTACCTAAATTTTACCGCTGAGAGAAGAAAGAAATGCAAATGAAACCTTGTCAGTGGCTTCTTCTCATGGATGTAAGAAACTGCACCAAGAAACCTAGTATAATTACAACTGTTATAAAAGGAAAGGCAGGTATTTTGTTTAGGGAGTGGTCAACTATTTTGGTGCTTAATTTTTTTCTCTTAGTTTTCCCATGTTAGAAATGATCCCTTCTATTCCAGTAAAAGCGTTGTGAATATTCATTTTCTCCTGAAGAACTTATCTAGGTGCAAGGGAGATTTTCACACTGGTGAAGTTAAGGTGGCTTCTTACTCTTTGTACTGAAATTTTAAACTCTTTTTAAACCAAAGCTGACCATGACTGGACATTGCCAGGCTCCTACCTCATCCTTTCAGGCTACTCTGTGGACTATAGGAAGCCTCATTGTCTATGTTAGGGACCAAAATTAGGCTTTTGAACCTACATCATATGAAAATCTCCTGGGTGGACAATTATGGATTTAGAAGCTTATATTTAAGAAATAGGGTTTAAGAAGTTTTAGTTCAAATTTTGACAATTGGTATTGTCCCAAATCAGTTTATTATACATCAGCCTTTGAGAGTGGCTATTTTTTGGTAAATGATACTTTGTATACCTCATTTATGAGTTAATACATCACAATGCTCTGCATATCTCCTAGATAACACAAGAATTGCTCTGAAAGCAGCACTCGTCAGCAAAACAAGGCAGAAAAGAGCATTATTTTTTAATTGGACAACATAATTTTTTTTCTGAATGTGACTAAGCCTGCAAATCTGTCCTGGCTGAGGTTAATAGTACCAGAAACATTTTTAACACCACTTACTATTTTCTTTACTTGAAAGTAAGATCCTGGCTCATCATGGGCAAACACTGTAAATGTAAGAATATCAGCCACTGATTAGGGTTACCTATTCCCTTCTAGCTGTAGTAGAAAATACTCCCCCATGAAAAATACAGCATGTGCCAACAATGCTTTATTTTTACTGTTTCAAACAAAACCCCATGCCATGCTGTGTACACACAGTACCAATGAAGCCACAAATAGGACCATGATGTCTCATGTATTTTTTCATTATTAATTTAAATGTATCATGGTTAAAATTTCTCTTAGGTTCTTCACAGAAACCGATTTTTTTCAGTGCTTTTAGGTACCAGTACAGAGGTAATTTGGGAAGGTCATTCTCCAAAGCCACATAATAATATCTTCCTTTTGTCTTGTCATTTCTTCCTAGTGACAGGATGCAATAGCAGCTCAAGAGGTTAAATAAACAGGAAGATGAATAGGAATATCTTACAGTGTAATTTTTCCTGTTGCAAGAGCTACTTATTTTATTCTCATATTTCATGTCAGGGTAAGGGCCAAGTTCTCCAAGATTGGAACAAAATTCTTGTCATAATTTTTAAATTAGTGATAATTAACATGCACTTTATTTGACTTGGGAGTATGGCATAATTACTTCGTGCATACTCTTACTCCAGCACTAGCTTTTGCTTCTAAGCTTTTGATTTTTCTGTAAATTTCAACACATATTTGCGAACATATTTGAAAAAAAGTCACACTGTAAAAAAAGAAAGAAGTTATTAAGTTGACTGTGAGGATAGTTTTGAACTTAGTTTTCCTCCCGTGTGTGTGAGAGCTAAAGTTTCTCTTCTACCATTGACTTCATTGAGAGTAATGTGAATTACTATTTCTGCCTATGTAAATTAATGAAACTCCATATTGGTGTCAGTAAGCCTGTCAACATACAGTAACTAAAGGATTTGATCATATTTATGTCTTTAGCCCTGTGATATTATTACTGCTTTTTTTTTTATTTTTGTTGGCAACATCTCTCCTCTCAGAGCTAGAGGGCAAGGGCCCATTCTTGGCTTCTGCACATACGCATGCTGTGTTATGGAGACACTCCAGCTTCTCCTTAAATAAACCCTAACAATACCATTTATCCACCCTCTAAATGAAAAGAAAAGCCATTATACTTTCCAAAATCTGAAATTAAAGTTGACAGACAATGGTGATATGCTCTGAATATATGATTGAAATTATTTGCAAGATTAAAACACATAAATTACTCCATTTCACACCATGTGTAATAATGTTTCTTTCTGCCCCTTCATACAAGACTGTTTGGGAACAGTCACTTTCGCTTTAAAAAAATCTATTTGTTAAAAGTGAGACATGATTTCCTGCCAGGGAAGCTGACAGAGGGAAAAAAATGGTGATGGAGAAGATTCTTTTCATCTGCCTCTGAATGATCACTGTGTGATGCTTCTTCCTAAATTCCCTAGCTAAAAGCCAGCCTCACTACAGAAAAATTACTCATATCCATTTCCCAAATTGAGTAATGGCAAGCAGAGACTCTTGGAATATGTCTGTGCTTCACAATGAAAGGCTGTGTTGGACGTACTCTGGCGCGCTCGGAGCAAGCTGCTGAGTCTGTATAGCGCGGATCCGAGCATGTGACGCAGGAGCCATAAAACCACATTAAAGTAGCATAGCCCTGACAGACAGGACTAATAAGCCCATATGCAGTACCTCCTGCTCCAAAGATAACCCACTCCCAAATTGCTTGGGTACTGCAGTGTGGGACTTCACACACAGACAGTCTTGTCAAATGCCACACAGGAATTCTATTCTCTTCCCTGATTTTTGCAAGGGGAGGCTTATGGCTTCATCTTTAGATCAGTGTAGCTGGGTATTTGAAAGGCTGTACAGAGATGGGGCAAATCAAGAAAAGCATAAAAGAAAATTTTGCTGAAGGGGGAAGTTCAGCATGGCTCACAGTTGCTACTGCCTCTAAATTGCAATATTTTCCATGGGGAGTTCCTATTTAGGAGGATTGAAAATATGATTTTTTCAAAAGTGGGGGGTTTTTTTGTCTTCTTTTTTTTTCTCTACACAATGTGTATCTATGTGCTGTGCACCAAGCAATTTTCTTACATAAACCTGTAGAGAAACATGCTTTGCCAGTGAAACATGGTTGTAAGAAGTTCAACATTATCTTGAATGTATGGTAGCGATTGTTTGACAAAGCCTTAGTAATGCAGGTTGTGTTTGACAAAGGCAAAAATGATGAAAAATGTGATTAAAACTGTAAGAAGCCACATTTCACAAATACTGATTGCTTAATCACCACTTACCCATTGACCAATATGACTCTAACAATGAACATTTGTTTTCAAGGAAACATGGCAAGTTCCAAACTGGTTAACAAAATATTAAATGAGTTTTTCCTTTCCCATTCCTGTGTTCATTTTTGAGCCCCAGTACATCGTATTCCTACATCTCACACAGTTATGCAATGTGCAGGTTAGAATTAGTGGAATTCCTAACCCATGAGAGAATTGCAAACTCTTTTCCCATTGATATTCCACAAAGGAAGTTAACTTGGAAACCAATGTGGTTTTGGGGGAAAACCTGAATAGAGGTCTTAGTGGTGTTCAGTTTTCAGGAGTTGGCATGTTGTTCAGTTTTGTCCAATTATCAATAAATAAGAGGGATTAGCTGCTGGTAATAGTGCAGTGGACAAAAGATGCAGGTCACATGCAGTGAATTCAGAAAAGTGAGAGTGTACTTAGGGAAAAAAGCTTTTCTAAATTAGTAATAAAAAGAGATGATTAGGTTAACTGTTTAGTTTCTAAAGTAGATAAATCCTGATGATATGAATTCACTGCTGAATTATACCCTGAGTGATATGTCAAGGTTCATCTAACTTTCATCTTCTTACTACAAAATAATCATTTAGCTCTTCATCTAACTTGCTGCAAAAAAAAGCCAAGCCTTTGGAAACTGATGAATATGACCTTGAGAACTGAAACTAAAAAGAAGACAAACAGAAAAGTGAAACTTCAACTGGTTAAAATGTAGATTAATGATTTTAGAAGTTTAAATGTCACTCTATTTGCCTGAAATTTGTCCTGAAAGGAAGACTAGAAATGCTTAAGTCTCTAAGTACAGAATGTTAGCTTTAACAGAAGGTGTTCAGTAAAGAAAGTATGTTGATTTATGTTATGAACAGTTCCCTAGCTTTTATATTCCCTCTTTCAGTATCAATTTAAGCAGTGAGGTAATCAAAGTTAATTAAGAAAAGTTTGGTATTTAGAGTTTAGAGATGCAGATGCTTTGAGACTGATATTTTACACTGTCCAGAAATCTGAGAAACAGTAAATCAGGAGTGATTCATACTCACAAATTAGTTTAGAGGCTTGGAGCAGGGGGTAGAAAAGCACCTTCTACTGAGCACATAGAATCTAGGTATCCAGTAAATCTTTGCCAGACTAGTCCTTCAAGTGAACAGCAGAGAAGGACACAGTAAGGAATGTAAGCATTCAGCATCAGAAATTTTAGCCAGTAGAACATTATCTAAAATATGACATTACACACTATGCCATCAGCTTATAAATCCTATTGAACAACACATTCCCAATAGAACATCATACACAAGTAGTTTCTATCCAATTCATTCTATGTATGAATGAATAATTTGTGAAAGAAGTGAAAAGAGAGCTTATAATATTTGCAACATATTTTAATTTTAAAACCCTAATTTTTCTGAAACCTGGCATGATGTATACTCTCAGTTTCTCTTCAGTACACGGAAATTGATATTTCAAGTTAGTTTAAAGCCCTAGGTAACATGACAGGCACAGAAATGTCCACTTGTAGTTCTGTTGTTTAAAATAACTGTCTTAGTCAGATGCCTCTTAAACATCCTTTCATCATGCTTGTGCTGAGAGTGCCAGAAATAGAGATACCTCTGTCTGCTTTGTGGATTAGTTTTTGTCAACAAGCATCAAAAGAAGAAAAAAAGACATGGCTGGGCAGTTTATTTCATGAAGAAAATAAGCCACCAACATCTTACAGATATTCTTCACATGCCTTCTGTGTTCCCAGCACAAACATTCAAAGTTTGAGGATACAGAGGAGATGAAGGGCTGGGAGTACCAGAGCAGAGCTCCCCTGTTTTATCCCATGGAGCTGACCAGGGGCTGCGCTGATGAAATTCCAGAAGTTTACCTCTTTTCCAATCAGCTACCATATGGTATTAAACCCAATGCACATAGCAAGGGATGTTGTTCCGTTTTGATTAGAGGAGGTTGGAGACACATATTCCATTTTATGAAGTAAAATACCTGCTGCACTTGGCTTGTGGATTGTACTTTTCTCAGGTATATGGCCTGGAAAATGGCTGATCTGTGCCAAGTAAGTGATGTTTATCAACTTGCAGCTTTTTATGAACACAGGGGAGAAAAATGTGTATAACAGGATTATAAAGACTTGAATCAAATCCAGACAAACTGTTCTTGTTTTCTAATCTGCAAACATAAACACTGTTATAGCTCTGAAAGTAGAAAAAAAGTGTAACTTTCGAAATAAAATTCTATTAAACTCTGCAAAGTTAATTAATGTAATAAATATGCCTGTGCTATATTAGGTGGTAAACCTATTATCTCTTTCTATTTTCTTCCTGGGTAACTCAGTATCATCAGTATTCTAAGGCCTTGAACTATGTACAGTGCACTCACCTAGCTATCACCACACTAAGCCTAGTATTTCAGGAACACACAGCAGCAAATTATAAACAAAAAGTGGTTATGATTATATTGAGTAAACTTTGGAGCCAGGATTTTCTATTGCAGTTTTATTGTAGAGTGTTGTATACATTCCTTATTAAGAGGCTATAACTGCTGGAAGTGGGATAGAATATTTGTTTTATGAGACTATGATTCTATAATAAAGGTGGCAGGAAAGGAGATGACTGACAGAAGTCAATGACACAAATATTTAAGAACTTCATTCTCTACAATTTGCAGACCATGTCTTGCGAGGTCAACTAATCTTGTCACTTTTTATTCAGACTCTGCTGATAACGGATTCACTAACTTGGACCACCTTACAATAACGGATTTTCCATTAATCAAGTTGCCGACGTACTACTTAGTATATTGGTTCTGGAAGTATAAATTGCTTTTTATGTGAATTTCAAAAATTCAAAGATCAATCTCATTTCTCACCATCTCTCATATTAAGGAGGTTCATATTTTATGAACTATCACGCTTGAGATTGCAGAAAGTCATAAATATGAGTAGTCCTTTGTGTTCTCCTTTTGAGGAACAAAACTACACTCATCATATTTGCTACAATTTTCCGGTGCTTTTGTCAACAATGCCAGTAAATTGTCCATTCTAATGAATTGTCATTGTGCAACATTTCTTCCCACCAATCCTGTAGGACTCTCTTGAGAATAGTGTAGTGCTGGTTAAAAGGAAAGGCATTCAGATCCAAGCTTGCTACCAAAGTCGCTCTATTCCCTGGCTGATGGAGTCACTGGGAGGCTGTCTCTGTGATCAGAGAAATGAGAGAAAGGGAAGCAGTGTCAGTCTGCAAACTCCAATCTGTTAGGAGGGTTCAGGGCACAGTTTAGTGACTTACAAATACAAAAGAGAAAAGAAATCAGGGAGTTGAAGTATGTAAGAAAGGTGTTTATAATTCAGTTCATGTTTGTGTTCTGATGGAGGATTTCTTCAGATCCAAGTCTGTCACAAATCTAAGTTTTGTGTCCTTTGGCTCCTAAAGTCTCAATAAATTAGTAAGCTCTGAATTCAGTGCTTCCACAAAGTTTCCCAAACATTATCCACACTAATGGGATTCACTTCATGCAGTAGTTTATCCGCTTTCTGATATTCCCTGTTCCAAGATGTGCTAAACCTGACCCATACTTTTACTAGGCTTACTGTTCCAAAAGTCACATTGATTTTGTGAATTTCATTTGGACTGGCACCATGAGTAGCAAAAAAATGTGGTTATATATTAATTAAATATCTAGTACACTGACAATATTTTAGTTGTATTGGGATATAGTGACATCAGTAATACAAAGCTAGATATTTACCTTGTCCTTGGCAGGGAATGCTGGATTATATGTCCAAGTGGAAGATAGTCCTTTGCTCAGACTGAGATACTGCCAGCTATCTCTGCTGTGGGGAAAAGAAATAGAAATGGAATTTCTTCCTTTTTCTTGTGGCTATTGTTGTATTTGAGAAGTTATTAGAGGCTTGTTGGGGCTCTCCTCCTTTCTTTTTCTTTTTTTTTCCCATTTACTACAGTGGTTGACACTCCAGTATCAATGCCTAGGTTTTGCCATATTAAGAAATCATACATATGCAAGTAGGGGAATTAATTTACACACCTAATTCTTCACAACAGTTTTGGCAAGCAGTACTTACATTTTATCTTTCCTGTAACTAGACTTTGTTTTTAATACACTGAATTTCCATTTACTTCAGAAATCTCCTCTAAAACCTGGGTTGAATGAAAGGCAAAACCAGTGTCTTCTTCAAAAAGTGTATGAAAGAAGAATGGAGAATATATATATAAAACAAAAAGAAAGGTAACGGACACACACTTATGTTTGTTTCCATGTGCAACACTGTGATATGGATATGTTTTTCTGCTCATTTGTTTAAACAAAAAAATAGTCTTTCAGGCCAGCCTTTTTGTTTTACACTGATGATAATGACACCCAAGTATATGTGGGGTCTAATGGAACAGTTAATCTATCTTTGGGGTAATACATTAATTATTGTAAGTAAAAGTGCAGAATTTAGTGCTCTGGGCTTTCATTTATTGTTCATTATTCTTGTTCCCTTTTAACAGTTCTGTCTGTGCTTAGGGATATGCACATGCATTGTCTGACATTTCACTGTATATTAACTAACCACTATCTTACAGCCGTGTAAGGTGTAAAGAGCCAAGCTTAGAGAGGGTGGCAGAACCAACTCAAAGTTCATTCTCCAAGGGATAAAGATGAAAGTTATTGTGTTGAAATAATAATTTTCCAAGGAGATCTTATTTTTTTAATATAAAACTGTTTTCAAAAATTAAAGTCAAAATTCAATTTTTTGAGTTTTCATTAAAGCTTCAATAAAAACAATTAGGCATTGTAGGTACCTGAGCAACAGCCTATGACTTCACTGCACTTCATGCATCACCTCACAAAACCCCTGATCCCCAAACCCTTGCATCACTCTTCACAAGCACATTTCAACATGTGCACTTCATTTGTTCCCTAAAAACATCCCCTAAGGCCACCACGCTGCATCTGTGTGAAAGATTTGCAAGCTGTGGATAAGCATGCTGTGATTGCTGACACTTGTGAGGCTGGAGGGGTATAAGGAAGAGCAGAAATGTTCAGAAACCTTTAGGTGGGAGAACTTCCCTCACCAGTTAACCAAGCAGAACACAGAGGACTGGTTCTCTGTGACTCTAAGACAGCTCTAAGCCCCTTCTGCAGCAATAGGGACTGTATAGAGCCACAACTGAGGCGTGACTGCACAGGACAGAAGATAAAAATGGGGTGAAAATGTCAAAAACTATGAGAAAAGGTTCAATTCTGAAAGTGCTCACTTCACTCTTGCATATGTACATAAGATATTTCTCAGCAACTTGATTAAAACCCATGAGTGTAAATATCAAAAAAAGGTAAACTTTTCTGCACCAGAAGAGTCCTTATGCCACAATTCCTGAGCAACTGATGGTGCAAATAGGAGCTCTGCCACAAAAAGAGGCTTAGGTGTCAGACAGCTTCCTATACATTGGGCACAATTCCCTGGCAAAGTGCACATCTTCCCAACCCCAAGAGAATGATGGAAGTCCATGAAGAGTTGGTGCTCTGTACTGAGAGAAAACCTTCAGTTCTGCAACCACACAAGGTGTTGTATCATTATCCTCAAGGGCATGAGAAAAACATTCTTTTTAAACTTGTGATGTCCTTCCTTCATCCGCAGGGTCATGTTTCAGCTCCTTGTCATGCACAGGTACCCTAGTGCCTCCCTCCTGGAATACTGTCTCTTCCCTCTCCTGCGCAGATAGCTCCCAGCCCCCTTGTTGAAAAGCTCCTGCAGTTTGTGGCAAGAGTTCCTGTAGATAAGGAGTGGAAGACATGGAGAACATGAGTGGTGGAACATGGATCAGGTCACACTGCCTAGTGAGGCATTTGCTTTTGGAGACAGGAGCTTCACAGCTGTGATCTTTCCAGAGTCCATGTGTATGTACCCTGCAGCACACTCACAAACTACAGGTTTATCTTTATTGTCCCAAATGGGACAGGCTACCTGCAGCCCAGAGGCTGTTTTAAACTGTGTGAGCAATCAGGGAAAGCCTAAAAGTACAGATCTCCTAGTCTGTGAGATGTGGGGTTTACTTGGTGTAACACATGCACGCGAAGGCCTAAGGATTCTTTGATAAAAGAGATGCAGTTATGTATGTTTCTGAGAGATGATGGAGGTTTAAATGTGCACTTTCTCACCTCTTTGTTACCATTTTCTGAGCTCCCCAGCTCTGATCCACTGATATGTGAACAAGTATATGTATACTGACATATATGTGTATATTAATAGATAATTATTTTTATGTATGTGTATAAATAAACCTCAACTTCTCTGATCTGTGCATGAACAATTTGTGGGTAAGTTATACCCCTTAAAATTGCTGAACTTGTCCCAGGTAGACATGGATAAAAGGATCACTAGCTATAACAATTGATCAGAGAATCCTGTTCTTGCTAAATAGATATTAAAACAATGTCAAGATTCAGTATGCCAATCTGAATGGTTTCAACTAAAAAAATATCCTAATGTTGGAAGTCTAAATAAGAACAAAACCCTTCAGAAAGGCCCATTGTTGTAAATGGATCTGCACCTGTGGGAAACATCAAAGTCAGCATCTCTTTTCCTTTGAACTGAATTCTCTTTTATCATCCATTTTTCTTCTATGTGTTTATCTATAAAAATACAATATTATTAGCACTCTGTCATCTTTCCACCAATATCATGAGTTAATACAAGTCAGAGCAATAGATGAATTACATTTTCTTTGGAGATATTAGTGCAAGCAGAGGGAATTTATATACCCGTTCCTATCCAAGAACATGATGGCAAAATCTTCAAGCGCTTCCTGCAGGGGTCTGCTTCCACTAAAATCAGTATTGCTTCAGAAAGTCATACAAACTCTGCTGCTTCCAAAAATCACGTGAATTTTCTATTAGTGGAACTTCCTTCTATGTTGTCTTAAGACTGAGCAAGATATAGATTCTGTAAATAGATACAATAAAAATTGAATTCAGAAGTTTTTTTTCTGTTCTGTGACTTACTGTGGGTGGAGAAAGGTTGGGTCCCATGCACGGTACAAATACATTCAGTGATACCAATTTCCTGTACTGTTTGCCCAATAGATTGCTCATAAATATTAATGTTTTTTCAGCTGGGTTTTTCTTTCCATGTTAGTAGTACCATTTCAGGGAACAGTCGTAGATTAAAGACCACATTTTGACAATCTAGCAAGAAAATTATTCTAAAGACTTTCAAATATTAAGATCCTTAAAATGAAGCTAAGTATGCATTCCTTATCCATAACCCCACTATTAATTAAACAGTATTGTTGGAATGTTCCTTTTCAGAGTCTAATAAAGTAAATTGCATCAACTTTAGGCTAAATTCTTCATGAAAGGTAGCAATGTATCGTGAAGGGTTACTATTCATTTCAAGAAATCTGCCAAAATATCTGTTAAAAATAGGAACAAAATATTCAACAGAAGATAAAATTGAAGCAAGAATTGCCCATAATGAATAAAGAGAATACAACTTATGAAATCAGTAGTACTGAAAGCATCTAGGAATAGCATTAACAATATCAAATATATGAATTTTGAAAACACTGTCAGAGCTCATTTGCCATCTTCACATACCTGAGTTTTAGCAGGAAGCTTACAGTTAAAAAAAAACCAAAACCATAAAATTCTCTGCATAGCAGCAATAAAGATGGGAGTCACATAAAAAGTCAGGAAAAAGAGGTTGTATGAGTTTCCCCTTGTTCTTTGCTCTGCAAATCTCTTTCCCCTTGAAAGGGAGTGCTTAGAACATGCCAATTTAGAATAATCTTTGTAAGTCATTCTGTTGGGAAGTTACACTTTCATTCCATGTTTGGTTGTGAGCAATCTACCTGTCCAGATCTTGCAGGGAGTAATTAGTGGAAGAATACAGAGCATGCAGGATAGTCTATTGCCTCAAGTGGAGATTTTGAGCCTAGGAGCCTAGAGAAAATAGTATCAGACTTTTTTCACAGGATACAATATACTGCATCCTGTAGTCACGGTATCTCTCTCTGCTAGAGAATGAGCAGGAGCTCACACACTCTGCACATTCCTCTTAGGAGTTGTAATGCACATCTTTAGGAACTCTGTGTGACAGCATGACGAGAGAGGTGTCTTTGATGTTATCACAAGCCTGACAATGGTCACTAGAGAACCTATCCTTCATCATTGCTTGTAAAAGTACAGTATCTTATCCATAGCGAATACTCCCGGTGCTTGCAGTAGGTTGGAAGTATTAAAAGATCCTTCTTACCCTTATTTGTTTCATGACTCCTTCCCTTCTCTAGTATTATAGACAAATTATCCATTTAGACACAACCTGTAGGGGTGATTTTTCTAATAAACTCTTACTGAGACTTCCTCTGCACTCTCTTCAAATTAAAAAAATTACAAATGCAGAAATTCCTTGCACATAGAGTTACCTGCTCTGTCTTTATTTTTGTTCCTCCAAGCTTTAAACAGCCTCAGTTTGTGATTCTGAGATCTCTAATTACAGATACATCTGATTACTTGACTGGCAACATTTTCTTCAGCTAAATCCAAAAAACATTGACCAGAAAAGCCTCACTCCTCTAGCAGACTGAATACTGCTCACTTATTTGCAAGCTTTCACTTGGGGCTCCTGAGGGTGTGAGCGTTGTGCTCAGTTGAGCTATTAAATGACCAGCATTTCCCAAAAGAACGAAAAGGTATTTATGATATTTGCCTTGCACACTTGCACGTGTACAACTGCATGTTTTTGTTAGCTAGAGCCATGAGCTTCTCCTTTGTTGCTATCCTTCTGTAATATTTACTGCACTGTTGGCACTCCATGCTGAGCTCTTTGATATAAAGCATTTTTCTACTTTTAGCTTTACTGATGTGTGTTTATTTATTTTAGATATAGTTTGTGCTAGAGCACATACACATGTATGAAATAAATATGTGCACTTTAAAGGAGCTTAAAGAATAAAATCCAAATGTCATAAGTTAATCTGCATATTGTGAAAAGAGGCAGTAATTCAGACTGAAAAGATGACCATAGAAGTCTTTGTAAAATGCTTTTTTGTTTCTTATGAAGATATGAAAAAGAAGATATATATTTATGGGAATGTTTCTTAGTAAGGGTAATAATATAACAAGGAAGAAAAGAGGAGGATCAGTGATTCATTAGAAACTATTTTTCATTCTTCTGAAATATGAAAAGAGAAAAGGAAAGAAAACACAGTAAAATCTCATTTACTCCAGAGAAGCACAGACTTGTCAAGGATATTATCATCAGGATTTGAATTTTCTTCCACAGTTAACAGGATTTCTTTTTGGCTAAAAAGGAATTTCAAAGCATCATTAAAATAAAACACCATCTTATTTAAAAGAGAAAAAAAAATTAACCTTAATTCTTCTAAAATGATTTTGACAATTAGAAAACACTTCTGGAGGGCAAGGTCAGCAGCTTCCTTGTTTATTTTGTCTGGTCTAAAAGAAGAAAGAGTAAAACAAGTGCACATAATCATGCTTTATTAGCAATGAATTGTTATTATTTAATTTTCTTGTACTTTAAGAATTCTCACTGTAGGAACATCTTTAACTAGGAGTAAACACTCTAGAAGGTTATGAGACAGATACGTGTTTTGCATACTTCAAGCAGATTGCAAAGATTTGAAAAGTTTTTTTTAGTGTTCATTTTTGATGTTGGACTTAATTCTGAAATAAGATCATGCTTTCTCAGATCTGAAAACTACCTAAAAATGTTGAGAAGGACAGAATAAGTTGATTTTATGAGTAATCTTCCAAAATATAAAATATGAGGGCTTTCCTAATGAAATCTTTTCTACTGGAAACTATCATGGTACAGATAGCTGAGTAGAACAGATATTACCCCAGTAATACAAATTTCCAATATCTGGTTTCTCTCAACATTAAGGAACTTATGCAAACTGATGGACTGCAGGAAAAAATGTGGTTGGGTAAAATAGCATGTATAATTCCATGTAAAATATAATTTTAAAGCATTATTTTAGGGTTTAGTTCTTCATAAGCAATTCTTATTCAGCACATAATGGAGGATTATTTTGAACTGCAGCCAAACTTGGAAATTTTTATTAAAAATGTCAAATTGGGATATTTGATCACTTAAAAAGTCTTTGTCGATTAGCCTTTGAATCAGAAAGTTATTCCAAACCACTTTTTTTTCCAAAACGCAGCTTAATTTCAAACAAATTGGCATTTTCTAATGAAAAAACTATTATCATTAAAGAGGGATTTTGAATGCAGAATTCCTTAAATCAAGAAATACAAATTACTTCAGACACTCCTGTATGGTTTCCACCTTGTTTTTTGAAGACATCTTGATGGGATATCCACTTCCAGTGTTTACAAGCCTGCACTACGACTCATTTATCTTTCACTCCTATTTAAGGATCATGCTGTGACCTGGGAGCAGGACTCTTCATGGACATCAACAGGAGATCCATTCTGGCACTTGTATTGCCAACTGATAGCAAGTAGTCTTTCATCTGAGCTTGGACCCAGCACCTGGTTAGATGTTAGGGCAGCATTGCAGAATGACCGCTTTCCTCAAAAGGACAAATATTTTAAGGATGCTGAACACTGCCACAGATGTTAGGTCACTGGAACAAACATTCTAGGGTCTTCAACAGCGATGTCTGAGCAGGTAACAGTCCCAGCATCCTTAGTCTTTCCTCCCTACAATGTTATTGTTGTGGATATTGCATGATATTGCATCTGTTAAACCTTTGGAGTATAGTTAAATCAAGAGTAAGACATACCCAAATGGGGAGAGAAAAAGAGGGTTTCTATGCCATTAAATGTTGGGGTTGAATTTTCTTAATCCCTCTGAGAAGTACCTTTCCGTGAGTAACAGCTCTGACTAGAAAATGTGTAAAGTACTGCATGATCAAGATAATATGGGCAATGTTAGAAACATATATGAATGTGTATATATCATTTATATAGATATAAAATTAGGTGTTTTAAATGGATATTTTATATTTTAAAAATACCATCACTGGTTAATGTCCTACCAAATTAAATTGTACAATTATTAAGGCAGAATATACTTCTCATCCTGCCCACCAAAACACTCAGCCACTGGGACTTTATTTACCGCTTTTTCAGTCTATTCAATCAGTTCTCATATCCCCCTCCCCTCTGCCTCACCTGTCACTTCCACCTAGAAGACACAAAGCTCTGCACATGCACACAGAAAAATTCAGCATTTTCTGCAATCAACCAAATAGCCTGAAGTGAAAGACAAACACGATGCCTGAAGCAATATTGCTTGATTAACAATGAATACTTCTTTAAAGTGATCACATGAACTTTAATCTGAAAGATTGCTTTGAATTGTTAAGGGTGGAATCTGTTGCTATGAGAGTTGTCAAACAACTGTGGTGAATTTAATGTGTAATAGATGATAACCTTTGTCGGTTTTAATATTGAATTCCATGTTACTGATCCTAGTAAATAATCCTTACCTTCCCCTAGTGAATACCTGCTACATCCCAAAGCTCTACGCAGTACGCAGAGACATTTTAGTAGAGCGTTTTTCATGTAAAGCACACATACTGTATAGATCTGACCTCATCACTGGTTGCCTCAGGCTATCTCCTGTATACCGTCTGTTTTCTTGATTTTCTCCTGAGGTTGTCATTATCTAAGGTTTGTAAATATTTCAGAAATTTGAGACTTGTGCAGCAATTGAAAATGCCATATTGCTGTTACTGAACTTTCAGTAGCATCCAGACATTCATTTTTCTATATTTTATCTATTTTAGTTCTGGATAATATAAATTCTATTATGCATGATTTGGCTGTAATTGAATTTGCAATCTATTTACAGTCATTTTAACCAAAAGACTCCAGATAAGCATAATTTTGATCTTAGTTAACAAAGAAACAATATATGTTGTTACTTTATATTGTGCTATTTTCTATTTGTCAAAGTGCTATATAGATTTTATGGATATTTTATGCAAGTTTATGCGTGAAACTCAGCTGTTTGGAGAAACTGCTGACCTCTCCATTGAAGGGGAAAAAAACACAGAACAAAAACTGAAAACCCTTTTGTCCTTTAAAAACCCGTAGGAATGTTGTATGTATCATAAAGGACACGTGTACTTGAAACCGATTAAAAGAATTACAGAACTGGTTCCTTCCCAGAATCTTAGAATATATGAATTTCTTTGTATTAAAGAAGCCATCATTACTGAATATTTTTGCTTTCATGTAATTATGTACATATACTTAGCAAAGTATCTTTTATAAAGCAGAAAGCTACAGAATCCCTTTAAAATCTGCTTTGAAAATCATGTGTGGCATGAATTTTGGCAGCATTATCATCATATTCATTTTTGGAAGTATACTCCAATTTTTATATCAGCTCCTGCATCGTAGCAATAATTTACTGTGATATTAACATTATCAGATTCTTCATTCCAGTATATTTTACTTCAACATTACATTGCTAGCCATACCTGCCTACATTGTTCTACTTTTGTAGTTGCCTTCAATACTCTTCTTTTTAACATTCATTGTGTTAAGACTGTGATGATATATCACCAAATGGGAGAGAGAGAAGAATGTGTATAGTGTAAAATGATTTATTGTGATTATAGGAAGGCTTAAGAGTGTTGGTGGCTTTAAGATCATGCTAAATTTTTTTATAATTATTTTATTAACTCATTTATATTAGGATCAGAAAGTTCATTTGCTTTGCACCAATACAAGCTTTACAGGTGAGAGGGAATTCCTTGAAATTTTGCTTAGCACGTTCTTCTATTGAGTCATGTGGATTTCTATACTTTATATGAAACATTCAAAGTGGAGGCAATAATTTGTAAATGACATGAGAAAAAGAAATCACAGTATATTTTCTTTTCAAAATATTTAGTGTCTACAATTCATCTGTGAACCAAGTAAATCACGGCTTCTTCAAGTGCAAGGATCGAAACCAATTACCATTAGTGACCATCGGGTGCAGCCGATCCTTTCTGTCCTGTTGCCTGAATCTCAATGATCTCCCAAGTGTGCCCATGCAATTTAACAGGAAGATCAATACACCGCGGCAGTTAGCAGCAGCTCTCTTGAAGTGCTTCACAAAACATGCTACATTTCTCTACCGAATAAATGTCAAAACATTCCAACAGCTACAATTCTTGGGAGAAATTGTTCTTGTGAAACATTATTGACATACTTTAACCCACATTTCCCGCTGCTCTCCAGCTTCCTACAGGCCAGTCAATTCTGATTTGGCAAGGGCCACATCGACACATGTCCCCTGCTGACTTTGTCTGTAGGCATGAAAGATATCACGATGCAGTGCAGAAGTCCTGGGTGTCAGGGGTCAGTGGTCCAGCACTGACCCAAGGTCAAGGTGACAACAACCTCTCTCCTGGGACTTGTCTTCATCTCTAATATGGCCTTGGAAGCAATCAATATCATTACAGAGCTTACTTTTCTAACAGAGAGTGCCACCTGATGTAAGCATTTCAAGACGATGACTTGCAAGCCTTGCTGCTTGAAAATGTCTTCATTTTCCCACTATACTGCAAAACATCTGTATTAGGTCTGCCATTGGGTTTTTTCCATTTGTTTAATGTGATAAATTAAATTTATTCTTTTACTTTTTAATGGATTTCTGCAGCCTGGACCTTTTTGATCTTTTCTTGTGTATTTTGGAGTTATTATAAATAGCTCAGTACTTTCTCCCAGTATCCAATCACTAAATATTTTTTTCTTTTCTTTGTAATTCTTGCTCCTTCTTATTTTTGTCCCCATTGTCTATTAGTTACCATTTTCTCCTTTATTTCTTTCTAGCTTTTAGGAAAGGAAAACTCAGTGCTGCATCTGCATTCTGGATTTACACATACACGCACACGCACATATACACACAAACACACTCACACAAAACCCATCTTCAAATATCTTCTAAAAAATATAAGTGCAACATCCTTACTGTTTTTGTGAGGCCATAGAGAGGCAGTGCATTGTAAGAAGTAATTATGCATGTGAACAAGCTGATAACCACTGAGACAGACACTTTTATCACCTGTTTGCAAGAGCTACTGTAATTTCCAGTACAACAAAATGTTGATTTCTTCAGAAATCTCAATCATGATGCCTCAGTACAAATTCTGTAGAGCTGAGGTTTTTAGCTTTTTTAATATTTTGGGGTTTGGTTTTTTTCCCTAGGAATTAAAAAAACCTCCAACAAACACAGACCCCAAACTAAAGCAAAATATGAAAAATGTAAGTATTTTTAAAGAAGTGTCTCTACTAATTGAGCTACACTAACAATTGTCGGTGACTTACAACCAAAATATTAGAGGAGGAATAGAACCTACCTATGTTTTGTAACTAATACTACTCAGCTTTCTCATCACACAAAAAATTTGGATTCAGATTACCCCCAATAATGGACAACTGACAGTGAAGCCTGAAAGCAAATATTTAATTCAAGAAGATCAAGGAATCCTTACATCATGCTGCTATAGAGACCTCTTGTGTCCTACACAGACTGGTAGATAAAACTGAAACAAAACAAAGTAAAACAAAGTCCAAAGCCATAAATATTGCTTTAGGTGTGAGTCACAGCAGTCTAATATACCTGTAATGTACCTGGCACACTTTGAGGTCTTTCAAAGCAATAGCATCTTCAAAGAGAGAGAGAGAGAGAAATTTTCTTTTACTCCAAAGGTTACATGCATAAACTTCACTCTCAGTTTTATGTATACTAAATGAACCCTGAGATCCAATTTGGAGGATAATTCTCTTTTAGAAAATGCAGATTCTACATCAGCTGTTCCTAGCTGCAGAAATGAGTTAAGGCAGAAGCTGGAAGGATGGGCTTCCCCCTCTTCCCTCCTCTGTCTCCTTCTGTTTATCCTTTTGTACCCAATTCTCTCCTTGCATTTATGAGGCTGATGAGGCAGTTTCATTCAAGATGCAGTTGAATGACAACATTCCCAGTTTACAGCCCTGTGAAGGAGAAGGGAATCGGGCTCTTTCTCTACCCACAGGAGTTCACAAGGCTGTTACAATCTCCAGGTCCCTCTGATGCTGCTTAAGGGCTTTCAAGGGAAGTAAAAGGGCTGGCAGGATCTCAGGTGGCTGTGTATTGAGAGCTGTTGCAAGACACCCCTGAAGCTGAGTATATACCCGTAAAGAAAACGTGGAAAATCTTTTAGAGAAAAACCTCTAGAGTAAAAAGAAACCCCTCTCTCTCTCTCTTTGAAGATTCTATTGTTTTGAAAGACCTCAAAGTGTGCCAGGTACATTACAGGTATATTAGACTGCTGTGACTCACACCTAAAGCAATATTTATGGCTTTGGACTTTGTTTTACTTTGTTTTGTTTCAGTTTTATCTACCAGTCTGTGTAGGACACAAGAGGTATCCATAGCAGCATGATGTAAGGATACCTTGACCTTCTGGAATTAAATATTTGCTTTCAGATTTTCTAGATTTTTTGCATTTTCACCCCTGCACAAATGCTATAACAGAAACTTCCAGCCTATGATAGGTAATGTATGTTACTAACTTATTTTTCTTCTCTGAAGTTAGGGCAGCTGTTCTCCTTATTCTTCAAATCTATTTTTCTATGTATTGACCAAGGAAACTACACAGATCTGTCAGGACAGAAATTGCCAACCCAGGAAAAAAAATTAAAAAACAAACACCAAAACCATTTTTGTGAAAGAGAATTACAAATTTTCTTTGTTTCTTCCTAATTTCAGATGAAAAAGAATTTATCTTTCTATTGAAATAAATTGCAGGATATTTCTTTTTGGAAACCACAAAATATCTTGAATAGGGAATTGTTGGTGGATTCAAGTGCAATTGTAGGACATATATAAGGAGACTCCAGTGTGCAGTAAAATCAGCCAGAAGAAGATTCATGTTATTAAAGAAATCTGGATGGTCAAGTAGTAATGGATGGTCTGTAATGTTAGTTCTATGTTATAAGAAACTTTTAGAGAGGTAGAGAAACGTAACAGTGGAAAGTCTGAAAAAACGAAAACTTTAATCAAGATCTCTTTTCAAAGGGACATTTGTGGCTGACATAGAAGTAAGGTATTTTACACTGCATCTTGGAATATAATGTGTTGAGGGGATCTTTGCATTCTCTCCACATGTTGCCACATGACCAAAAAAGCAAAATATATGCAGATATGAGAGCTCAGTATTTTTTTTAATATATTTGTATTTAAATCTCAGAGGTGAAACAAAATGCAGTTAAACAAAATGCAGCAAGCACTCTCAGTGCAAACATCCTCTCCTTCTCCTCTGCCTTGAAGAACTGCAGAAAATAGTGAATTTGTATGTGGTAAGGAGCAGACATTTTTTTCAGCATTATTTGAAAGAAAGATATCATCTGTTTTAACATTCTTGTTATATATTTCACTCTCAAGTCTTCTTGGGAATGTGTCTTCTTATTAGGACCATAATCATTTGTATTTTAAGACTAAAGTAGTTTAGTTTTAGAATCTAAGAAGTTACTGAGACATCCAGAGCTAAGCTCCATTAAACTCTTTGACCTAAACCCTATGAAGAGCCATTAGTTCAGC
>NW_005054315.1:6745815-6768433 GCF_000277835.1 Geospiza fortis
GGAAGAACATTATTGTGCCAGCACACAGTGTGAGTACAAATCCTCTTCCGCCTCTGTCTGCCAGCTTCCCTCCCCCTAAAGTATTATGTTTATATGAAAAAGCAGAGGACTATGTGAGGCCCTAATGGATTATCAAATGAAATATGATCACCAATGGATATGAATTATAGTTAATGTTTCATCAGTTGTAGTAGGAGCAGACAAAAATGTTTTTCTGACTTCAGCTCAGTTCTGCAGAAATTCATTGTTAAATTATTTACCTCCTTAATTTTCAGTGTCAAATTGTTTTTGTCTTTCCATGTTCTCTTGTCTTTTATAGCATTACAGCATCCATCATTATAGAAACAGATTTTTTTGTGGGAGCTTTTGGATGGAAGATGGAATTATTTAAATGGTTCATGAGAAGGCAATTGCAGTTCTTCTGATAGTGGGTGACATAGAACAGGATGACCCCCATATCAGGAATGTTGCTTAGGAAAGGAAATGGTATTTACCTGTGATTTTACTCTGATGTCAATCAAGGGCTTTGTTACCCTTTGTGGGGACCAAGTGTGAAAGCTTAATTTAAGTGCTCTCTTACTTTTAATAGATCCTTATTGTAGAATGGGGATTTTGGTTTATTTCACAGCTGAAGTAAACACCACAGTGTTTAGTGTTGGCTGTTTACCCAAAGACCTATCTTTCATATCTACCTTTTCCAATCCACATTATTTCTCCTGAAAGCACTAGCCAGTTCCATACTTTTGGAGAAAAAAATGTAGACTTCACCATTCAGACAGAACCTATATCCATTCCAAGAGAATGGGTATGACACCTCCTAGTCTGGTGATTCCCTGCAGGAAAGATCAACAGCTGCAACCTGATGATCCCCAAGGTTAATGTGTTTGCATTCACTGTTTACAGCCTGAAAACTGGACAATTCTGTACTAGTGACACCAAGAGATATTTGCACTCATGTGATCTACTACTCAAGCAGACTATTCCTCAGGAAATCATCAACAGATTCATACAATGGTTTGGGTTGGAAGGAAGCTTAAAGATTGCCTAGTTCCATCCCTTCTGCCATGGGCAGAGACACCTTCTGCTAGACCAGTTTGCTCAGAACTCCATCCAACCTGACCTTGAGCACCGCCAGATAGGGGACACAAAGTGTCTCTGGGCACCCTGTGCCAGTGCCTCAGCACCTGCACAGTAAAGAATTTCTTCCTTTTACCTAAACCTGCTCTCTTTCAGTTTACAGATATTACTTTTTGTCCGATCACTACATGACCTTCAAAAAGCACCTCCCCATGTCTCTTCTAGTCCCCTTTGGATACTGGAATGTGCTGTAAGCTCTCCCCGGAGTCTGCTCTTTTCCAGGCTGAATAAGAGAGGTTCTCCAGCCCTCTGGTCATCTTAGTGGCCCTCCTTTGGTCTCACTCTAGCACCTGCTTCTTATGTTGGGTGCCCCAGAGATGGACTCCAGGTGGAATATCTCATATTATTTCTCTACCCTGTGTTACAATGGCATTATACAATTATTTCAACGGTGCTGCTGCAGCTTTATTACTTGTGTAAAATAGATTTCAGTTACAAGAATTTTCTTCTGTCACTCTCAAGTAAGGCTGAGGCCCGATTTTAGTGTAATCTTCTGTAACACTACTACCAGCAGGTGTTTCTTATTCTGTAAAGTGAAGAAGCCACAGAGAAGCCCAAGAAAAGTAATTTGCACTCTGCCCTGGAACCCTCTGGCTCTAATCAGGTCCAGAGCACAGGGAACTTTATTCATTTGTGCTTGGCAATTTCTTATAAACTTATTTTTGAAGTCAGCAGTTGTGCTTCTCTATAAAATGCAGAATTTCAGAATTTGAGACTTATCACCTGCAAGCTCAATAACAGTCTGGCCTTTGAAATATCACCTTGTTCTGGATACTAAAATTTAATACTTTACTTCAATCACAAGGGACATTGGCCTATGATGTTGTCAAGACCCATGATATAACAGATGCAGAAAGGCTGACAACAGAACAGCATGTTGCTTATAAAATCAAGCAAAGCACTTTTTTGTTTGAAAAGAACTAAGGCAGCAGGTTTTTCTCCTCTTCCTTTTTAACAGTTTTCAAAGAATACTCAAATACTGTTTGAGAAATTGTGTAACTCTGTAAACACAGCTTTCTTCACTGTGAAAAACCCTCTAGAAATGCTTTCCATGTCATTTTTCCTCAAATAAATCTTAATTTCAAGTGTTTGATGATTTTTAGAGCATCCAACAGCTCAGCACTGAGCAGTAGGTAGAATAACAGGTGGGTAAAATGATGTTTAACAAATGATTATTTGAAGCAATTGTCCAGTGTAATGCTTTTTTCAGTATCTCCTTTTATACAGTAATGGTCTTGGTTACCAAAGACTGAATGAATTTCAGCATTTTTATGAGCACTTTTCTCAACGCATTCAGTTAGCAACGTTCCACTCCAGTGCTGGTGACAATACAGTTGCTTCAGCAAACAATGAGGTCAGAGACACTTGCTACTGACCTCAGCAAAATAATCAGATAATCAATTGAAAGGAGAAAAAAACAGTTCTATGCTCATCACCATAGTATTTAACTGTCATATATAAAATGAAAGTCATACCAATTAGCTTTGTCTGTTATCTTTCTCCCCTCATCCTAAAGACTGAATTTCCCTGCTCTCCTTCAGATACTCTATTCCTTGTGGGTTAACTCCTTCATGTTAGTCTGAGGCAGTCACTCCATATTGTCCTGAGCATGAGGCAAACTTTATTTAACAATTGTATTTACCAAACAGAGTTATCCAAGAATAATCCACAGTCTGTGCATAGTTTTGGGTTCTTAGCCACATACTCACAGGGAAAGGCTGCCAGTCCCTTAGTCAAGCTGCAAGCTGCACTGAGAATGGAGAAAGGAGACCTAACTTTTTGAGATCCTAGATTTGTAAGTAGGAACCTTTGTGCAGCTCCAAATATGCAGTTCATTGCTTTCTGCTGCAACTCTTAATTACAGAATTAACAAATTATAGACGCATTTAGGTTTGAAAACACCTTCAAACTCATGGAGTCCAACCACTAATGAGGAAACACAGCTTAAAATAACATCATGGGGAATAGGCAGAACTAAAACCTGCCTGGGCTGAGAGAGGCTGTCCTTTCCCAGTAAATTTTTTTCTGACCTTATTGGTGAACTAACCAGTAGCCTAGACAACTTATTCTGCTCAGCACACACACAGCTTCTAGATTTTAGTGAGCTCCCATTTGTGCTGGATTATAAAGTCAGATAAGAGGACTAAAAAGAAGGTCAAGCAACTTGCCTGCAGTCACACAGCAAGTGAGTGGCTTAACTTCTATCTGATGGCAATTAAATGGGCACTAAAAATACAAGAAATTGGGATTGACTAAAAAATAACATAAATGCTTGAAAGCACAAAAAAGACTGTTAAGGAACCTAAACAGTTTTTGTTTTGCCCCTGAGATTCTAACCACTTCCAGTTTCAATTCTTTGTTATTTTATACCCAAGTCACAGATGGTATTATTTTCAGATCAGGGTCTTTTTCACAGGCCTTTCAGAGGCCTTCGGTCCCTGGCTATTGAAACCTGAAATCTGAAAGAACAGGTATGCACAGACAAACCACAGGTGGAGCGCTGAAAGTGTGCATGAGATATTGTATTTTCGACCACTTTAATGCTTATATATGTATATTGATGTATGTGATGCTTCATCAACATGCTCACCTTTGCTGTTTTCTAGTAAGAGCTATAATTTGATGATGTGGTTTTAGGGGTTAGGAAGTTTGTGTATCTAAGTACTCTAACTCTGTGTTTAATGACACTTGTATAAATGGTAGCACCTGGAGTCTTCGTCTCAGTTTCAGCAAGGTACTTAAGCACATGCCTGGCTTAAAGCAAGCAAGCAGTCCCATTGAAGTTAATTAGACTTCCCTTGTACTTAAAGTTAGGCATGTGCTTAAGTACCTTGCTGCATTAAGACCTTAATGAAGATTGGGGTATAACTGCCTTTGTTGCAGTGTGTGTAATGTGAGTCATTTAGTGCATTCAGTGTGGAGCTTGGAGTACAGTAAAGCAAAGCTGAGTGAGTGCAAACACAGAAAGGTTAGGATATAGTTTTGTAGCTGTTGTGGTCACTGCTCAGACTCAGCTGCTTATTTTAGGTAATGATCTCTCCCAAGGGCATGTTTTATATTTTTTTCCCCTGCATCTGGCTGGACTCACAAGAAGTGTCTTTGTTATGTTTTAGGGGTTTTAGGTACCAATATTGATAGGGAGATATTGATTTCAAGAAGTTCGCCGGCTGGTTTAAGGATGCACGAGTGTTAACATCTTTTCCCTGGGGGACTGGATCTGAGGCCTTCTGAAGTCAATGGGAAGGCTCTCATCAGTTTTAATGGGCTTCAGATAAGGTCTTTAGGAGGTGAGAGAATTTTTTGAGATCTGTGTTTTGTGTCTCAGACAGAAGTCAGCATTGCACTGGATCTCAGCACTAGGGCAGCAAACTGGATGAAAATGAGGGGAGGGGAAGAGGGTGAAGGTACACTTTGGACTGAACAGTGGCTTGAATTGCCACCACTCATGCTGTAGCATCTATCAACAGATTAATATGAGGACAATACTCACGGAAGAACTGACTCAGTCCCATGCTAATTTACAAGGTCTGTGTGGATTCCAGCGCAAAGTGATATAGCATCAGGCCAAAGCTGGAAACTTTGCTCTTTGTTATTTACTGTAAAACATGCAGAGATACTGACTTTATTTTTTTATTAAAGAAATTTTACAGGATAAAAGGATAGAAATAGTAAAAGAAAAACTTAATGCAGTAGTAGGTTGTTTTTCTCATTTATTCCTGTTACTGAGATGAGATGCACCATAAATGGCAGTTTCCAAGAGGTTTACAAAGAAGAATCCTGGTGCCAATCCTGCAGTTGCTATTGGTTAGAGAAATTAATCCCATGCTTTCTGTAGCCATACTCTTTAACTACTGCTTATTATAGGTGTGGTGCAAGGTGGTAGAATTTATTTCCAAATGAACATTGCAAACACACCCTGATATCAGTAAAAAAGTAACCTGTAAGAAAATTACACCTGTACAGCCAATTCTCATTGGCTTCATATGAGCATGGCTTTTGGACACATTGCTTCCAAACTAATTTAAAACAGTCTGAAAATGAAGAAATGCCAAGATTTGCTTGAGATATTTTAAAAATTCTGTAGTTTTGAGGAGGTTGAGGCTTAAGGATGGCAGGAGAGAACATTATGTACAGGTCATGAATGCTGTGATTTGAACAAAGGAAGAGAGGCAGTTTGAAAGCATTAAACATATATAGAGCAGCATACATTAGACCCCATCAGACAGAACCTTTAAGATCCTGAATTTATCAAATGACAACATTCATTTTGTACTATGTAGAAGACAACAAGAAAGTCAGCAACTTCATGTGCTGACATTGCAGTAAAACATGATTTTAATTAGCTCACACAGAGGACACATTGAGGAAAAAGTGACATTTCATTGAGGAATATACTATTAAACACAACCCTCCTTGACCTGCCATTTATCAGGGTGCAACACAAAAGTCACATGACTCATCCTGTCTTTCTCGTTGTCCTTTGAACCCTGGAAATTCATGGTTCATTTGCAGTGACATGGGATCCTCCTGGTTTCTTGACACACAGAAGCATCTGCTGCTTTTCCTTACAGTGATGGAGAGCAAGAGGAACAACTCTTTATAGCAGAGGCCACTTTGAACACCAGAATAGCTACACAACAGGCAGTTTAATTCTTGAAGTTATCAACTGGGAGGAGTTGACAAAAAAATGGAATGAAAAAAGAATCTTCAGAGAAGCACCAGATTGTCCTCAAATTATAAAAATTAACCACCAACAGAAGCAAAAAATGAAAACAAACATAGAGCAACTAATTTAGGATTAGTGTCATGCCAAAAAAGTGTGAGACTTTGGTTACATGCAAGTCTATAGTATATCAGTTGCCCTTATTATAAACACTAATGAAAAAGGTGTGCTGTATTGATACCCCTATTTAGACCTCAGAGATGAAGAAAAATGTAAATAGAATTTTACCTTTTACTATGTACTGAACAGTTGCTAGACCCAACACTTTAGAAAAATAAAAAAAATCAGGAGTCAAACATATCCACAATGATGTTCAGCTTTCTGTATTTCATCAGTCTCATTAATAACCCTGGAGGGAAATTTCTGTGGTTAAAGTTCAGGAATGGAACTCAGGGGCTTGTCCAGTCTCTAATTCTGCCAGATTCTCCTTCTGAAACTGAGCAAGTTAGTGACCTATTAGTTCTGTATCTGTAAAATGGAGATAATAATTTTGTATCTCAAAGAGGGGTTGAGAGGGTAAGTCTACTAATACCTCTAAGATGCTTAGATATGAGGGTGACGAGTGCCATAGAAAATCCTATAAATAAATAAAATAAACTGTGAGAGCCTGAGGCACTGGAAGCTGCTGCCAAGGCTGTGCATTTCCACACTCCCCTTACTGCGGGAGATGTGGCTCAGAGCCAATATGCAGTCTGAGAGCAGCTCCTGCATTAGTGGAGTGTGTGTGTTGTTTGTTTGTTTAGTTTTCACAAAGGCTACCCACTACATAACCAAGGTAACCACAGTCTCTTTAAAATGAGATGATGCTGTGATGTGGTGAATCTGATATGCCTAGTTTTGGTTGCTGTCTGTTTCTTTCTTTCTTTTTTTGAATGACAAATACATTTCCTAAAACCCTCCAGGAATCTTTTATCAGTGTGGGCTGGTTCAATTGCTGTTATTTTCTTTGGGATTTCTGTTTGTTTATTTGCCTGTCGGGCTGTGCTGGCAGCTGGCAGGTCTGAAGGGCTAGCCCTGCCACCCTGCAGGACTTCTGCAGCACAGGGCCTGAGGACAGGGCCAGCAGCGTGAAACGTTTTGCCAGTTTCTTTGGCAGGTTTTTGGGTCTAAGGTCCTGGCACCAATGTGGCAGTGCAAACACAGAGAGGGGAGCTCCCACAAAGGAGATGACATTTTCTACAGCAGCTACTAAGGGACGTACAGAACCTCTGCTGTTGTTGGGCAGGTTTACCCCCTGAATGCTCCTTGCTAACTGGTGAGTGGCCACCCTATCACACCTACTCTGAGCGGCCAAGAGTCTGCATACGTGTGAGGTCTTTGATTTCCTTCCCAGCTTGCAACCTCCAAGTGACTGCGCAGAGGTGACGCTGCAGTAAGAAGAGCACCGTGTTGCTAACACATACCCAGAGAGGAGCAATCTTTCAGGACCAGTTAAAGCAGCTCCTGGCACCAGCTGGCAAGTGAAAGCCCTTGTGAGGAGGGGCAGGGGAGTAGCAGTGCAGTCTGGGCATTATCACAGAGTCTCAGTGGAGAGATCAGAGGAAGGGCTACAATATCCAATCCCGTATTCTTGCAGAGGAAACGCTGTTAGGAGTCAAGGACCTGCCCCAACAGGGTGTGAAGAGTGAGCATGCTTGTGATATCTGTGAGTTTGTGCATAAACTACTGTACAACCAATATCAGTTATGAAACGGGAAAAGAAGAAACAACTATGCTAAGATAGGGCTTTCCTGTAGTCTAATCAGCAGGACCTGTGCTTTGTCCCAGGGGAAGAGACCATCACAGGAGCTGTGCAGAATCACACTTTACACTAAGCCAAGCCTAGAAGGAATTGATAAACTAAAGAGAAGAAAAATATTCCCCCTCTACCCCCTCCAAAACAAAAGGCTTTCTCCAAAAATGCCTTAAAAGTCAAATATTGTTCCCTTGCAGTACAGCTGAGAGGCTGAAGGATGAAATCAAGTTCTTTGCCCTGAGGTAGTAAAGGGGATGAAATCCAGCAGGAGTGAAAATAAGCAAAATCTAGGTTCTCCAGTAATAATCCAAACTATCACCCCCATGCTAGGGCAGAAAGAGGCTGTCCACAGCAACAGCTGGGTCTTGATGAGCTCCTCTTTGAGTTTCCCTTAGCAGCAGATCCTGCTGCTCTGTAGCTGCTTCCACTTTGCAACCCAAGAACTGGGAAAACACAGCAGGTCTGACCCCTTACATTCTATCTCTAAAATCCCAGTAGAGAAATAGCTGCCTGTGGGAGTCTCCAGCTTCAGGCTTTTCCTCCCTCTTGAAAGACAGGATGGGACAAGAAGGAGAAAGCTAGAGGAAGAGAAGACAGAAATCAGCCAAGAGAGAAGGGAAAGAGGTGCACTGTGACTGAAGAGACAGAGAAATGGATGTCTTTGAGTGGGGGCAAATAACTGTACAAAGAAGAAAACAAGAGAGTAAGATAGAATCAGGATCATGGGAAAGAGAATGGAAACCCCCTTGTTTTTAAAAAAAGGAATAAAGTGAATGACATGTTGTGGACATTTGAAGCAAATGCAGTGAAATAAGACATTGGAGCAGACTGTTCTATGTAAATGTGTTCAAGCCTTCTTGTTGACCATGTCCTTCCATGAGTCTCTATATCCACCAAACTGTCTCTCCATGAACCAAAACAGCTTGCCTATAAAAAATTCTGATCCCTAAGCAAAATCCTTCCTGTTGGATTTTGCATCCAGACCTTCTTTTCAGGTTAAGCAGGAATATGAGTAACAGGCTTTTCTGTTCTTCTCAGAAAAACATACCATAATTCCCCTGTTTATCTTTAAATGAACTAAATGCATCCACTCTATTTGAAGGTCTTCATAGGCTTCTGATCATTCTTGTCAAAAAGAGACATGCCAGTTCTGAAGCGTGATATTCAGATACTTTTACTAATGTCTTCACAACATAAAATAAACAGAAAGAAATATTTTGTTTTAAATATTATGTATATTTTTCTCTTGCATTTGCACCTCAGAATATTTTTTTTCTTCAGAAACTTGATGCTTGTAGCACATCAAGCCTGCAGTAGGGATAACCCATATAGCTACTAGTTTCTAAGAAAAAATTCTGTCCATCAGCTACACTCTATCCCATATTTATTGAACATTTATCTTTTAAGTAGTGCCTTGCACTTGTCCTTCATGAATTTCATACTCCCTCCCTGTTTTCTTTTCCAGACCATTTTGCAAATCTGTCAAGGTGGTTTTGAATTCTCAGCCTTTCTTGCTGTGTGCTGTGGTTCTTTCTACCTAGCTTCCTGCCATTTGCATGGCCAGTAAGGATATTTTCCCTTCCATCTCTCTTCATGTCTGTTGTTATCCATGGACCTGTATGAAAAAAATTAATGGGAAGAGTGTAACTTTTGTGTGTCTGATGTTGGTTTATGTGTTAGAAACAGAATGAGATGACAGATGTCATCTAAGTGACTGTTTTTCTGCACCAATTTTTTCACTCACTGAAATGGATCATACTTGAGGAAACAGCTCACTGATTATTGGTAAGTGTTGTTAATCTTAAAACCTACCACTCTACTTCAAGTTACCTTGGTAAAATGAAACTAGAGTAAAGAGCAATACGTACATATTTACATGCATTCTATACCAAAGTGTGCATGCATGTGTATGTACATACATATCTATTTGTTTTTTCAACTATTCCTAATACAAATAAATAATAAATAAGGGAGCCAAACAAACTAATAAAATAAAATGAACTCTTTGGAGGGACTCCTATATTTCAATGGAAAATTCCCATAATTTCTGACACATCTACAGGACATCATCTTTCAAAATCACACAGTATCTTTTTGTTCTGCACAGAGCTGAGACCTGAAAATGAATATACTGAGGCCTATTTCCGTTGCTTTTGAGCACAGGCTTTTTCATTTACTTCTCAGCATAACAGTTGGACTGCACAGAAGCACTGGAGCTTAACAAAAAAGACTCTCATCTCAGACAAAAACTGTAATTATCACAGGGGAACAAATTAAACAGAAAACCCTGCTGGAATGAGATTTCCACATATTTAGAGTGTGTTAATACCAATAATATGGTACATACTAACAATAGAATCTTTCTGTAGCTTTTGTAGTATCAGATATGAATAAAAATATGTATGATTACACTGCCTCAAAAGAAACAAGATGCTCAAAATCTTTTGTGGATTATTTTTTTAAATGTTTAGGAGGTGGGAAAGTTAATTTGAGAAAATTTGGTGTATTTTATTTATAAGTGTTTCCATTTTAATCAGTACTGATCACAATGGTATTGATCTAGGCAATAAAAGGGAATTAATTTCAAATACGTTTGCTAAAGTACAGCATGCACTGTACAAATATACCCTTTTTTACATTTAATTTACCTTTATTTTTAATATTTTTATTATTTACAATTATTTTTCCCCACTTCTGTCATCTGTCTATCACATATATTAGGTGCCCATTAAAATGGGAATCTGTGAAAGAAGCAGACTCAGTATATCCATTTTTCAGTTTAGTCTATTTTTCTAAGGGAGAAAAAAAATTCAACGATTGCAGATAAACACATATGTTTGTGCATATATATATATGTGTGTGTGTGTATAAAAGATCAAGGTGCTAATGACGGAAACTACAGAAGGGAGTGGTCAGCAGATTTATTCATGCCATAGATCTTATAGACAATAATCATTGTTTCATAATATTATCAGAGTCTTATGTAGTGATATGTACATAAACTGTGATAAGATTTAGTTTTGCTTCAAAGTCCAATGATCCTTCCCCTAACAATGAATTTCATGTGCATCTCTCTCTCTTGAATTTGAAACTATGGCATGTATTAAGCCTGCCTGCAAATGTGCGCACATATTTTTGTATATAAATCTCTTTCGTGTGCACATAGATGAATGTTACAGTGTGTTCATCTGTTTTCAGATGCACTTAGCCCCTGAAAGATTGACTTTCAATCATAGTGTTAGATAATATCATTCAATTCCAAAGTAATCGTGATAATTTTTTTCCTTTTCTCTCTTTTCCTTTATTTTAAAATTATCCTACTGGAACTAGACTGAATCTTGCATTTTCATTGAAATAAATAAATTGTAAAGCTCTGTAAACAGCAAACATGGTGAAAACATCCTGTTTGAATTTGCACAGACAATATTTATGTTATTTTCTTTTTTAAGAACTTATCTCTATGACGTTATTGACACATTTGGATCAATACCTTTAAAGGTTTCTCTTTTCTTTTTTTTAAATATCAAATGCTGGAAAGATTTGTATGTTTACCTTGATAATATACACTTGTCTCTTTAAGGTGACAGCAGATGGTCCAATAAGAAGTGGCAGAACTAAGTGCTGAAAATATAGCAGCCCATCTCAAGCTCCCTTAACCATAAAATCTATGAATTTATGCTCAACTGAGCGATAAGACATAGTCATGAAATGTCCAAGGGTGAATCAGGGTGGTTGGAAGTGTACCTATTTCCCCTGCACAATGAAAAACCATTCAATGCACTGTCTAAATGCACAGACAATATTTAGTAGCTTTATTTATCAATTAACTGCTTCCATCATGCTCAGCCTGCGTACATCATAGTGTGCTGCTGAGAATTGCTGTACTGCTGTGCCTTCCAGGTTTCTGTGGGCTGTTTTGTTAATGCGTGTATGGTAGCTCTCCAAGGTTAGTTTAATACTGGCATTCCAGCGTGAACAGTTTGATAGTCTGGGGATTAAATCTTCAGAGGATGTAAGTCAGCGCATATCCACATGGCATCACAGTTTGCATCACAACACCATCAGGTTCACTACTTAACACATAATTTCAGGTTATGTGTGATTTCCCAGACAGGACTTCATCCTTCTTTTTGTCTGTATCTGTCTCTCTGTCATTCCCTACGCCTCCCATTGTAGGTTATATTCTCTGCTCCACCTGTTCTGCAACACACAGCCAAACAGAGTACCAATGCTCTGCTGTGTTAGTCAGATGAAGAAACTACACCAGAAAAAAATATTCTAGACCATGGATTTTCTTCTGAACCGTGCTATTACAGCTCCTTGTCCTCATCCTCAAATGACTTCCGGTATTGAACAAGCCAATTGCAGATCTGCTCCTCTACAGAGGAACAGCAAAACCATATTACCTGATTAGCCATTAGCCTCTGCTGTATCTGTTTTCACTATCCTTAAGCTTACTGGAATGCAAAACCGTTGCCAATATCATCCAGATCTTTGGACACACAAATGAATAAATTGTGTATTTTGAAAAAAATCAGTGTATTTTCTGAGGAAGCTCAAGGAAAGTGAATGTACCATCCACTGTGTGAATAAAGCAGGCAGGCAGACACAGCAGATCAGCATCCAGAGAAAGGGAAAGATGCCATCAGAGAAAAGGGACTACTTAACATCCTTTTCTGTCAAGATATTATGGGCCTGGCTGTGATGTAGCATGGCCATTTTCTGCATGAAGTTAATTTAAGCAGCCCAGGACAGATTATTCCCCTGCAAGAAATATATCCTGCTTATTCTCCAAGCTGCCAGCGTAACAGAGGAAAAGAGCAGAAGCAAAGGGAGGAGGTGGGGGCTGTTGTACCTAATGCACTGTGTCAGTCCCCAGTCCAGGAATCTGAAGTAGCTGCATAGTTGAGATTGCTACAGCTATTTTACAGGTGGATGGTTTGGGAAACAAAAAAGTTTGAAGGCTTGAACAAACCAAAATGTAATCGCAGACAGTAGGGAACACTGGATCTCCATTCTCTGCTTTCTGAAGGTAGGAGTTGGAGACAGGGAGAGAGAATATGCGTAATGTATTTTATATGCAAAACACAGTACTGTATAAAAACAAAGATCACTCACAATTTTGCCATACATATATATAGCATAACATTAAAGAAATTGCTCATCAAAAAAGCACAGTGATTACACAATAAAACATTTTGAGCAACAGAGATATAGCCTGGGCCATTCTCCAATGAAGAATTTTAAATTAACTAATGCAATTATTTTGACAACTGTAGTTTCAGTAAAATTAAAATTCTTGATGTTGTATTTCATCATTAACACACGGTTAAAGAGCCATATATGTCTCCCTTTATATTTGTCAATGGATTGTTCCAGAATGATACAAAAATATCCTTACTTCCTGTAGTGCAATTTACTCCATATTTTGCTCATTTGTCAGCATGTAAAAGAACTAGCCTTTGTGATTTAGAGTCAAATGTAGTATTGTACAGGGTCAAAATGTTATAAGTTTGGTAGCTGTCATGGACAAAAATACATCAGAAAAAACCCATATATCTGCTTGAGCTACTCAAAAAGAGTATTGTATATTACAGCATCCAGCCTCTAAGTGACCAGCCCTGGGTGTGTGTCACATTGTTGGGCTGTCAAATCAATCGTGTGCAGCCCTTGCACGCTCCACTACCAAAACAGGGGGTCCATCCCTCCCAGTGCCCCATTGCCCCAAGAAGTCATTCTGACAGAACGAGTGCTGCAGAAGCAGGCTGTGTGGCTGCTTTTTGCCTCTTTACACATCCATTCCCTTACCCTTTTCCAGGTCTGTGACTATTTCTAGTGCAAGTCCTAAATGAAGTTTTTTTCAAATGCTCTAAAATTGGTGTAAAGCCATATTCTACTAGATAAGGAGGAAATGAAGTTTTAGCTGTTAATCTTTCACTTTTAATGAACTTTTAAATGAACCAAATATTCTCAGCCAAGTGACCACCCACCTGTGGAGGGAGTAAAGTAAGCTAGTTCTACTCCCCTTCAAGGTCCACCTTGCAAGTTTCAGAATTGCAGCTCCAAATTTCAAAGGAGGAGGTACTCAGGATAGAAGTCTTGGGAAAAAACAGCCAGAGGCTAGAGGAAGAGCCTGTGCATAAACAAGGGGGGTGAGGGACAATCTTTCCCATATGTCAGCAAAGAAATTTTCTTTCAGAATACCTCAGGTACCAACAGATAATCCATCCTACACATCCTTTTCTTGTGTGGCTTGGGGCAGAGACTGGGAATGTCTGTAGGATGTCTCTTCTGGTGGGTCACAATTTAAAAATACTATATCAAGAAAAACATCTGTGATCCCAACAGAAGCAATCTTCCTACTCAAGTGTCCTTATGACATTACAGTGCATATATTTAAATCACTGAAGGTGTGATTCTATCCTCCCAGCTAAAGTAAATATCTATTCTCCTGCAGTCAGGCTCATTATTAATTGCATTTTCATTCTATGCAACAATGGACAGCAGAAACTGCTAGGATAGTTATCTGCTGCTGTCTGGTATGTAACAACACTGTTTTTTCAGACCTGATTAATAAATGGAAACTGAGCGATTAAATTAACTTCAGTACTTTCACAGAGCTCCTGAAAATAGTTTTGAAAGTTGCAATAGGAATTTTTAAAATAATATATCTCTTTATTGTGAAGAATGTAAGAGAAATCATATAACTATTAGAGACCAAGTCCTGCTTTAACAATCTGGAAGGCAATCTGTGCAACTTCTTTTCATGAAATGAAATGATGGTCCTTGGAGGAACAACAGGAGGATGCAAGAGATCTACTCACTTAAATTCTTTTATTAAATAAGCTTAAGAATAGAAGTTTGCAAAACAACATATCTTTTATACTCCAATCATAAATTAAAAGCTGATGCAGAACAAGTGAAATGAAAACCCAATTTTAGTCTTCATTTTGTTCTCTTCTATCAACATTTTTAGAGTCACTTAAAGCTTAGTGTACCGGTGATAATAAAAGCTTTCATGGAGCTTTAGACTACTAACAAAACCATAGCTTTTACTATGTCAGACATTCAGAGGAAAAATTCCTGTGAACTGAGTTGAACTGGCTTTCTCTTTCCAGTTCCCATTTACTAACAAATTAATTGTACAGTGTAATACATTTGCAATTCCACTTTGCCATGTAAACCTTATTTCTTTGCAGTTGCAGGGTTTGGGTTCCACTGATCCCTGCAAGTTGTTTTCATCTCTTGCTGATATCTTTTCCCCTCAATATTTTAGTTGCTTGCAGGGATTAGCCCCTTTTGCTGCCCAGACATTACCACAAGTATTAATTTGGTGCTTCAATATTTTCCTAGGTGTCCTTTTTGCTTGAGAGCACTGACTTCCTGACCCTCAGCACCTGCACACTTGGGTAGTCCTAAGCTCTCTGACTACCAACCATGGGCAGTGCCAGTGGTTGGGGTGTCCCTCAACAGTTCCACTTTGGGAAAACGAAACCATGTAATTCTGGACATACAGCATCTTTGGAGAAAACTGGTGGTTTCCTTTGTGATATGCATCAGAAAGAGAAAATCCCAGCTGATTTTACACTGTGAATTTCCTAAGTGTTATTTTTCTTCACTGTCCCTTTCTTCCCACTAGGTTCCCTTCCAGCTCTGAAGGATAAGAACAGCACCCACTTCTTCCACAACCTAACACAATGCAGGCTGAGCTCCTTGGCAATGCAAACCAGCTCCTAGCATCTTTTCAAGTTTGGAGATCCAAGCCTTCTTTGTGAGTTCAGCCTTGTAAACAATGAGTGGGATAATGTTGATGAGTACTTCTGATTGCTGGTCTCTCCTTTTTGTCAAACATAACTCATTTGAGCTGAATACTTCCATCCTTTCTGCCTCTGGTTTTTTATTGGGCTTTTTTTATTTTTTATTTTTAACCACACTGGCTGAACCTTGCCTTTTTTAAGATAGGCATGTAAGATAGGCCATAATATTCTTTTCTGAACAGTGTTTCACTTTCAATAGTGACCACCTTTAGCAATTTAGAGCCCTATACTGCTGTGTAAAAGGACACAACAGTCCCCTTCATGTTGTCAGCAGGTTCCTAATGTAAAGATATTCTTTCTCTCTGGTTTCACATAAACTCTGGTAATACAGATGCTTTAGTCCTTCCTTCATCGTCTGAGACCTCTTGACTCCAGTACTGACGCATGCCCCAGGTCTCACTCACAGCCTGCTGCAGTGAAACACACATATGCAGAGACCAGAGCAACTTTGTTCTGAAGGCAGAGGTCAGCCCAGACAGGATTTGGCTTATGAACAGCTGTGCTTTGTGAAGAAGCTGACAACGTAAAGCTTCTTTCTGTTCAGGATGGTGACGGAGTGAAACCCAAGCTGAGGTTCCATTGAAGTCGCAAGTTCAACTTGCCTGTTAATACAGATGAATTTTTGTGTATGCTTAAGTGCTTCCCTCAGCTGAGCCAAAGAACATAATTCTCCTTTATTTTCCTCCAATAAATAAGTTTATTTCTACTGTTCATCTCTCTGTCTCTCTATTTTATCTTCTTTATTTTTTGTGTTCATCTCAAGTACTGTTCACACTGGCTTTTATTATTAATTTTTCTATCACTTTATCACATGTTAGAGGGGTATATGAGTGGATGCTGAACTAACCTGGTATTGGTTTTAAGAGTAGGTCATAAAATAATGTAATGCTTTGTAGAGATTCGGGACATGTCTTCAATTGAAGATAAAGTGTTTTTTACCTCTATCATGCCAAGAAAATTAATGTAGCCTCTACTTGCCCCTTTCCACCTTGGCATCCCTTATTAAACTTAGGGCAATTATGATCTGAACATTTTTAGGATGACAAACATCAGGGATCACCTGAGGTTAATGTCAATTAATAGGTTGTGTCAGTTATGGAGCAACTGGCAATTTGGATGAGAAAATGAAAGAAACAAAGAAGCAGAAAAATGTAGAAGGAGATAGTATTGTATGGCTTAGAAACCAAATATAAAATTTCAGTAAATACTGACACTGATAAAGGACTCACTAGAAGTTAAATTCCATAGCATCTGTCAGTCCATGCTGTTATGTCACACCGATAACTGCAGCACGTGAACGATGGAGTCTCTGTAGCCTCTATTTTGTCAAGGAGTTTCACTGGGCACATGGGAGCTGTCAAGGCCTGGAGAGGTGATCTGTCAGAAGGATGTCTGCAGCACTAAGTGTTTAATGCCATTTTAATAAGACCTGGAGCAACTGTTTTGCAATTCCTGTATGTACCTGTGAATGGCTGTGTAATGTTTTAAAACACTTCTTCCTTTTTATCTTCAGGTACAATTGAGCCAGATCCTTTACAGACATCATTTGCTATGGTTCTTTTGATTTCACCAAGATTATGCCATCTGAAGCTGAGACCCAAGAGATTTTATATCCTCTGAGTACCATATATCCTGGAGAAAACTGATGTGAAGGAAAAATGAGAGACAAGAAAACAAACTGCTTTCCTGTTAGAACTTTTCCCATTCCAGTTAAGGAAGTAAATAATAAGACATTATCTATTATTGCATTTCTCTATTATTGAGTCATCTTTAAATAAAAGTCTTGATTAATGCACATAGATGTATTTATGCATTTTTATACATATGAGATATAAAAAAATGCATATTGAATTTGATTTTTCAATTAGACACACATTAGAATTTAACAAAAAATAAGTGTGACACTGTCAAATTTATATAAATTTGCCATGATTTCATATCTCATGGGAGATCACGAGCTGTTTCCAAATCTTACTAAGTAATAGAAACAAAATATGATTTCATGAACAAGGTGTTTTCACCAGTGTCATAGTAACTGCACCCACAAATCAGGCACACAACTGAGCATAAAATATGATAGTAAGAAATTTGGATTTCAAACAATTATGTCTTGTACCTAGCTATCTTGTAATTTCCATATTATTTTTATCTGATATTAAAGACCATAGATTTCATGATATTTTGAAGATGTCCAGTGTCATTTTTAGCTTCCTAATGCACCCACATTTGGATATATGGAATGCAAGGTAGGTGATGAAGAAAGAGTAAGAAGAAATTATGGACATACAAAGTAATTATGGGCATACAAAAAATACCAAATTCTCTTGGATTGCACCAGTTGTATTCCAAAGACTTTTTCTTTCTTTTTTTTTTTTTTGAAATTCCTTCTTTCATCTCAGACAATATTCAGGTGCTGCCTAATAGCCACTATTCAGTATCATTGCAATGTTCAGTGGTGAGGTTTTTGTTTCATTGAACTATTACTACTTTCTTTTTTATTTGACTTCATGAGTTTAAAGCTTGCAATTTATCTTAAAAGCGTGTAATGAGAATCACAGAACTGTGGAATATCCTGAGATGGAAGGGACCCGCAATGATCATCGAGTTTAACTCCTGATTCTGTGCAGGGCAATCCTGAGGGTCACACCCTGTGCCTGAGAGCGCTGTCCGAATGCTTCTTGAACTCTGCCAGGCTGGTGCTGTGACCGCTTCCCTGGTGAGCCTGTTCCAGTGCCCAGCCACCCTCTGGGTGAAAAACTTTTCCTAATGCTTAACCTAAGTCTCCCCTGACACTGTTTCATGGTGTTCACTTGGGTCCTGTCACTGGCCACCAGAGAGAAGAGCTCAGTGCCTGCCCCTGCACTGACCCTCATGAGGAGCATGTGGACTGCAATGAAATCTCCTCCAGGCTGAAAAACCAAGTGACTTCAGCTGCTCCTGGTATGGCTTCTTCTCTAGATCTGCATCTAAGAATGAGCTTGTTTGCAACATCTTCCATGGGCACATTTCTAGGGAAAATCAACTAACTTGGTACCTTATATCCATAGGATTTAAGAAAAATAAGATCCTCTACCTAGCCAGAGTAAGAGTATTTGTAAATAGAAACAGGGAATCATGTTGTACTTTCATGGCTGCTTAGTAAATTAATCTGCAGCTATCTCTGAGACATATTTTAATTTTAAGGCTGGGGAATATGGTGAATACCATTAAAAAAATGCCCTGAACACAGTTCTAACATATTCATGTGTGTTTGACCCTCATTGGTGTGTGTCTGTTTTTTATGTTTGAAAACACTATTCTAAAAGAAAAAAAAAGGTAAATTTTGAAAGACCAAAAAATTTCCATTTTATCTCACCCAAGATGTAACATTTTTTAATGCCCATGTGGTAGTGAAAAGTGGGGAGATAATATGTGGATTATTTAAAGTTATTGCATATCTTCTTGCTTAGGATGTAAGTAATTACATTAGTACAGTTGACTAAAAAAACATGAAATAAATTCACATTATTTTGTTGAATCTGTGTTAGTGGACATCCTTGGTGTATAATTCAGATTAATATTTATAGCTCTGCATGAATTTCTCATACTTGGCTCTGTAAATTTAGCTTGGAGGACACCAACAACTGTGCTTAGTTTGTCATGCAATGAAAAAAGTCTATGCTGATTGAAGCCCAAAATTAATTCCAAATATAAATGTGTATTTGTGCTTCTGTCTTTCCAAAGTGGCTGAACTTAAAAAAAACATTCCAAGTTGGTTTTTTGGTTTTTTTTTTCAAAAAAGCCTCTCAGCTTCAAGATACAACATTCCTACATTATAATGTGAAAGATGAACTTCCACATATATGTACGTAATTTTTTCAAAGCAAAAAAAGCCTCTTTGAACTTTCATCTTGAAATCTAAGTCATGGTTAAATCTCTCAGAAAGATTCCTCATCTGTTCATTAGAATTCTGCCTCTGCATTCATAGTTTCCCACATCTTTTTAAATGCAGTTCTAAATATTTTTCTTTCTTTCAAGATTAATATTTTGAATTAGAAAGAGAAGTCTACTTTTTCCACTTTTTCCACACTTTTCTGTATTCAGAAGTTCTAAGGTCCTTCCAAACGAACCAAATTGACAGTGTACTGGGGGCTGCTTGCTGAAGCAAAAGGCAGCAGTACTGATCACAAAGACTACCACTTTAGTACCTGAAATACCCATAGGAAAATTGCATCAAAAAAAATAATGTCATATGAGGGAAGATAGGCTCTTGAGGCAACTAGCAAATTATCCTAGCAGGTAGCTAGAACTGATGAAAAAAAACATGTCCTATTAAATAAGAAATAACTGTTAGGGTCTAAGGAAACATATTAAACTAATAAATACTCAGATTGATGCATGAATCGCAATGCTCATGCATTACCAGATATTAATATAAAAGATATGGCCCAGATTAAGCAAAGTCAGGGTTTGTGCCTAATTTAAGTAGACCAACAAAAATATTTGAAACATTATTCCACTGTCAATAGATAACACATTTTAAATCCTATGTCTGTATTCCCATTTGAATCCATGGAAAGATGTTTGTCTGTCCAGGATATGACAATGAAAAACATCACAATACATCAAAATTTTACTAAGTTCATCAGAGAGATTTTTTGCTTTGCTTTTATTTTTTGTTTGTTTTCTTTTATTTTGCTTGCTTTTGTGAGTAGCAATATCTAGAGTAGACACAAATAATTTTAGCAGTGTTTTAACAATAGTTCCTGTCTTTATTTTCGTAAACTGAACATAGATGGTTTTTTGCTTTACTGCCATTATGTGCTGGTTTTCTGACATTAATTTGAGATGATTTAGATAAGAGAAGCAATTCCATTCATGAAATCAAATTCTGCTTGTAAGTATGTATTTCAAGCAAAAGGAAGATCTGTATTTCTTCTAAGTGTTTGCAGGTCGTGCATCTGTGTTAACTCAAAATAATGAAAGCCAGGATTGATGATTGGCTGATTCAGTGAAGCTCTTGCCAACAATTTTCAGAGATTAGGAGGTTGTTGGAAAGATATCAATGAAGGTTTAGGGATCGCTGTCTGAAGTATTCTAAATTAACAGCTAATGGATGTTTTTAATAGCTCTTTTATAGATGAGTGCAGCTGAATGAAAACCGACAAGAAAGCTCATCTTTGCTTGGTATGAGCTTTAACTTTTTTTCACACATGATGACCTGCCTCTGCACTAGCTTTCTCACTTTGTTTCTGCACAGGGTAAAAATTCATTTATTTTATAGTTAATAAACATATCCACACACACTTTAATATTTTTTTTTGTTTGGTTTTTGTTGATGTTTTTTTAAGTAGTAGAGAATATTTTTTTCCTAAAATGCTGCATATACTCAGTGCTGAACTACTCTTTTCCAAAGATTTGTTCATCCATCCTGCTATTTCTGGCAAAGTTCAGTTCTTGCAGAAATGGTGAGCAGACATGAAAAAAATGAATACTCTTTGATTATAGCTGGTGTAATCAAGTTGTCTGACCTTCCTGGTGCACAAAGAGACATGACTTGGGTATTCAATATTCAATTTCAGTGGCCCAAAGAGATGAATAAATATAAGGGAGACAGAGTTCATATGAAAGTATACCATTGGGACAGAAAATAAATGTCTTGAGGTTGTTTTTTGCACTAGAGCTCATGTGATTCTGATCATCTCTGTTGATGCCAAAGGGCTGTCAAAAGACTATTTTTGTCATAGAATGGGGAGAGATGTGACATCATTGCTTCTGCCTAGTTCACAGGTGCTTAAAATTATCTAAATGTTTTAACTCTCAAAATTCTGCCAAGAGGGATTCAGTGACTGCCTCTTTCAATAAAGAACTCTATTTGTGCTTATATATGTTCTCTTTTCCTTTCTGCACTATGAGCATATCAGATGAATAACAAGTACAGTTTAAATTTTGCATTTACCTTAGGTGGACAAAATATTCAGCAAAGAAACATCTTTTGTACATACTCAGGCTTTTCTGTTAATATAGAAACATTTTTTTAAATATCCAAATGGAAAACAACACATATTCTTAAAACTGACCTGACATCAAAGGGATGCCAGTTAAACATCATTTTAGAACTATTTGTCAAATTTCTATTTCTACTCACAGACAGGCTGTGTGAGGAAAACATGATGTTACTGGATGTTTATGTGTGGATAGCTAAGTCAAACTACATATTTCCAGTGATTGTAATTGCAGCTTAGACATCTAGGACCAATGTGGAAAATACATTTAGACAATATGTTTTGGTGTCTGAAACTGGAGTGAAAACCCACTATAAAAATCTTTAGATTATGTATCACCAAAATAACAGTTATTTCATTGTATTTTATCTTGTACTATTTTAATACATTCTGTAATGATGAATTCTGAGAACTAGATCCTATTGATTGATATCACCCCACAAGGACATAAATTCACTGCTTTCATTTTTAGTAAGTGCTATGAGAAGCAAGAAAATTCAAACTTTTTACAAGCCTTCTAGATTAAACATCTTTATGTGAATCTGAGTAACATTTTGAACAAGGGTGTAGGTAAAGTATATAAGGAAGCTTTACAAAAGATTTCAGTCTTTATTATCAAGACTAATTGGCCTATTAGGATCCTTTATTTGTAAGAAACAATTAACTTCTTAATGCATTGTGGGCAGTAAGATTCTCATCAACATATTCTCTAGTATATTTAAATATTCCTTTGATTCAATCAGGGAAAAAAATGGAAAAACAGGATTGGCTGATTTTGAAAAGAAAGAATATAATGTGGGTTTTTCCCTGACACTATCACAACAAAAAAAGAATTGAAAAATACAATCTTATTGAAGGAATAACTTATTTTTTTTTAATTTTCAAAAATACCTCATTAATTTCATACAATATCAGTAAGAATATGTCAGTAGCATGTGCAAGTGATTCCTACCCCAAGAAACCATCACACAGACAAAGAGAAAGAAACAGCATTATTACAGTTTGCATGTTCAGATCTAAATCTTCATTTTTCTTTCATTTTGTTTTTTCTTTTAATATTTATACCCATTATGGTCAAGTTTTTATATCATGATGGTGCTTTCTAAGGCAAAAAGGCTGACTTCAGTGGTAGAGATCGATCACCAAAGTGCCAGTCTGTCTTGAAAAAAATGTATATCTAGTAGGATTGAAAAGAAAGTACTAGCTAAGTGCAGATACAGCT
>NW_005054315.1:6768455-6774925 GCF_000277835.1 Geospiza fortis
CACCAAATATTTTAAAGAAAAAAAATCTCAGGAAGAAAAGCAGCATCAACATTTTTAACAGATTCAAGGTCCCCATCAAAACAAGCACACAGGAAATTTGTTATTTCAGATTGGAGAAGAGTGCAGCAAAGCATGATTTTAACACATAGCTAGGGAAGATATGCATGAATTCCCATCTTAAGTTCTGTGACTGAGTGGCATCTTTGGAAGAATGTATGTAATGTCTTAGCAGCTACACTTACTACCTCTGAAACCAGGCTTACCAGCCTCCCCAGGTCTTGCACCTTTTCTCATATTATTTTTCTATCGCTTTTTACTACTTCAATTAATGACTGAAAAGAATCTTATATTCGAAATGCAGAATTTACTGGTACTTTACTTGAGTGAACTGTTCAAACAAGCTATGAAGTGACCTGATGAGTGACCTGAGGCTTCTAGGAGCTAGTGGTAGTTGACAAGAGAACTTCAAAAATTTAAACAAAGGGCAGAATAACAGGGCCTTGCTTTTAATGCAAGGCAATGGGAAAAACATGGCTGGAGCTGGCACCAATAGCGATGGGGAGCGCTCACAGTCCTTTAGGCAAGCTAGATAACCAACACTGTGCAAAGGACCATTGCCCACTTTGTGACAACTTTTTAGGCCTTTAACTGAAGCATCTGAAGCTCCTAATTTCTCATCTAACCTTTCTTGAACCTGGGCTGCTGCAGATGACATTGCCTAAGTTTGGAACAGATATTCTGGGATGCCACCTGGCTGTGCCAACTTGGGTCACTCACATAAGGATCTATGAAGTCAGGAATGAATCTCCTGCAGACAAATCCCTTGCAGGACAGGTATTGGAAAGCTTTAGGGGGGCTGTGTGACAATGCATCCCCTCAGGAAGAAACAAAGCTTGACTGAAGGAGTCCAGAGACCGTGAAACACCTGCAAATGTGGTTCCAGATGAAGCATGCTGCCTGGAGCAGTCATCAAAAACAATCTAACAGAGCATTGTGGGCATTGTCATCACAATCACTGGGAGTTGTAAGAACGGATCGAGGACATTTGTATTATCCAATTTGTACCCTCTTATTAAAATACTGCTGTGCATAGTACTGGAAAATGGTATCTGGGAGTCATTAATAAATACCTGGCCCAGAATAAGGCAAGGTTATCACCTTTTTGTCAAAGTAATAGAGATACTTCTCCTAATGAATGACCCCAATCACCGTTGGACAATAAATATAAAAGCATACAGATGAAAAGGTTTTTCAGACTACAGAATAATAGCAAGATATTACAAGTTGATTTCACAGGTCCAGACAAAGTTAATTATTAGTAAAGATTCTTTTTGTCATAAGAATTGTAATAATATTGAATAGAAAAGGATATATCTACAAGAGCACTTTAATTTCTTAGACTCTCCTTCCAGATATGGGAGAAATATATGGAAGTGAGTCTGTATTTCCTGACCTTGGCAGATCAAAATGCAAAAGGTTTTGCCCTCAAATGTCACCAGTGGTTTAGAATGAAGAACCTTTTATTAACATTTTCAGAGTTCCTGGGTATATTCCCTTTCAGAATTTACTTTCTAAAATCTGCATGCTAAATTATTCTGCAGCCCTGTCAGATCACCTATGTTCCATTGAAGCAGGACACATTTTTGCTTAAGTTATGCAGAGGAACAAATCCTCAGTTTTTAGCCTTCAGTTGGACTCTAAAAAGTTAGGGTGGAAAAAAGAAATTTTCTATAATGTTCAACCTAAAAAAAAATAAAATCAAACAAAACCCTTTTCATATTAAATGAAACAATCTAGGCAGAAAAAAATATATCAAAATAAGTACTACACAACTGCAGGTAAAGCATCTGTATTTTAAAACTTATTGGAATACTGTGGTGGGTTGAAGAAAGTTTAAAAATTCTTGGCCCATATTTGAAAGAAACAGGTGCAATCCTGATTTAAATATTATCAAGTAACTAGTCCTCTTGGTCTGAGAAATACTGAGTTCTCATCTATTTAAAAAATTAAACTTTCAAAATTCTTATAAAGAGCCATGGTATCTATTAAGGCAGAGCATGATCATACAATTAGTGGGGTTTATGCTTTATCTTGCTATTGTGTTTTGACTAAGAAAGCAAAGAAATGTTCCTTAAAATGATTATGCAGTAGCCTGATTAATTTCTTTAATCTTAAAGTAAAAATCTGGAATGGGTTAAATGCATTTTACGCAAATACTTCTCTCTTACTGCAATGTGAACCTGACAAACAGATACCACTTTGGCACATGATTAAATTTCATCAGTGTCAGGGAAAGGTAGAAATACCTTGGTTATAAGAATGAAAGAGTTCAACATGAATTAAAAATGCCAGCTAAACTTGTATGATTGTCTGTATCTCATCATCTTCTACATTTTTTTAGCAGAAATTGTTTATTTTAGATATCAAATAATTGGTTTGATTGACTTTTCCTGCTAGACTAGATCAACCTAAGTAAATATGTATGAGTACTTAGTGATGGTCTATATATATAATATGGAAATAGTCAATTAAAACAAAAAAGCTACATGCAACTGCTAGAAAACAAGTAAAACAGCAAAAATGCAAAATTAAATACGTTACAGGTGTTAAATGCAGTCCTATTTTAAACAGAGTCTGTTTGTAGGTGATGCTTTCCATGCTGATAGCTTCCAGTGGCCTTTTAAGCTTGCAGGTGCACACATTTGTATTTAGGTATCTGTTTAAAAATAGTCTGTCTTTAGGAAATGTCATTTGTATAAGAACTAATGTAATTTTTATTCATGGTGAGTGATTGCTATTGTATGCATAAAATGTGGATAAACAGTCATGCACCTGGCTGTTGATCTGTACTTATCTCTGATTTTTGCTTTGTGGATGAAAATACAAAAGCTTAAACAATATAGGAATATTTGGAATTTTTTTACTTTCATATATGTAACAAAATTTGGGAGCATTTATATCTATATTTTATATACTCACTAGGAAATCTATATATAATGACTGAATTTAGTAGTATCATGATGTCATGCATATCTTTCATAGTTTAACATAAATTTTTGGGAAGGAAAATAGAATTTTCTGTAGGGTCAGTTCTTGAATCCCAGTAATAAAAATTCCCACAATGAATGCAAACCTGATTAGTATTAGTATCAATGCCAAAAAAATAAAAAGAAAAGGATGGTTTGTATTGGTGGTCCCTTGTCTTTATTTCCCTTGCCTTGCCTCACATCCACTTCATTCCCTTTTCCTCCCCTCCCCTTCCTTTTGCTTCTTAAGAATTTTAAGAACAAACTATTGACTTACCTGCAAAACCCATTAAGTCTTCAACTCAAATATGTTATGACAGAGTTTGTAGGCAATTTATCCCTTGGGAAAAGCAGAGATCAAAATTCCTCTAAGGAAATTATAGGTTTACTGGTTAAGAAAATCTCAAAAGGCTTCATCTCATCTGCTGTTAAATTTGAGGGATTCACTTTCAGTACAGCTTTTGTCTCCAATGAACTCCATTCCTCCATCCAGAAAAGAACCCCAGATGTTTGGATGGGGCTCTTGAGCAGTCAAGTAAGGATTGAAGTTATCTATGGTTTCATCCAACTGACCAAAGTAAATGGAAGGAAACCAAAGCCAGCAATACAGCCTTCTGAGACATATAGGACATTTCAAATCTGTCCACTAAAAATGCTGATCTTAATGCAATTTTTAGTCTATGCAAAGCCAAAATGGAAGAAAAGCAGCCCAGCAGCAAGAAGTTGCAGAGTTGCTCAAGATATTAATTTTAAGATGCTATTGAGAAAGATAGAACCTGTAAAGGTGTATAGGAGTGAGCTGGAGTTCCTTTTCACCACAGCAGCCCTCACAGCGCTGTGCTCTGCACTGGTAGCTGGAAGGGTGTTGGAAGCACATCAGTGTTTTGGCTTCTTCTGAGCAGAACTGCCACAGGATCAGCACTGTCTCTCTAATATCCCCCCCAGTCTAGGGACTGGGAGAGGGCGAGATACTGGATACACAACTTGACAATCACACCCAAATTAACCAAAGGAATATCTCCATACTAAATGATGTCAGCTCAGATATAAAAACTAAGTGAAGGAGAAGGAAGAGGAGGACATTGTTATTGCTGATGTTTGCTTTCCAGAGCAGCTGCTGTGCCTGCTGAAACTCTTCTTCCCAGGAAATGGCTGCCATTGCTTGCCAATGGGAAGTATACAATAAACCTCTTTTTTTTCTTTTTTTGCTGGTGCACACACAAGTGTTCACTTTTCCTTTAGTAAACTGGCTTATCTCAACCTATGAGTCCTTTCCATCTTATTTTCCCTTTCCTGTTCAGCTGGGCAGAGGAGTGATGGAGAGGCTTGGTGGCACTTGGTGGATGGGGGCACCTGGCATCCAGCCAAGGTCAACCCACCACAGACGGGAACACGGTTAACTAACCAGATAGGTCCAAAATCAGGAGATACAGCAATAAAGACAACATTTCCCATGATAGAAAAGGTATTTTCTCTGAAATGTCATTTGGGAGGTATCACCACAGAGACAATGTTCAGCTGTACTCAGAGGGTGACTGTCTGACAGCAACCCTTTCTCTTATAAACTCGGAAAGAATGCGTATTTGAAAGTACTTAAATGACATTTTTAACAAATAAATAAAATAATAAAAGAAGAGCAATGCAAGCAAACAAACAAATAAAACTCCAAATGCTTCATTGATAGCTTTCATAGCATATGAAGGGAAATCCGTGCTCTGCTGTTTGTTAGGCTGGGGCCTTTTACCTGCCTGTAGACCAGAGAAAGGCTCCCAGCTCTAGGCATTGCCCATGTTGGGTGCCCACAGCCTCAAAACAAACCAAACTATCCACCAAGGAGACATTCTTGATTTTTCCTATGTGACAGCTCCATGTACATGTAGATCTGATAGGTTCCTTGCTTTATTTGTATTTTTTGAAAGGACCACAAACACCTCTAGTAGAAAAATTTCCCTAGAGTATAATGTTGGTGGACACATTTGTGCATACATGCAGACTTAGGGCATGTCTAGCATACAGTCGCCTCTAGTTTTGCTCACGCTTTCTTCTTTTCCCTTCTGCTGCCAAAAATAAAGCATTCTTTAAGTTTACCAAGTCTTCCTCTCCTTTAAGTCCACTCAAGCATTGTTTTGCTGGCCTTGTGGTGTGCCTACTCATCACAGGATCAAGACCACAGACCAAACATTTGCAAAAAATCAACTCATAGCAGTGAGATTTTCTATGGGAAGATCAAGGAATCCCAGGAAACAGAGGTCCCTAACATGAGAATTGATATTACAAAACTGTCAACATATATTAGATGTGACCTTAAGACTGAAATAAATTTTTAGTATTAATTATTAATTTATATTTTTAAAGATAATACCTTTAAAGGTACCATAACAAGGTGATTTTTAATCAGAATTTTATTTATCATGAACAGGCTGGGTCAGTCTCTCACAAGACTTATTCCCCTACCCACTTCTTCACCAGTATCCACAATTCTGAGAGACATCCCATGACAGCTACATTGTGCCAGATGGAAAAACGTCAAAGTGCCTAAATTCAGCCTGGTCCTGGCCCTAAATATAGTGGCAGGCTTAAAAAGTAATGCTTTTATCAAAATTATGCTAAATTACAATGGACTTCCTATAGAATCTTGCATTATATATGCCTGAATACCAAAAGAATTCATCATGATTAAAATTATTGCAAGAAATACCAAAGGAAGTAAGAATGATTTGCCACTTAATATAAAGTGTTGCCCATTTTGCAATAAGGGGCCAATCATTATTAATTCATTTGATATTTTTTATAACATTAACCATGACTAATTCATTTTGTATTATTAATGTAGATATAACATGAAATTCCATTGCAATTTAGGTATTTATTTAAATGTATCATTAATTTAAAGAGTTATCAATCCAAAACGTCAGCAGTTTTACTCAAAGGCTGCATGTAAGGCACCTTCCTTTATTGTTACTTAGGAATTCTCTCCTTTTTTTTTTTTTTTCACGGTACCAAATGATACAGCATGTATTGGATTTTTTTCTATTACCTGAAAAAGGCAGAAGCAGAGTTATATATAGTCTAGAACCCCTATCTATAGTCTTTTACCACAGTTCCCTATGAAGCATCCTGGTTTAAATGACCTGCTAACATACTTAAGCTGAGCACATGTTTAAGAACTTTTTTCAGATAAAAGGTTTATTTCATTTCCATCTGGGAAATCTTTAGTCTGACAAAGTAGCTTTCATGTTTGGAAAAATTGCAGGGAAGAGACCATTTTGACAGCCTGAAGAGTTTATAAGTCCTATCGAATTTCTCACAAGTTTGGAAACTTTAGACAGTACCAATTCCAAAGTTCTCATGAGAGAAACAAGAAAAGTACAGATAACCAGAAGGGAAACAAAAAGACCAACTAACAATGTTAAAAAAATATATAAAAAATAAAAAAAAATTGTA
>NW_005054315.1:6774951-6782545 GCF_000277835.1 Geospiza fortis
GGGAAAATTGTGAAGGTTTTTTGTGTTTTAGGCAGCATTAGTCTACTAGACATGTATATTGGGTTTTTTAATGAGATTTTTTTTATATTGCTGGTGTCCTAGTAAGAAAACTACAGCACTCACGTGACTGGAAAAGCCTTATAAAAGTTCGAACAATCTTCTCTGGCTCTCTAAACACCCAATGCCAGCACCAAAAGTCAAATATTCATGGATATTTGGGACTATAAACGTTACTGGATGAAGTACAAAGAATTAACTAAACCTCATGCCTGTATTAAAATTCCTCATTTACTGCAATTTTTAGTTACTTTTCTTATTTCAGCCACTGAAACCATTAGTCAAAGCTTGGAACTGCAACCATGTAACTCACCAGTGATGCACTTCTTACTCTCACAATGTACTTTTATAGGTTTTGCTTTAAATATTGGATGACCACAAAGGGAAACTGTTGTCTCCAAATCATCGGCAGGAATTTTGTCCAGAATCATGAATCCCTGTGGAGAGGAAAAGTAGTATAGGTCGACTACTATCTCTTTTCTCTAAATCCACTCCAGCGACTCTTCTGGTAACCCCTGCCAGCAGATAGCACTAGAAGATATTGTTTTACATCAGCCTTGAGGCTTTCCTTAGGGAAGATGTGTCCCACTTCAATAGTATAAGCAGGGGTTACTTCTGTAATTATAACAGTTTTTATCACTGCCATCTTAATTTCAAAATCTATAGCTGGTGTTATTTAATAAATCTGGACAAGACTGAAAAAAATTTGGACAATTTTCAAGTTGTGGTTCAGCGCACTTCTGCGAGGGAGAGATTCTTCTGTGGGTGCCTGCTTATCACAATGTGATATGAAAAAGAAATATATATAAAACTGACATCCACTTCAACTTTGCTATAGAATATTCAACACCTTCCACTTTCATTTGTATATTCAACGATAACATTTAAAATTACTGTGGTCACCCTAAAGGATGTTAATTACAATGCGACTCAGCAGCCTTTATACAACATAATTGCAGGTTACTAATGTTCATAGTATCCATTGAGGTTGTAATGGGGAGCAGAATTTAGCTCATGGATTTTGTGATGAAGGTCTTACAGCCATTTCTTGTTATTAATCCTCTTTAACACTCCCCATGCATCATCTTTTGTTTGTTCCCTTAATTCAGAGTGAGTTTTATTTTTTATACATAAAGGATATCTTTCTTATAGGCCTGTCAGGTTCAGATTTACATATTGTAGATTTAATTGCTTCACATTTAACTTTTTGATAAGGTTCTCAGATGTTAGGCTATATTAAAAGGGGATGGAGACTAATACAGGAATTATTATAATGTCATTCTATAAATGGAGGTTTCATACTCATGTTGAATACTCTACTGGGTTTCAGTCACATTTCAGAATGATACAGTAGAAGAAGAAAGGTCTGAAAAAGGGCAGAAAATACATATTAGTTGGATGGGGAGCATTCATATGAAAAGAAATTGAAAAGATTATTTAGTGTGAAGCAAAAAGAATAGGAGATGACATATATAATAATGAGTGGTACAGAGAAAAGCAGTGAGTAGTCCTCACTACTCTCTTCTACAGTAAGACGCAGAGGGCATTAAGTGAAAGGAAAAGGCAACAAATGTAGAAGTGATAAAATGAAATACTTTTTATGGCATTGCTTCTTATAATTAGCCTGTTGAACCGACCACTGTATGTTATTATTGAATAATAATTGAGGGCTGCTTGGAAAGTTTCAGGAAAGATAAAGCAATTATGTTAATAAAAATAGCATCTGCAGTGGAACGAGGTAGAAAAAGCTGGTAAGGGATACGAGCCCTTGCAAAACAGGGAAGAATGTAATCAGAGCCAGAGGCTGTTCATGCTACTTGCTATCATTTTACTAGGAACTGTGCAACTGCAGAAGGCCTTCCCTTCATGTTTTCCACCTAAATCCCTGATTTGAAAGAAAAACAATCCTAAAAGACACTGGATCCCATCTGGGTCCCACAACATTCTATAGATAATTACCTGGTTTGATTTATTGATGGACAGGAGGCAACAAGAATGGGTGGACACGTTGCCTGAGGTGGCCACAACAATGAACACATAGTATGTAATGCTGCTTGTGTTACAGGTAATAGCATCAAAGGGATACAAATAGAATTTGATTTAATGGTGGAAAAGGCGGTGTGGAGCCATTAAACACAGGTTGCGAATGCAGTCTCTCAGACAGGAGATGCCCGTAACACAAGCTGCTGTATGCATGAAGATTTAGGAGCAGAAGTATCATTTGCTGAATTTTCCTGTTGGATCTGCTCTTGGCCACCAGCCAAGGCGAGACTACACAGAATCTTCATGTAACCACCAACCCTGAATCTCTTCTTTTGTGTGGTTTTTGCATCAGTGTATGCTGATTGTCTTCAGCAGGGGTAGAAAAAAACACAATTCCTTTACGTTCCTGAGGTCCATGTCATTACATGCCAGTGTCAGGACCATTGCTGGCAACCAAGAGCCACATTTGCTTTGTACATCAGACGGCCTTTCTTTCAGTGTTGACAGAGGATAAAATCTGTGAAGTTTGTGCATAATTTTCAGTTTCAGGGAGATCATCTTTAGAACAGGCACCTCAGATGAAGCTAAACAGAATATCCTATTGATAGATTATGGAGGATTTGAGGTATTCATTCAATAAAAGATGGACTGACTATAATTACCTTAGTTTCATTTGCAAATGTTATCAGTCATACGACAGCTTTGGGTTAATTTGACTGGATGTTCAGTATTCATCAATATTGATAAAAACTTTGCAATTTATGTATTGCCTTCATTGTCCAGTAATTTGTCTTAGAAATTTTCTATTTCATATTCAATATAATATTAAATACAGTTCTTGATCTAAACTAGTTTATTTTCTTCAATACAATGACATTATTCTGAACAGATAATGCAGTATTAATACTGAGTTCTGAGTTTTTATTTGTTAGAAATATGTTTTTCACTCTTCTTTGCTGTGAATGCATGAGTGGCATAAAGCTGTGTTATTGTGTTAATTTGATTTTGGTTGTTGTCTTTAAAATATTTCCCTTATTGTTAGTGACATATGAGAAGTTCGAAAACAAAATGTTTTTTTCTTTAAATAACAAAAAGCAACCTGCAGTTCCAACAACAGGCAATTTTCCATGGCAAGGCAGCTGATGCTTTGTCATTAAGGATTTGGACTTGTTGAACTCATATGACATATAGACTCATTTAAGCTTCAATGTACATTTCCTGTTGTGTGGGATGATCCCTGCTCCTCTATTTCAGAGCTAAAAGAAAAAAAAGAAAAAGCATGTAGGAACAAAAGGAAGACTCAAGGTTAGGTGCCTTTCAGCACACTTCTATTTTTTCTAATCTTTCTCCTAAGAAAAAAGAGGACTTGTTAAAGTTTACTTTTTTGGTTTTATTTTAGTAAGCTAAAAAGAAAAAAAGGAATGAATGAATATGAAAATGTCCTAAGTACTGAGATGAAAGCGCAAAGTTTTATGGCAAAATATTTCTCTGAATCTTCATGATATTCATCCTGTACCTCAAAAAGTTTTTTCTGGTGTGAGCAACACTTCTTGTCTCCCTCATGACTACTCCCAATACACATTTCTACCAGCCCACATCCAACAGTCTTGCCAATCTGTACCACCTGCCCTCCACCCCTTCAACAGGCTCTCTGTACATTCCTAGCTACAGTCTTCATCCACACCCCCCTGCTTCAGCTATTCAATCTGTTTTTCAGTAAGGGAAATGCTCTTTCTTGCATTTTAAATTCTGTTTTCAGCATAAAAAGAAATGTCCTTCAGAAAATGCCCCGGTGTCATTCCCAACAGAATTTTCTTTGTGGAGATTTTGTTTAAGGTTCCCTATTTTGCTACAGAGTACTTCAAGTACATATTGTAAAAAGCAAAGCAAAAGGACACATTTCCTGAACATTACAAAGGGAAAGAAAAAAACAGGCCACCTTTTATTTTGGATTATGACTGTGCTTTACATTTTTTGGTTGGAGGGATTTTGAATGAATCCTTACATTAGTTTTCATTTATATTTCATTTATATTTGTTGTTTGCTGGCATTAGAAAACACATGCATTACTGCTTTGGTCTAAATTACTGATGTAGTCTGGAAGAACATCTATATCCTCTGGGAGAGCATCTATATCCTCTAGGAGAACCCAGATGGGTGCAGGGCCTGCATGGAGAACAGGGAAGAGCATTCAGCATCTTCCAACAAACCCTAGAGACGCAAGTCAACATGGACCAAGGAAGTACTGAAACATCCTGTCATGTTTACAGCATTATTGCTTCAAAAGTTTCCTGTCTTCTTCATTACCACCCAAGCTTAATGGGCCCACTTATTACCTGCTTCTTAATGTAATGTCATGAGCTGCCCTTGCTAATACCAAGAGCAGTTCCTGACTCAGTGACAATGCAAAAGACAGGAGCCATGTTTCTCTTCTTTTCGTATCCCATAACTTCTCAAGGGCACACAGTTATTCCAGCTGTGGGGGATGTTCAGGCAGAAAGCACTTGCCTCTCACCCCTGGTCACCCCCCTACTCTCCCTAGGCGAGTGAAAATAACAATGTGAAGATTACTGCAGGCACAGCACTCACTGCCAGATGCTGTGAGTGCTGGAGTTGGGAAGCCAGGGTAGCAGAAGCACAGAGACACCCTTAGCCCTGTTACAGTCTGTGCCTAGTCTTACAGGCAAACCCTAATAAATGTAAAGGACTTTAGAACCTACTGCTTTGGTATTTATAGGGGCAAAAGGCTCCTATCTCTAAGTCACCAGTCCTAGCCTCGAGTCAATGAATAATCAGGAGCAGAAATAATAAAGTAGAACATGTATTAGGCAATAAGTATTTTAAAACATGAATAGTGGTATGCTAAAATCCTTAAATTATAGTAATATGAATATTCTAGAAATATTCATTGCATGGGAGTGGAGGAAAATTATTCTCTCTTTTAACTGTAACCTCTTTGCAGAGAGACTGATTCTGTCTGGAGTAACATCTGACTCCCTGACAGCTTTCCTGCAGCCCACTGGAAAGATTCAATGAAAAAATCTCCCTTTTCCAGGGCGAGTCTTAAGGAAAAATGAGATTATTGTTAAAGAGTCTATGTAACTTTTAGAGACCTCTTCACATCCTGATGATTTTTGATTGATGTCACTATGTGTCACAGAGAAAAAGTGTATGTACAGCAGCCTGGGTAGAAAAAGTTTACAGTATTCACTTGTGTTATACCAGTGCAGAGAAAAAGAAATTACTTGATGCCCTTGAAATGAGGTCATTTTCGCATTCTCTAATCAACAACAAAAGAATGCCCAAATTGTCTCATTGATCTAGTAGAGTGTGCATCTCCTCCATCTATGTTATTAACTGAGGAATTAAAATGAGCTTCCCTGCATATTTACTCCTCCTGCTATGTTTTATGGATGCAATATTATGTGGGTTATATTTTTTTAAAAAATATATCAGCTTCATTGCAATAATAGTTGTTTTAATTTTTTTGTTTATTTGGTACCTGCTGTTGGGGAAATTTTGTGGGTTTCCTTAAAGTCTAAATGTATTGCATTAAATAGCTTAGAGGAAAAAAAACCAAACTGATGGGTTCTAGCCTGCTGAGTAAACATAAATTTCACAGTTAAATACATAAAATAATGATTACATCCAATGGTCATGAGGGACATGTTTTTAGGAGTATACTAATTAAACTACATCCTTCAGACAACATGTTTCTACACTTACTAGCAATGAACCATATCTGATTTGTCATTAAGTAATTATGAATGCTAATGCAAATAAAGCACCTTTCAAACAAGGCTTCAGAATAGAAATTAATCATATATTATTCTTTCTTATCCTACCACACAAGGGTCATTTAAACAAAAAAAAAGCCAAGGATATGAGACACACACAACAGAAGTTGCTAGTTTTGCTCAGGCTTCAGTTCATACCTTTGTGGAGTTGTTTATGTATGCATGCATATACTTCTAAACGGAGAGAGAGTGAGAAAAAAACTTAAAAGTATACTCAGTAATTCAAGCCTTGATCTAAAAACTGCTAAAGCTTATTTGCAATCTTCCATCAGTAACAATAATAATTAGCAGTTCTTGCTCCTATTGCAGATCTCAAAGAACTCTAAAGCTCAGGATGAAAAAGCCCACTAACACAAGGGAGTAAGTGGAATGAAATTAATAAGCACACTGAGTGTTAACTCCAGAACATACCAATGTACGCTACAATTTCTCATCCTTTTTTCAGCTGGGAGATCTCAGAAATGTTCTGATGACAAAACCAACATGATTTTTGACCCGACAGGGATGATTTCCAGAATGTAGGCTATTGCTTCACACCTCATTTGCCACCCTGGATATGCCCATAAAAAGTTGGTATTGTTTCCTCTCTCCCATTAAGGAATTAGGATCCAAAACTGTGGTATGCATAACTCCAGGTACATTAGCAGATGGTCTGCACAGTTTTTCAAGCTCCAAACTAAGTTTCTAGGGGTGGAGACTTCTGCAGCTCTAGGAGAAATTCACATGAGGCTCATTCCATGTGCTATTTTTTTTTCCAATTTTTAACATTTGCCCAAAGATAGAGGTATTCAAAGTCTGGTCTCTTCAACCTAATCAAAAACACCACATAAAGTTCTGTATTATACTTTTAAAAGTACTCATAAAATCACTTCATCTTCACAGCTAGAAGGGAACATTAATGGTATTTTTCATCAGCCTGTTTGCAGGTAATGTGAGTTGATTTACCTTCTCATTGTGTTGTAAATGTTTTCCTTCCTCTTGCCTTGTCTTTGTCCTCCCCTTTGTACAGCTAGTATAGTCATAAGTCCTTTGAAACAACTACCTGCTCATTATAATGCTTCATTGCATAAGCAAGTAAGAGGTTGAGTTATGAACAAAGTTCTCATTGCACAGGCTTCTATAATCCTTAATTCTGGGAAAGAAAATGGCCAATAACTTGTGACAGGTACTGTGAATAGATGTGTTTAGGGGCGAATAATATGCTTTTAGATTGTGACTGTCTGTTTAGGACCCTTTTTAAGGTAAGGGGCAATTAATAACTGATACTCTATGTGAGGCCAATTATTGAGTCAGGTACACTGAAAAATCATACAGCACATCTTATTCATATAACCTATGTTAAGAGGTGCTATTCAAACCCACAAATGTCAGTTTGCAAATGAGCAACTTCTCTGTTGCATGGAAGAGAGAAAATACAAGCAAGACAATGACAAAAAAAAAAGTAAAAACACCACAAATGAGAAAAGCATAAAACTGAGAATTATGAAGAAATGCAATGACCACTATATCCTTCTGATGTGAGATCATTAGATTAAGCTAACTTCTGTGGCCATTACTTACGTGTGTTACACAGGTTAATAATAAACTTGATCGGGTTATTTTAACGAAAATGACCAGGATTGTACACAGTAGGGTAAAAAAATAACTTTTTTCAGCACATGGTGCTTCATTTTAAATGAAAAAATAGCTCCAAGGGGCAATATCATTTTCTATGGGAATCCTTTGTCTTCTAAGATTTTTGAGAGGAAATCAGCATT
>NW_005054315.1:6782555-6810926 GCF_000277835.1 Geospiza fortis
TGACTCGGGCCTCTGATTTGTGGTCAGCTGCAGGCACCAGCTGAAGCAACTATCCAAGCCCCTTTTACTGTCAATGACATGAAGGCAATTTATCCCATATCAAGGTGGTTTTCTAGGATAACAAATCAAGTACTAAAAGTCTCTTTATAGATGAAGGAGGATAGAGTTGCTACACATTGAGTCTGTGTACACTCTAGATGGCTACAGATGGGCATATGAATCCTACCTGAAACACTTAAAATGTATTTGTCTAAAGCAGGAGATTTAATCCACTCTGGCTGAATACAGGCATTGTCGCACAGTTACCAGGTGTAACTAGAGTAACTGGGCACTCATTAAGCAGAAACTGATGCTTAAGACACTGAAATCACTAGTCATCCAGCAGTTTTCAGGAGTGTTGCCAACACTACTAGTTGTTTCCTAGCCTGTGGGTGTAAGAAAGGCAATAAAAGACACAGATCTGGTAACTTCAAACTTTCTAGTACCGATTGCTCCCAAGGCAGCAGATTCCTTATACCTCATATGTGTTCCTTCCCCTTTTAGCTGCATGTTGGGAATTCCATGTACAAGGTTCTCCTGGTACCTGTTGCACTGAGGATGTTTGACCATAAATGATGATTAGACATCTGAAGTGCAGGTGCATAGAAACTGTATAGTGATGAAGGAAGAAAAATGTAGAGGTTATTTTCTGTATTGTTGGCTGATTTGCACAGTGGTGAGGAAAGCCCCCATGGACACGACAGTTCTGCATGGCCATATACACCAAGTGTTCTCACCTGTTAATCAATTGGGGCAGAAATCCCTGTTGAATTGATCTGGCTACCCAGACTACAGATGGGTGTGGTGAGTCCTCTGACCTGTTGTAAATGTCTGCCTTGAGATTAGATGAATAGCATAACTTGGATTCCTAGTTCTTTGTAATGTGCTTAAGGAGAGCCTATGTTGAACTTCTATAGTGCTCAGTTAAATAAATTCCCCCATTAAAAAAAGCATGTCTGGGTTGATGGATGATAAAAGTAACCATCTAGGATAAGCTACCTATAAGGATAATACTTAATTTTTTTTTTTTAATTCAGGTTGTTTTCATTGTTTGCTTTTAAACCTTTTCTAATAATTAGCAGCCCAGTGTTGCAACATAATTTTTTTAGTCTTCCATACCTTGAGTATGCTGTGATAAATGGCCTGCATATTTGCCAGAATTTTTTTTCGTTGTACCCTGGCAGTAATCATGAAATTTGTTCCTGTGCAAAGCCATAAGACTGAATATGACACTTATAATGGAATCCAGTGTGAAACATTTAGTATGGAGGTGTTATTGAGCTGCTACATTTCCGGATCATTTTCTAACTTCCTTTGACTCGAAAGCACTTTATCATTTTCAGAATTAATATGCTGCAGCAAACAGCAAGACAGTTGCCCAAGAGAGCACACAAAACAGGGATAAGAACTGGCTTTCTGCAGCTTCTGAATCATGGCTCTCTTTCCACAGCTGCATTTGTATTTTGGGGAGGGAGGTTTAAAATCGAACCATCTGTTTCTGGTCACCTCAAGTGAAACCTAAATTATTTAATTATGAACACAATTGTACAGAATATTTTGCATAAGTTAGTAACACACCTATGGTACTGAGGATGATCAATTTTCTTTTTATAGAATTATAGCAGCAGTTAAAAGAAAACAATCTCAACTGTGTTAAGGAATATGGGGATAAAAATTGAGGTGAAAAATAAGGGGAGATGGCGAGTTGTGAAGAAACTGTCCACACATGTAGCAGCCCTTGAGACAATACAGATTTCTTACCAGAGAACTCAGAGATGTTTTTCTGTTGCCTGCAGTGTTTGCCATGTCCAACCATGCTTTAATCTTCCAAAAACTCCAGGTTCCTCATGCAGATTTGCAGTGCTGAGCTTTAGGGTTGGACTTCATTGTAGACTCCATTAACAAGAAGCGCATTTGTTTATATCAGCTTTTACTCACTTGTATTTTTCAAAGGTGAGAACTGCACATCAGACAACTCATTGCATTTTGTAAATAGACTAAAATACAATTTCTTTGTTGATTGGAACACCTAGTGGAAAACAATAACAAGGAAATTGCTCAGACAAATTTTGAGTGGAAGACGACACATTTGAAACATGTAGTTTATTTGTTCCTCTATCCCTCTTGGTGAAGTAAAAGCATGTCATACATAACATTTTTGGATGTGGCATGCCTTTCACTTCACTGACAGGTATGTTATTTGTAACAAAACCCAACAATTCTTCCTCTTTTCTATTACTCATCCAAGTCATGACAGTAATCATGGTTTGATAGGGGGTCCAGCATAGGAGAAGTTGTATATATTTGAGCTGTAACTGTAATTTCTGACAGTTTCAGTATATGAAGCTAGGATGATCCAACATGAAACATGTCAGATTAGCCAGAGGGATTCTTACTTTTCTATAGAAACACACTTTTATTTCAGTTTATGTTGTTTCTGGCTACTGAGATGAACAAGATGGGTCTAGCAGCAGAGGAGAAAGCAATTTAAGATTGCTGTGTAGAGTGAAACAACTTAAACTAAACAAGCTATATACCATAAAAAAGAGATACTCTTGGGAACTCTACAAGCCAAAGGGACTGTTAATATCTGGGCAAAAGTTATGAGATAAGGGTCAGATTGAAAGCACACTGTTAAGAGTCGAATGCTGTTACTAGGTGACATGGTAGGCTGTTTATACAGAACATGCATGATGGTTTCACTCCAGTTAACATCTGCATAATGGGCCAGATGTTCACATTAAATAGGGCTTTTAGAGTTGACATTAACTGTGTTGGTGGTGTTGGCAAAGATACCAATATTTATCTAAGTTAGACTGCCTTCAAATATTTTCAAAGACCATTATGCTCATTTTCTGTCTGTATATAGACAGCTAGAGGACCTGTCCACAAAGTCTAAAGTGGAAATATTAACTAACCTTTGGTTAATGCAACTCTCATACATTGATAGGTTTACAGTTCAGCTCAAAGCTCTTATAGGCCTTTTCTACCCTGAGCAATTCCACGACTCCAAAGGCCACATAGCTGGCTGGATGTTCCTCCTTTCTCCTCTCCAGGCTGAAAGCTGTGCGGCAAAAGCCATAAGGTACCAATCAGAGAGGCTCTTTGCCCAGGAGGACTCGGCCTGACCACTGTGATTTGGCTAAGTATGTGTGACAGTGCATTCTATACATATCTACAAGTTCTGGAGTACATCAGTAAAAATCTTTTTACGGATCAAGAATCAGTCAGTCAGCCTGGAAAGAGTCCTAATTTGTTCAGGGGTCAAGTCTAAACAACAACAGTTACTTCAGGTTGCCTTTCCTACACAGTCTGTCATCTTGGACTTGCAACTTGATTTCCTCTGTTCTCGGATGGTGAATGGTGACAACACTCAGTGCTGCCTTTTTCTTTCAAAAGCAACTCCCCCTTAGCTTGCTTCCAGCCTCAGACAGTTAGAGCACTGTTTTTTTCTTTGCCATCTTGCATGACATTGTAAAATGTAAGTGCAAACAGAGATTAAATTTTTTTATTTTTTTTTTAGTTTCCCCTCTGACAGATTCTATTGTATTTTAGATCCAAAACTTGTTCCTGCCTATTTGTGAGAGATGGTCTGTAACAGTAGCCTGTTTCCTCACAGGCCTTTCAGTTAGACTCCTGACTAGCTGCTCATACAAAGATACTCTCAAAGGCCAGAGAAAGGTCTTGGGTCACACTATCCTAAGATAAACAATATTTTTTGTTCACTTTCTTTTGTTAGTACTGCCACCAGTCATAGCAGTTGGAACGTTAATGTTTATAATTTCCCTGCTGTTTCAAATCAAGAGAATCTGTCTTTATAAATTCTAAATTTTGTGAAAGTACTGGTCACTTTGGTTTTGCCTTATATGCTTATTTTTTAGGTTTAGTTTTTTCTTTCTTCAGTTTTTCTTTCTTGGGGGATCTCAAATAATTTTTGACAGCATCTCTAATGAAGTAAATCAGTGCAGTACTATTGGTTTCATGGACCTAAGCCAATCTTCAGCTATTAGATAACTGGCTAAAGTTATTCTTTATCTGGGAGGCAATTTTATTATTTTCAGTTTTTCAGTATGGGATACTAAATTTCTTTGGTTTAGTCTGCAGTTTGTTGATATAAGTGCTAAAAGAAAATAATACTAAAAAAATAAATACAACAAGGAAAAGTGTTGGGAATTGATCAAGCTTTGGATCATGCTTAAGCACAATTACTTAGGTAAAATAAGTGAAATGAAGAAAAACCATGATATGCATTGCAACATTTCAGCAGTTTTTCTGAAGTGCTGTGACATGACACATGATGTTCTAAAGTGGTTTTTAACTCTTTCAGTGTAACTTTGCCTCAGGATAAAACATCCTTTTAACAGCCTGTGTAAGGAAAACGTGAATGGCCTGTAGACGTGCCTGTAGGCTATGTGCTCTCTGTCACCTGCTGTATTACCCTGACTTTGAGAAACCTTTGCTTCCTTACACTTTAAGGAATAGAACATTTCTCTTTCACTTTGTCCACTAAGGAAAGCTGACCAGCCTTATTTTGATGTCCTGGGTTTTAAAAGACCCCTTTTTTTTGGTCAGTTTCTTTGTTCTCAGATTATTGTAGGTAGATAAGAAATAAAAGGCAGTAACAAGAAAAAAAAAGCCCTCTATATTTTGCTTTGGTTGGATTAAATTGTGCTACCTTTTAGCACTGCCTTAGGTTTGAAATCAAGACCAATAAAACTACCCTCACAGGCCTGTTCAGATGGTGTTATGATGCATCCCTGCCCAGCTTTCTATGTGTCAACTAAAATAAATGTAAAATTAGTGAGGCTTATCATTTCCAGAAAAAAGGATTTTTCAGATTTTAATCTCTCCTAAAAATTGTTATACTTATAGCTTCTAACTGACCCAATTAATCAAAATTATCATGTCTTATTTATTAGTAGGTTTCTAAAGACAGCACAGTTTTGTCATAATATTCTTTCATTTATTCACTGCTTAAGAAGCTGTTCCCAAAACACTTATCACTGGCTTAATTGTGATCGCAGAGAAGTAAGGAGAACCTTGCCAATTGTTTTCAAGAAAACCCCACTGTATTATTAAAGACTGAATATGTTTCCCATTTTATATTGGCAATAAGCTAGTAAATATAGTCTGCACAAATATGTCTGTTTATATACAAATAAATGCATGTATATGTGTATGTGTGTATATAGAGAAGGTCATTTTATATACAAAACAGAGAGGGAGGGAGAAAATTACTATATGTGTTTTAAAACTATCACAGATTATGTGAGTTAGTTTACAACAAATCAAATACTAAATAGAGAAATAGAGGAACAAGCCCTACTCTCTCTCTCAAGGATTCCTACAAAAATCCCTTTTTCCAGAGAAGCAGGTTAGTAAACTCCACTAATTAATTGCATGTTTTTATAGCACCTAAGGTAACAAAGTATACATTCCTACATAACCCTTTTAGTGCTGCTGTAGTACATGCACCATAATGTTTCTGTATACTAAGCTGCTGACTTTCTACTTGCATACCCCTTTTTAGTTGAAATCTTATTCACTTGTCCTCATGTATCTGTACAAAAACCTCCAGTTAAATTATAAATTCTTTGGAATGTGAGATGCTTGCCTTTTACTGTCATCTCATGCTTGAGAAAGCATTGCTTCCAAAAAATTCTGTGAAATTTCTGGGTTTAGGCACAAAAACATAGCTAATTTCAGCTGGATAAATTTCACTTAAACACAACAGAAATCACAGAAAGAAAACTTTATTTTCAAAATACACTTCTTCACAGAAATGCTGTGCTCTCTCTTCTCTAGAGTTAATTTTTCTGCCCAAACCAGTAGATTGAAAATCTACTTTCAAGACTCCTGTTTTTTTCTTGAAGAGAAAATCTCTTAAATCCTTAGCCCTAGTGATTAATGCCACATGAACATTTTTACTGAAATACCCCCCTCTACCCTTTCCTTTAAATCTTGTGAAATCTCGTGTTGATACATTTGCTCCTCTGCAGAGCAGCAGCCCCTGAAGTGATGTCATTTGTTGGATGTTTCCTTCAAACTATTAACACACCAATGTGCAAATGAGCAGAGAGGAAAAGGAAGGATAAAACTGCAGACCAGAAAAAAAGGAAGAAATCTGAAGAGGGCTGAGCAATACTTTTATTTCACATCTTCATTACTCAGGAATTACCTCAGTCAGAAAAATACAAAGGAGTAAACTCCTGCAATGTCAGTTTGGCAGTCATCTGCACGATTCATTATTATTTAACATCTCTCAAGCTGTAGCGCTCTGTTTAATGTAACACAGATATTTTATCTAGAACTGCTAAGGCACCACCAGATATATGAGCTACATGCAACTGAGCTTTACAAGCAAAAGGTTTGCCTGGTGAATTTACTTCTACACAATAACTGATGGAAAAATCTTTGAGGACAGATAGAAAGAATAAAGAACTTGAGCACAAGTTAGCTCAGCTTGTAAAATCTGTCTATAAATCACCTCATTCAGAAAAACTAGCTGTTCAACAGCACATTAAAGTTCAAAGATACATCACATCTGAAACCCACAAAACAGCCCAGTAATTTAGAATTTAAATTTTGATTTTTGGTGTTCTCCACCACTGTCAGCCCTAAATACATCAGCTATAAGCATGGGTCATAATGTGACTAAAATTAGTAGGAATCAAACATGTCCAAAAGTGCAGAAGTTTCACATTAATTCTAGATCTCAGCTCTCAAACATGTAAAAGTATTCCTTTCTTGGTTCTCCCATTACCTTACTGGGGACATAGGAACAAGACATGAAATTTTTCAATGGAAATTATAATGTTCAGTGTAAGGAGATGTCTTATAACTAACTTCTAAGTTGAAGTTTAGATTCTCCTGCATCCTTGCCAACACTAATAATGCTGCCTCTTCAGGAGCTCCTCACTCCAGGTACTATTGTTGTAGGCACAAAAATTATTCATACCTGCATAAGTATTTCAAATATTGAAATCATTTTACAAGCATGTACTGAGTTAGAATCATAGACTGCACCTTGTAAGGCTTATCATCCTCATTTTAAAGCAGTAGAGGTGAAATGACTTGCTCAAGGCCATGACATAATTTGGCGGGCAGAACTGGGATTAGAGCGCAGGCTTTCATGCCTCACACCTCATTACTGCACATCCTTCTGTCTCTCAAGTTGTGAAACCAGGAAGGTTTTGGTAATAGATTTCCCATGTACTTCATGTTGGCATGTTTAGATGAGGTGTCAGAATGAAAGCTGATCCACACTGGGTGAGCATTATTGATGCCTGTTCACTCTTCAGCAGGGTTTGAACTCAGCTCCAAATTTACCCCTCCTTTGGCTATCTTCCCTGCCTCAGCAATAGCCATACTTGTACTGGTGCCACTACCTTAGGGGTTGATGAAGATCTTCAGGACTCTTACCCATGAGAGATGCTATGTCAATCTAAAAATAATGCCACTTTTGGTCCTGAACCCTTTTCATTCTGGACTCTTTGGTATTACTATGATATTAATTATTATTGCTATTATTGGTGTTTCCATGAACATTTTCCTTTGTTACCAGTTCTACTCTCTGTCAAATAGATTGGTTACTAAATGGACCTATCTCTATAGAAAGGCAAAACAGAAGTAAATCCATCCTGCTGCTATTAATATGCTATTAAAAACCTATTTGAATCAGGGTTACCTCTTTGCTGCAGATCTGTACACAGAAACAAAAAAATGTTTGCAGAATCTTAAGGCATGTGGGAGATGCACCTGTGTTGCTAATTCCCAAACAGTCAAATTGCTCAGTAATAAAGTGTTTCTGTAATGTAGCTTTTTTTTTTTAATGGTGATTTTGAACAAATGCATTTTCATTATGTCTGAATTTCATTTAATGTGTTTTTACAATACATGTTTGTGGTGTATCATTCCAGAAAGAAAGTAAGCTCCATCTAAAATCACATTTGATTATAAGAGTGTATCCTCATACATATCTAATAAACAAATAAACAAATCAGTTTGATCTGTTATGCAGATAACACTGATATGTAAAATATGTTCAGGAACTAAAAATGCATTTTCTGTGCAGAAGTTTTCCTTGTAGAATGCACAGTGAATTTATGTGAACTGTATACAGCACTGAGACTCTTTTATGTAGCCTGTTTCCCTGGCTGATAGCTAAAAGAGGTTAGGCTGAATCTCAGTGGATCAATTAACAGAGGGACCTGTCCTTCAACAGAAGAAGATCTATTTCAGGATTTGCATATCACTGAAAAAAATTACAAAGCTGAGATAAATACAAGCCCGATAATAACTCACTGCAGGCTTGGCTTCATTCCTAGATTTCCTTGGCTGTTTGTCCTAATAAAGTGTCTCCATGGCACTTAGGGCAGGAAGGTTATTAGTAGCTGTCAATCAAAAGAAGGAGTATGCATCGACAGGAGGAGAAAGAGAAGAGAGGTGACATTCATCCTCTTTTCTCACTTATATTGGGTATAAAAGTCATTCAGAGCAAGTGGTTAAAAAGGGACAGGTCCTTCTTCATCCCCCATGGAAAAGAAGAAGAAGGTAGTAAAAAAACCTAACCAACACACCTGCCTTGGTTACCAACAATTTAATAATAGTGTGGAATACATCAGTCACTTCTGTTTAGCTTATTAATGCTGGGGGTGTTTATTAATGCCAAGGGATATGAAGGACGCAGACACAAAGAGCAGGATAAAGACTCCTGACAAAACACTTCTGGTTGATATTTTAGTATGAAAAATGATAACTTTAAGCAGCTCCCATTTATGATAAAAACTTAAGTGCTATATCAGGAAGCAGTATATTTATTTCACCTTTAAGCTAACATGGTTGTAGCAACGAACACCTTTAGAAAGCTAGTAACAACAGAGAATGCACATTTATTTCCTATCTCGTTTAAATCAAATGCCGTGATCTAACTTTACCAAGTTGAAACTCGGAACTGATCTATACACCAATTAATTAATACTTTAAAGGTCTTTAATTTACTGTACCACTTTCTTAATTAAAGTATATCTGCTGCTAGAGCACATCATGTCTATATATGCATATTTTCATAAGTAACAGAGTCCATAGAGTGCTAATTGATATCCTGGTCTCCAGACAATACTTTACTAAATGAAATGACAATTATAACCAATTAAAATTCACTTTACATACCACTTCACCTATTTTGTATGTATTATGCATGAAGACAGAGAGTACATTGCCTCGCTGCTCAGGATTTGTGTGCGTCTGTGCAACTGATGGACAGCTCTAAGGTATTCCTTTTAGCAAGCTCTTTACCAAGGGTCATTTTTCAGGCTCATCTAAAACCTATACTTTGCCGTTACATAGATACGTCAGTTAATAAAAGCTATTAATTTCTTTGTGAGGATTTTATTATTATTGTTATTATTATTATTTCCTTTGACAAATGTGTTTCAAATTTGCACTTACACCTTCAGCTTGCTATTAAAAAAAGGTTTTTAAAATAGCACCGTGCCTAATTAGAAAAGCTAAACTTCTCTCAGACACATTGTGTGCGACATATAAATGGCACAGCACTGCACACCTACTGAGGGGAGTGTGGGAGTAACGCAGAGGAATGAAGTCAGTGGGAGATGAGAGTGTTTGGAACAAGCACCTCAAGCTTGAGAGCACACGGCTAAAAAGAGACATTACACATTTCATGCAAGAAGGAGCTGCTCCCAGTATTCCACTGAAGACTGAAACTCTTGTTTTTGCAACCTGCTGTAGCAGAGCAAGGACTGTCTCAGCTGGGGCTGTCGCTCTCTGACCTAATTTCATGCCTGTGGTGGGGAGTAGACATTTTTCTGCTAGCTGAGGTGGGACCTACCCTTGGATGTGCACCTTCTGCAAGAGGGGCAGGTCCCAGTAGCACTTGGATGTAACCTGCTGCACGGGGAGGTCTTGCAGACCTGCCCTCCAGGCAGTGCCCATAGCTCCAGTGCAGCCCCACTTCTCCAAGCCAGTCCTGGAGGAGCACGTGGAGCTCACTGCATTGGTGTCGCTGCCAGGTAACCCCAGCACTTTTGTAAGCAAGGAGTAAATTTACATTTTGTTTCTAGAGTTTCTCGAGTTAAAACCACAAGTTATAAAAAAAATGGTGAACAATATTAAAGCTTACATACTCCACAAGTCTCTACCTCTCTATTCCCTTTATTCCACTTTTTCCTTTGCACATATACACTCAGGAAAGCCCAGGCTCTTGGTGTGATAAGAGGAAAAGCAAAATAAATGGAGACATGGGCCTTAAAAAACTAAAAAAATTATAGATAGAATATGGATATTTTTCTTGAGGTAATTTCCAAAAAATCCCAAACCCTTAATTTGTCTTCCATCCCTCCAGTACAGTCATGTGAGCCTGTAGGTACTTTCTAGGCTGACCTGTGTTATCTCCCTCAATCCAACTAGCTGAGTAAACTTCTACATTCATGCAGTGAATAGCACCAAGTAAAGAAACATTTATCCTACCTTTTAAATCTTCCGTGTTCACTCAATGAATCATTCTGAATGCTGGATGAGGTAAAAACCACAGAGCCAGATCACCTCCTCCTGTTATCACAAGCAGAGGAGAAGGCTTAAGGAATGGTGTGGGTCGTTCCCACACATTTTTTTGAAGATCTCATGTGATTGCTACCATGGCACAGGGATGGGGTTTGTTTTCTGAGAAGGAGGTCATGAAGCCTTTTAAACATGTTGTTTATTTGTGTAAAAAGTGGCATCCAACATGTAACTATCAGCTTCAACCACAGACTCCCCAAAAGTGTCAGTCTAGAAGCTGTACATGAGGGCTATGTTTTCTAAGTCCCTCAGGACCAGGAAGGAGAATATTACTTGTCCTCTCCCTTTTTCTTTGTTCTCTTTACCCAGTCCACCTCCGTTCCCTTCAAATTGCTACAACTCCACATCAATTTTCTCCCTTGACAACTTGCTCATGGGAAACACCTCTAGGCTCAGGACCAGAGCAGGAGTGGTGCTGCAGGACTTAGTGAAACATTGCTCTCTGATAGCCAGGGCAAATAAATTCATTTGTGGAGAAGGATCCTTCTGAATTCAACTTCAAGCTCTTTCAAGAAGAAACAAAGTACAAGAGGAAAAAACTTGTAGCAAAGCAGCTTGGGATGTTGGGAGGTTTTTTTTTGTTTTTTTTTTTTGAGGGGTGGAAGATTGTGGTTCTTTGTTTATGGGTTTGTTTTATTGCAGATCTGTTTTGTGTTTATGAAATTGCAATAGCTGAAATTAGGGTATTGGCATTATCTTGAACTACCTACTTTATGTTACAGGGCAGGCTAAAGTCAACAAAAGTGCAAAATATAACTGCAAGTGTTTTCCACAAGAGCAGTTCTGTGGCAGCAGGACAAATCTAAGCATAGCTACAATAGGTGACATTTAAGTCTTGAGGCACATTTTCTTCACACTGAACGTTCAATGATTTCCTTGCCAGTATTTGTTTTCATTCTTGTAATAGATTAAATGAAAGTTACAAGCAATAAGTAACAGTTTCTCATTTTAATATGTGACCCCAATTTATAAAATTTCTAAATTACAGTTATACACAAAGTAGGGGAGATGTGATGTGCATTTACCACTGTTTGTTTTTGTTTTATTTTTTTTTTTTAATTTTATAGGTTATAAAATGTCCTTAGTTTTTTAGATGGAGAAAGGCTTATTGGTGTTTCTGGAAATTAAAACAAAATATGCAGTTCACTGCTGTCTGAGTATCTTAGACTGGAGTCTCTCTATTGAAACTCTAGTATTCTTATGCCAGCTGGGGAAGCAGCCTATTGACTACAGGAGCAGCAGATCAAAACTGAGTTTATTTTATCCACTACCAGGCCCAACTTTGTTCTGGTATTTGTAAATAAAATTTTTCCTTCTCTTTAAACTTAAATTCAAAATTCGTTTTTAAAAATATTCAGATTATGGAACTGGGTAGTTCAAATATGTTATTCAATATGGAGTTCTGAAATATATGAAAGCTGCATTCAATTCACTGCATTGTGAATGTATGATTTTTATGAAAGCTGAAAGTGTCTTTGACTTTCTATTCGAAATGGAAGAAGGATATTCATGTAAAAATATATGAACTGTTAAAGGATAGTCAATCTACAAATATTCATGGCAGAATTTTTTTCTCATCTATTTAAGCATAGTTTAGGGGAAGAGCAATTTTTTAAAATCTGTTTAACGTGATTCACTTGGAAACAGGAATCTTTCATTTAAAGAAAGGAAGAGGGGAAGACAGAAATGACAGCCAAGGGCTCAGGTTCTCATTTTAACATTGGCAAAAATGTGAATAATGTTACTGCTTCAGAATTACTTCAGACAGTGTCTTTACACCAATATATTTTCTTTAAAAGTAAATCCTTTATGTTCCTCTATAAAATAATACAAATGCTATAATTTTTTTTGTTAATATTAAATGTAATGTTGATCCAGATTGAAAAATTAATAGGATGAGATTTGTGTTGCCTCATAGAAATAATTTTAAATCTTATTTCTGATTTTCAAGAGTGTCTAGTTTTTAAATTTGTTTCATATGAAATATGGTGGACATTTCTCAGATGCAAAAATAATTCCTGTATAACTTTATTTTGCAATTACCAAGATTGATTTTTCATTAAGTGCTTTTTTGTTGTTAGGTTTTTTTATTTTTTCATTTACAAAAGTTGTTTTGTGCAGTAAATGAAGTGCCAACGCAGACAAATGTAACCAACATTAAGCTAGCCAATAGAGTTCAACAAACTGCTCAGGTCATTAATATAATTTGTTTTGGCACTGTTACATTTCCTAGTGGTACTCTGTGTAGTTTGCTGGGCACATCAATTTGTTTTCAGCTATTGTGAAATTGGATATCCTGGCTTTCATCCAAAGCACCCTCTCAATTTGCATATCTTTGTTATCATTTCAGGTTCTCAGAACATACTGTGGACTATCACACCATCTGCACCAAGATCCTCACATCCAAACACAAATTAAAAATGAAACTGTAAAATTTGCAAGGAAACAATACAGACCTTTTATCTCATTCTCCCTCTGTTCATTTTCAAAAGAGAAACTTGCTTGTAGCCAAGCATAGCAAAAAAGGCTTTTATTAATTGGACTGGCATCAAGCATGCATACATAAAATTGTTTATTTTTTCCCTATAAAGGGGTTGCCTGACATAAAAGGGTCTTTGAAGATGACATTCAGATTTTGACATTTGCATGATATTGTATAAATATCAGAGGTAGGAGACTTTTCTGACGAACCAGATGGGTCAAAAAAAGCACTTCCAGAGATAGATATTAGTCTTTTACTTAGAGGATATTAGCTTCTCCTCAAAGCTGTGAATTATTAGGCAGTAAAAACAAACATATTTTTCTCAAACCATGGCTTATTTAATTCTTTTCAATCCAAGTAAACTGGGCTTGGGGAAAATATAAAATAATGTCATTACTTTTGAGGGGGGGTTGTAATTCAATTAAGATCACAGAATATAATTGAATCTTGTCTTTTGAGTGTCACAGAGATTAAATCTTATTGCTGAATTTACTGCTTCTTGACGGAGCTAATCTCAATTTTAAGCATAGACTCTGAGTGTTTTTTGAAATACAAAAAGGCACTTTAGGCCTTAATTCATCAATATTGGAATTATGCAGAGAAAGATTCTTCCTTTTAGCTTCATTCCCTCATAAGCTTTGATAGAAACCCACAGTTTCTGTTTTTATCAAGGGTGCCAGAGGTGAGTGAGGAAAGAAAAAATCTGCAAACCTATAATAATTGTAGAGGCACTTAGTAGGGAGGTTTGCTGACTGTGTACTTCAGCAAAGATTTCAAATGAGGGAAGATGGAACCTCCTCCTTTTGATCATGGGAAGGAATAGCACAAATCTGATTATATATGTTGACCCTTCTTTATCAACAAAGAATCAGCTATTGTCAGCATGCAGAGCACAGGAACTAGCTGGTTTCATGGTGCAGGCTGGGAGAATGACCTGAGCACTGTCTCTGAGCTCACTGCTTTTGATGATATGTTGTCATGCTGTTCAAAAACTCCATGGTGTGAACCTACAGTGAAAGGAAGAGAAAGGAAGCAAGGAAGACAAGAAGGGAAGAGGTAGGAAGGGGGAGAAAATGAAGAATGGAGATGAAGAGAGAGGGGAGGAAAAGAAGCAGAAAGCAACCACTTAAACCCCAGCTTCCACTTGACATCTTCAGAGGGTCATCTTGCCCTTATATTCTTAAAATTCTCATATACAGCTCATGACTGACTGCTGAAAAAAGGAGCAGATTCTCAGAAAATTGATCCAATCTTCAGAAATTCCTTTTCTTTCATAATTTCTCCTTTTTCATTGATATAAAATCCTTCTCTGAAATGAATGCACTGCCTTCATTCAGACATTTGACTTGTGGCAAGAGAGGTTCACCTTCAGGTATTTTGTCTTGAAACATAACACTGTGCTGGTCTAAATAACAAGCTATAGCTGACCTGTCTTTTTGCCTTTTTCTTTTCGTTCCATCAATCTTACATAACCCTAAACATATGGCTAGGGACTTCTTCCTTCTCTGATGGTTCCCCATGTCCCCTTTAATTCTACAAATCAGTAGTGGCTTTCCTCTTCCTTACAATTCTAAATTGGTCACTTGTTCTTTCCATCTCTCAGTCTTCTGCATCCATCTTTCATCCAGCCACCTTAATCACAGTGCAATATCTGGTTTTGTACACTCCTTTGGCCTCCAGACCCCTACAAATTCCTGTCAAGCTCCATACAATTCTTCCATTTCCACATTTTACTAGATACACTGCTCCAAATTCATGATAGATACCTGGTTATAGTCAGTGACTATGGTAAAGCTGTCTCTCAGTTCCTACTCTGATCCATATGCAACATTTCCTTTTGTGTCTGTCTTTCAGTTTATTCAGATTTTTGCAGAGAAATTCATTCTGCTGTAGGTGGTTGCTTTCAGAAGACTTAAATAACATAGCAATAATTAGTTCACAGCTAGATTAATCTGATCAATGATGAGGACTAGTGAGAATTCTTACACTGAAATATTATCAGTAATGGTTGGCAATAGCGGTAATACATGTAATAGTGCACGCAATAGTGGTAATACATTGTTTACTCAAGGAAATAATAAGGACTTTCATTTCAGATGATGAAGAAACTTATTTGTATGTTGAGCTCCTGGGAGCAGAGGAGTGGGGATGGAGTATTTGTGCATTCCTTGGCATTGGCTTTTTTAGTCATTCAGAAAGTTCATGAAAGTAAAAGCATCACTGAGCTTTGAATTAGGTCCATGAAAAGCCAGAGGAAGTTAGGGTTCACCTGAGGCTGTTGAAACATTGGGATTTAAAGTAGTATTTGCAAAAACACAGGTTTTTTTCTCCCCAGATTGGGTGCTTTAGAAAAGGTCAACTTCAGCGCAGCTCTAAGTTGCCAATTGCACTTCTAATACTCAAGGCATTCCAACTTCAGACGGTGGTACACATAGAAAAGAAGTAGCAACACTTAATCCCAGCCTCAGTAAACTGCTACTCATTTCTACACCACTGGACTGGTGGGCATTCTGCACAAACCTAAAGCAAAGCTTAAGCCTGGGTGTCTGAGCCCATGGGAAGACTAAGCTCTGCACCACTAGACCCTGAGAGTAGAAAGTTCACTGTCACTCAATACATCTGGAGCACTCTATAATAATGGCTTATCGTAATGAAAACATGGGACTGGTTGGTGTCAGCTTATATTATTTGTCTTGTAAGTACCAGTTGCATGAGGTGAAACAGCCTGGGCTTAATTGAAGCACTGCAGAACACTGTTTCAATACACTTTTAGGTGTTTTATTCCTAATTCGAATTCTTTACTGTTGCTCCCTGTTTTCACTTCCTCACCTCCTTCTCTGAAAATACACTTGGTCTTTGATTGTGGCCTGCTACTTTAAGTAAATCTTCATTAGAGGGAGGTCAATCCATATGTATTGGACAAATGCCAATTCAGGAAATTACATTCTCCTTACTTAAATAACCCTTACAGTTTCCTCTGTGAGGAAAAAAACCAGACAAAATATGTTCTTCACTTTTGGTCAAGAGATATAACATAGAAACACTATATCTTGTCACAGCTAAGCGAACTGGCTCAGAAGTTGAATCCCATTTATCTATATTCAAAATATGTGGTTTCTGAATTTTTTTTAGAAGAAGAACTGCTGTGAATATTTTAGAATAGTGAATATACAATACACAAACATAAGAATCCAAATTTTTTTTTGCTACAACTTATTCTCTGAGGGCTGAGCCCCATACTTTCTAAGGCCCTCAGTCTAGAAAATTCTTAAAGAGAAGATTTATTCCATCCACTTGATATGAAGAATTTCATAGAACAACATCAAATACAGACTTGAAGTCTGAGATTAAAATGCAGCAAGTATCATAGGATATGATAAAAGCACACATATTCAGACTGAAAAATACTTTCCATTACATGCATTTTTCTGTCTGTTTCTGAAGATATTTCTAGACCATCCATAATACATTGAAGGGAGAGTGTCCTACGTTTGTCTACATTTAATGCAGCAACCTATTGCTCTATAAGAAGCAATCTGCTCAGATTTGAATAGTTTGCAAGTTGCTAGCAATTATTGTTCCTGAATAAGTTTTGGCTACTGGAGCTTATTCCTGATAAAGGCCTTGAATTTCTTGGCATGGTGTCCTGCTATTAACAAGGACTGTCTGGATATGATAAAAGCTGAATTGGGATATAGGTCACACTCTGATCATTATTAAAATATTCTCTATTTTCCTCATAATATTCCTTGATCTAAGGGCTGGGAACCAGGGTATCATTAATTTTAGACTTACTCCTACTAAAGAACTAGTGCTAGAGATTAAGTAATTTTTAACATAATGAATAATAATCTCTTTTATAAACTCTGTTTTGTATTGCGCTGGGAAATTATCTACTGTGAATAAAACTAGACCTTCATTCCAATAACCCAAAATCTGAGACAATTGAGACTATCTTTTAAAAAGGAATTGCAAATATAAGCGTTTAGATATTTTGTCCACAAAATGGAGCCATTCATCATTTTAGGATCTTCTCCACCCTTCAGAATGGATAAGACACACAACATAAGAATCTAACATTATACATACCATTGGTAATAGTTGACGCTGTTGATAATTCATGAGTTGAGAGGCTTGGATGTGTTGTGAACTCCTTGAAAACAAATTCATACACGACAGGGTTTTTTTTGTTAAAAACAATTTTTAAAAAGCACAAGAACCAAAATGGCAACATAGCTGCTTATACCCACCTGTTTTTTACCACTTTTTCTTATAAAAAATCTGATGGCCTAATCTGGTGCATGGCTGCAAATGTTTCCAGGGAAAGTCTTCCCTCCAAATATTCCATGCCACAAAGTTTCTCCTACTAGTATTAAAGACAAATTTTAGTTGCTTGTAATAGTGAGGGACTGGTCTATAAGTCTGCACAGTGGCATGCACACCTATGGTGCTATATAAGTACATAAATAATAATTGTAATTAATGTGTCTCAGCTTCCTGATCTGGAAAGGATTAATTAGTTGAGGAGGATTAATTAGATATTGTTAGCACAGTACTTTGAAGATGTAAAGTGCTATATATAAGTGCTAAGTACTACTGCATCGTGATTTTCGTGTTCTTTGTGCTATACTTAGTAGATTACAAGTTCCAAGATTTCATTTGCTGGAATATTTGTGAAACTGGATGTGTCTGTCTTAGGGACTGAGTCCACATAGTTATGTTTGCATATAGTTTAACACTAAAGCCTTGTGTAAACAGACCTGCTTCAGTTTATAATTGTTGAAACCATCAGGGTCACATTGGCAACAAAATACTTTATAGGTTTTGTGGTCGCAAACATCTGGTATGCAGTTTTATACAAATAAATACTACTTTGATGAAACTTGAACTTCTATAGACTAAACAAAATGGTGTTAAAGAGATTTTCCAAGGGGAGGAAAAAGTGCTTTTGAGTTCCAGGAGACTTCAGAGACTCCCAGGTATTGTCCCAATGCATACTAGGTCACATTTCTTGGCCACCTTAATAAAATATCCATTTTCTTTTCCTTGTATGGCATTTGCTCATCAAAATATATGACACCAAGACAGTTATTGGACAAGCGAAGAGAGATCTGAAATTCTAGAAGTAAAACTAGGAAGTTCAGCTAAAAATTCTGTAAAATATGGATTAGTGTTTGTAGCATGCTGGAGACAATGCTAGAAGACATTTTAGTCCTGTTTGACAGATTAAGGATAAGGATAGAAGGTCATTATGTTACTTCATATTTCCCCAAGTTAAATAAAATTTGGTCAGATATGCAACTATAAAATCATTGAATGCTTCCTTCTTCAGCTGCTCACTATCCCACAAAGCAACACAGTCAACCTTCTTCTAAAGAATGTTTGGAGCAAGAGAGAACGGAAATGATTTTCAACAAGTCCTATATGTACAACCTAAAACTGGAAACTTGGTACATTTCTCTTATCCTGCTACTTTGGCTGATCTGGAAAGACAAGCAGCAAAAGAATTGCTGAATGACTTACTAAGTCAGTGGGAATCAGTGCCGCGGCCAGGTGGAGGGGAGATGCTGAATAACTTACTAAGTCAGTGGGAATCAGTGATGCCAAAGTGTTTCCTTGGTATCGTCAAAACAGCAGAGAACATAGCAGAGCTCTATTCATGGTGTATAGATCACATCAGTGAATGTTAAAGGCAAGGCCAGTGAAAAATAACATTTTACTTCTATTTTGCAACCTAGAAATGCCATGCATATCTCAAACCAAGGCTATTAACACCCTTTATTTAAAGCCTGCATGCAGCTTCTAAAAGCATAGGTATAATGAGGTGTCTAGTCTCAAACATCTATCAAGAAGTCTTTGTGACCAATAGGATAATTTTTAAAACTTTCCATCCCTTGGCCGTACAGGTTGCTGAAATTTGGTGTAGACCAACTCTGCTGTAACTACTGGTTAAAGAACTGGGTAAAGAATCATTCAGATTCTTTAGTCAGCACAACATAATTTTCTCAGTCTTCCTATGCCACTGCCTTGGCTTGAGCTATATCAGTTCATGGATGGATTAACTGCTTCTATTACAAAAGCAGAAGGAAACATGGCTACATTCAAAACATTTCAGCCAGGTCCTGGGGTTATCTGTTTAAAATGTTGCAATAAACCACTCTATTAGCAATGTACAGTCTGCCTAATTGTGCAAAATGCTGGTCTAGTCGTCACTTGTCACTGCTAGCTGGCGCACTCCTTCTGACTGATTTTTTAATTTATTGTTGTAAATGTGCACCTTAGGGACTGAAAAGTATTCATGGAAAGAATGAAAAAGCAACTAATGTGAATGTCCAGCTCAAAAGTTGGAATCAAATCACAGTTAACAAAACAATTATTCCTTCTCCTTCCGGCTCCATCGGACGCTGAGAGTACTCTGATTACACAGAATCACACAGAATCACAGAATGGTAAGTTAGGAAGGGACCACTGGAGATCATCTCATCCAACCCTTCTGCTCAAGCAGGGTGCCCTAGAGTATGTTGCATAAGCTTGTGTCCAGACAGCTTTTGAATATCTCTAGGGAAGGAGACTCCAAAACCTCTCTGGTGAACTTGTCCCTGTTCTTTCTTGAAGGCTAAAAAATGTCTTTAGACTTCTCACTACTACTCCCAGTTATCCATGGAATAAAAACACCAACAAAACTTTTATCTTGTCTAGTAGGAATTAGGTTACTTTTTTGGTTTTTCCATTAAGGGTCTGGGAACAGGGAATTGAATTCTTTGGTATTTGATAGGGTATACCAAATATATTTTTCTGTGGATGAAATAGAGTAATTGTCGGCATATTTTTTTCTGTGTTCATTGAGAACTGAACTCAAACTCTAAGTAATCTGATGATGTGTAAGGCAGCACCTTTTGCACTCCTTCTAGCAGATCATTTTATGCCACTAGCCTTTGACGTACAACACAAAGTTTGAGGAGATATGTAACATACTATCATTATTATTATCTTAGAAAAATACTGAGGAAGTTAAAATGAGACCTTATCTCAGAAGCATAAATTAGCTGGAGTTTTCTCTCTGACAGTGTTTACCATTAATTTAACAGGGTTTTGATATTTTTCCTTATTTCTTTTTCTCTCACACGGACAAGAGTTTTCTTGGAGGATCTGAATGCTGCATTTGCTGGCCTTGTGGCTGGGTTTTGGTTGATCTTAACTGGTCAAGTAATGGAGGACACCAATGACAGCTCTCTTGGAAGATTCAGTTTGAGAGAAAATTGCATTAAGTAATAAATAATAAATAATAAACTATGGCTGTTTTTAAACTTCATGTATTAGGGAACATCCATTTAAGTAACTACCTTCTTACAAACATGACTTTATCAAATCTGTTATCTCAACAGTTATTTAGCTATTTGATGGTTTGCTTTTATTTTGCTTTAGATAATTTCTAGTTCTGCCTCTGTCAATAGAGCAAAAGGCACCTTCCCAGTTAAGTCTAGTAATTTTCCTTGGCCTCTTTCTGGAGCTTCCCAGTTTCCACCTCAGTTTATTCAGTTTTAATACTTATAGTTCTTTCAACTACTCATGCGTGCTCATCCCTTGTACAGCTGGGTTGACATGCCCTTTGCTTTGAAACATCAGTAAGTTAATTAGGGTGATGAAAATACTGTTCAGTTTGGTTTCAGTATGACACACTTAGGTTTCAAAGAGTCATGTGAAAATTATCTTGGCTTTCACTATATGATTATTGTGATTTATTTTGAGTTTTCCTTGTTGGCTGATGTGTTTGTGGGTGGTGATAACAGCTCAGATTAACTTCCTGGGAAGATTTTTAGGTGCATAAAGAATATTCATGCTCTGGAATTAAATGAAGAAGAATGGGACTTTAAGTAGCATGAAAAAGTTCTCTTTCTACATGGGTATGCTGCTGCATCCTTCATGTAGTCCAGCTGACACTGAAGCCTTCATTGATTGCTAGTCCATAACTATAATAACAATAATTATCTAATTGGTAAGAGTATCATTTTCTCTTTAAAGATGTGCATAGCTTTTAAGTTCTTATGTGGGCTGTATTTAAAAATTAGCCATGAAATATGCAAATTCTCAGTACCTTTTCTTCAGTACGTCTTGAAGTGAATTTGCAAGGTTGTAAAACTCCATTCTCAAACAAATGCATGGAAACAATAAAAGCCAGCCTTTATTGAAATAATGCTTGACATTTTCTTTGTCAGCATATCCTACCGTTGTGAACCAACTGCCTGCCTGCCTAAGGACAGGGTCAAAGTGAATACCTGTCTAGCATGGGAGAGCATGGTCACTTCATCAGTGTCAGCTTGTAACAAAATTTGGCTTGTGCAGTGAAGGGGGAAAACAGCTCTCATCATCTCAGACCAGATATTTATGCAGGCCCTTCCTGCAAACAATAGCCACCATGCTCAAGTAATAATTTCAACTTGATTTCTGATCAATTTTGAACCCATGACAGATACAAAACAAATTTGAAAGATGGATAGGATCAAATGTCAACAAATGTCATGAACAGAGGCAGCTGAACAGGAGACCTTATGAATACTACCACTATAAAACAGACCTCATCATGAATTCAACCTTTATGAAATATTCTTTATAGGATAGAAGTACTGTTGGTGTCCTAACTGTCAGACATTTTGTTTGGAGAAGTACAAAGCTCAAATATATGAGAAAATTAGTTTTCTTTGTACTGTGGCGCGTGAAAAGGCTTTTTAGTCCTACCTTTTCAGCAACTGGTCACAACAAAGGTAACCAACTACCCTGTTTTGAGGAAGGCAAACCTCCTCTAAGAGAAACAGATATGGAAGAAGACAGAGGATGTTGTTTTGTAGGGACACAGAAAAAAGATGCTGAAAACTAGATTATGAGTGACATGATCTCAAGGTATTGGTCAAGTTCCTTTTATTGCCAGTGCTAAAAAAGGCAGATTGCTCTAAATTATCTGCCCTCTTCATTCCCCACTCAGCATTACATCTGCAGCCATCTTGAGAAGACACTTTTTCTGTATGGAGAGACTGAAGAACTGGGACACTATTTAATGATATCCAAAAAAACACTCAAAATCACTCATCTCCCTTTTGCACCTGAAGTCCTACAAACATTTCCAAAATCTACCTTCATGCCAGTAAGATATATGAACTTATTAATTATGTTATAGTGCTTGAAAAATGCTATGGCATCATGGCAAGCAAACATTTACTTACCACTATACAGCCCTTGCATTGAGATCCATCCTGTCCAACCACAGGCCCCAGAAGCCTATAGTCTGGAGTGATCACTGCTGCCTGTGTCATCAATGCAAAGAGACAGACACTTTGAAAGGAGATTCAACCTCATCACCTTAGGAAGAGCTGAGTGTTACTTTCTCAGAAGTTATCATGCCTACTCACTGAGTGGAAGAAACCAGGCAGTTTGGCTTAGATGGACACCTAACTCTCTGGTTCACTATGAAATATGCAGTGCTTTTAATTAATTCAACAATGGGTTTGCTATTTTTCTAAGCAGTTCTATGAGAAGAAGTAATTTTGCCCTATGTGTCCCAGTCCCTAAAAAGCAGAATGAGTAAGGGATTTTTCCTCTGGGGGGATTTTTCATCTCTGCTTGCAACCCAGTAGAAGAATAGTCTGAATTTCCCAGTCTGATCTTCCCAAAGGGGTAGGAAGGAGGTGCAGAAATAGAGCTACACTGTCTTTATTGTGCAGAAAATAGAATCCAATGCCTTCCCTTTGCCCAGTATGGAAGCCATTCACATTTTTTGTCAGTTCTAATAATGTAAGGTTTTCCAAACACAAACATTTTCTTCAAAAATAATAAGGTCTCAAGAGATAACAAAAGAATATGCTGCTCCTTTTTTACTTTGCCATGCAGGTTCCAGAGTGAGAGCATGAATTTCAGTTTTTTCCCACACAATAAAATACTTTGTGTGCCCATATACCCTTAAGATTTAGGACCCTATTTCAAATTGTTAAATTACCAGGGAAGGTGATACCACATACAGAAACTTTAATTCTTTCTATAATGAAGAAAGGGAACTAGTGTATTTAATTTTGGAATCATATTTTAGTGAGAGCAACAAGGTTTCTATTGAACTAGTAGATTCTTGTCATATCTAATTTACTGATCCAGAGTTTTGTAAAAGCAAACATATATAAATGTATAAGTTTCATCTATAATTGGGAAGCATAGATAAAAATAATTTGACATTGAAATTTACACTTAAGAAGTAGTGCACTTCATTGCAATCAATTTTTCATTATGTTGTTGAGATCAATAGCTACAAATAAGATATAAAAACTGTATTATTGATGTGGCACATGTCGGTATAAAATGCGCAATTTTCTGTAGCATTTCAGTGGAGGAAAATTGTATTATACCATTTCCAACATTATACATATTGGTCTGTAGAGAATGCTTATTAAAATCAATGTACAGTAAACTACACTCAGGGATATTTTACAAAATAGAGAAAGTTCAGGGAATTTATGAATGTTTCAAAACAGACAAAATCACCTTGGTGTGTAAGTATTGTTCTAAATGCCTCTTTGGTAGGGGGACCATCCAGCTTGTAGTACTAGGAAAGGAATGCATGGTCTCTGATTTCCCGGCCAGAGTATCAGCCTAGACTAAGTTGCTGGGGATTCAGGCTCTGCTTGAGGATACTGGTTTTGCCTGAAAACAGTGACTGTGATCAGACAGAGCATGATAAACTTCACCTCTGAATACCAAGGGGTATTGGTGAAACACTGCAGCAGTATGCTCACCCACCTCGGACTGCAGCCCTGCTATCACTCTTGGGCTAAAAAGAGGGTCTGGAAAATGGCCTAGAGATACAATGGTAAAGTGCATGTGGCAGGGGAGTGTTGGCTCAGCTCAAGACAGGTCACAGTCATGGAACAACCCACATGAAATCACAGTCAAAGACAGAACATCTGCTGCCTAAGGCTTCCTTTAATCCAACCCTTAATCCATTTGCTTTGGAGAATGAAAAGAACTTTGGATCTTTTCAAGTAAGTCAATTACGGAAGAGGGGTTAGGAAATTTGGAATTATTATTGATAGATGAATCATAGGGGTTTTGAAAGGTAAGGTATAGAATGAATAATAAAATATATCGAAGAATATCTGACCTCAGATAAAATTATGAGAAATCATTTCTTTGTAGGCAAATAATGTAAAAAACACAATTTTCCCTTGTACCTGGTTTCCAGTGAAAAATAGTATTTAGGATTAAAATGTTTTGGAGAAGCAGTTATTTCAGCTTTGTTATTTCTTTCCTGTCTTTCCCTTCTCTCAGTCATATTCCAGAGTACACAACGAATATTATGCTGAACAATTAATGAACAGCTTCAGCATTCACTGAATCAACAAATTTAGTAGTAAATAAGTAGACTACTTTTCTCTGGCAGTTCACCATGTTATAACCATAATTGTGTTGACTTAACTGATATAATACTTGATGACATTGTAAATACAGTTTTGTTTCTTTTCCTAATGGACTATTTTCTACAGACATTGGAATGAAGGATACTACAAAACAGAGCAGTTGAGGAAAAAATAAATTCTGTTTAAAATAGATCACTCTCTTAGACCTCTGACCTCACTAATTTCCCCAAAATATTCCTCAAGAGCAGATAAATTAGGCACAACATGTGTGGGTTAAGACAGTACTTTGGGGAGATGAAGATGCTGTGATTTATGAAGATGCTGTCCATATGTATATTTCCTTCTAGTGTCTCATGGCTGATACCAAATATCTCTCTTACATTCAATTCAGTGCAAATAAAGTGAAAGGACTAATTATTTGGTTGATCAGTATGAATTCTTCTGTGCTGCTGTCAAAATTGAGTATTACACATCCTGTGAAGCTTGCAGTTCATTATTTCTATAGAAACAGCTGTGTCTTCTTGTGAAATTCTGATATAAAATGAGGTTAAACTGTTCAATGACAACACATACAAATAACCTTAAAAAACATACTTCAGTTCACCTTGAGCAATAGTTGGGCCCCAGTTTAGACTTAAAGGAAAATTTGAAGGAGATGGCATACAATAAATACAAGGCCCTAATAATAAAATTGCTAGAAACATTTTTAGAAATGTCACTGTGACAACCAATATAAACTGCATAAATATTTGTTAGGCATTACAGAGCCATCATTATCATAACAGTAGTAAACTGATGTAAGCATCATTTTAACATACTTGAAAATGTTGCCTTGTACATTGATTGAGGAACTAACAAGAACATTTGAAACAAAGCACAAATCGACATCACAGTGATTTTCATTAAAAGAGCAATGATTTGTTTAGATGTGCCACCGTGAATGTAAAAAAGCTGCCCAGAACAGTTGAACATAAACTTTACTAACATTGTTTAATAGGTTTACCTGCTAAAGTGGTAGAATTTTTAAATGCTCAGCCTACACACAGCATGAGAACTGAATGCTCAACTACCTCCTATCCACCCATCCCTGCCTGCTTGCAAGGGTTGTGGAGGGCCCCTTTCCTTCTTCCAGGGTTCAATCTTCTCTCTATTGTTTTTGTGACACCTCTCCTTTTAAATTTCATAATTATTTTCTCATGAACCTTTTTGCCAAAGATTCTGGATCCTGTGGTCTCTCTCAAATCCTTTGCTTCCAATCATTTTCCATGCTTTTTCCCTCCCTAATATTTGCTGCTGTTATTTCTTGGTGGTTTGCAGTGTTTATTCTCAACATAATAAAACCAAGTCAAGAAAAACAAGGAACTTGAGGTGGGGCAGGCATTACCACAGCTCTCAAGGTTAAAATGCGTGGTTGAAAACTGTGGGATCACTAAAGCTAATGGGAACTTCACCAGTTTTCAACAGACTGTGATTTCACTTTGTATGACAACCAGTTTGACTTCAGTCAAGATCCTTGAAGTCTAGATCACAAATGTATCATTTTCTGTCATACCATATGCTAAACACCTGAATATCTCCACATAACCAGACTTATGAAGTAGGAGTTTAACCTAAGGTTGTACCACTTACACCTTTCAGGACGCTTTCTTACTGACCTCTGACAAAATACCTACAGGGAAAATGTTTCCAGGTAACAGTTAATCACACAATTTACCATTGTTTCACTTCAGTGAGACAAAGAGGTGACTTTTCGTACTTTCACAGGTACTCATTAGACATTGTTTCATCTTTTAACATAATTGGATCTGAATTTTTCTGCATTTCTTGAAAGTGTCTCAAGAAGTCTTCTTTGCCTTCATAAATTTAGGTTTCTTATTAAGAGATGACCTTACTGTCAGAATTCAAATGCATAAAGCATCAAGCCTCAGGGAAAGCCTTTAAATAAATAATATTTTTTTCCTTTTCAGTTCTAGAAGGCTCTTTATACTCAAATGTTTCCAAAAATTATATATAAGATTAATATTGAGATTAGCTGCAAACACCAAATTATCATTTTCTTTAAAGCTCTTTTTTCAGCTCATTTTTCTTTTGTTACCAGAAGGTAACAAAAGGTATTTGGAAAAGTTCATTTGATGCAGCCAAAATTAAAAGTTTTGCAATTCTTATTTTCAAGGAAATTCCAAGAAACTTCTCTTTCAAGATAAGACTAAAGGGAAGGATGGGTGCTGGATAGGAGTCATTATGTATAAGTAGATCTACATAAAAACTTCTCAGTGCTTGCTGAGTATTTTTCTTTCCTCAGAGTCAACGTCTTTTGTCATGAACGTGACAAACTTATGAACCATTTCAGATGACTTTGGAATGTCATTATTCAGTGCCTGCATGTACCTAAAAGCTTCTACCAGCTCTGTCTAGTAATAAAAGCACGTAGTCGTGATTATGTTTAATACACGTCACACTACCTGGATGATACAATTGCAAATTGTAATGTCCATAGGATATCAGATATATTTTTAACTAAGACTTTGTTCATAAAGTGTAACCATAGTCTCCTTCATTAAATAGGGGCACCTCCTTTGTAGAACTTCTAAACTTACTTTTTCAGAAAGACCCTTCTCTGTTAGAGTCAAATAAAAAAAAGTAAAGAAATTACTTTTCTTTGAAAATACAGGACTAATAATATGAAGTGACATGCAGATGCAAGAAATAAAATTGAAGGTGTTTACAGTAGAGCCAAGTTCCAGGAAAATGTGTATTTCTTTGCAATAGAAGCAAATTAGCAAACAGAGTGGAATTTTTTATTCATACGTAGATCACACAGTCTTTTAAAAAGTTATGTGTTAAAAACACATTTTTAAAATGTCAATGACTTCTTTTTCTTTGCCAGTTTGGAATGATTAGCTATAATGCATTTGCAGATTGCCACTGAATGGCAGAAATCTGCTGACCCTTGGGGTAAACAGAACAGGCATTACTCTAAGATGTAATGATCCAAACCATAACCAGTTTATTCGACAATTTCTACTAGAGCAGAATCTGTGTATTTTGTTCCTTCTCAACACACTAAAACTGCACCTGTTTAATTATGCTATTGAATTGGATGACATTTCACTGTTTAACTCCTTAGTACAGAGTCTGCATGGGACGTTCAAGGCCCTTTCAAGCCAGGCTGACAATTGCTGTTCTGGATTTGATCAAAAGGTGGTCATGCAGAGGAGCTGCAGCAATTCACTGAGATAGCTTTTAACTAACATAAGTCTAATGTTGTCACTTTTATGAATAGACAAAACAGATACAGATGTATCTTACTCCTCCCTTTCTCTCCTTCTGTCTTATATGGGTATGCTTCAGACTGACTGAAAAACATCTATGCAGATGCACAGAGATCTGTTCACTGGTCGTGTTCCATTTCATGATTTCTAAAGTCTTCCTGTTCATTCTTCCCCAAAACTAGGGGAAATTGTCTCCTTCTTGCATTTCATTCTGATCTTTACTTCCTTAGAGTAAAAAAAGGGTAATGGGACTTTATCAAGCTGTGCCTGCCCCTTCATGTCAGGAGTTGAGAGAAAATATCTAATTCTACCATAACTCCTTCCTGATCATCAGAAACTCTTTCAAGTCTCAGGCTCGAGAGGAGAGTTCATTTAATTGCATGGCTATTAATGAACTCCAGTACTGGTACTTCTCTTGGTCACACACCACATAGTCAATAGATTTTAGTGTTTCTCTGGTAAACATGGGAGAGACAGCCTATTTTATGACTTCAAGAAAATCCAGGCTGCAGGATCTGTGCCATGGTGCGAGCACAGGGAGATTCATGCCAATGCATAACAAGTATAAATCCATTCCATTGAGAGGAAACATTCTGTTCAGCAG
>NW_005054315.1:6810989-6847610 GCF_000277835.1 Geospiza fortis
AGCAGGAAAGGGCTCGTGGGCAAAAGCTTTATTTCTCAGGACTTCTGCTCTGTATTCATCAAGCATAGCCTAAGACTGGTTCCAAAGTTCAACTTTAAATATTAGGCACCAAACAGTGGTTTTGATTACACCAGAGTAAACGTGAGCACTTTGGTGGTCTCAGCTGTGTAACATAAGAATCAGTGCTGCAGTAAAGTGGAACAGCACTTACCAGAATGGAACAACTTCCCCCAGCATTTCAGCAGCAACTGCTTTAAAATGACACATAGAGTTATACCACTCTAAAGCCACAGAAGGAAAAGCATAATCATCCCCTTATTGCTCATAATAATTTTCAAATGCATTCCTAAACTTTGTGTAGGGTCTCTCAATGCCAGTATAGCTTGTCAACAACATTTTGGGACATATGTGACAACAAATGTTTAAACAGGTCTTTCCATTCAACAGAGGCATTAAGAAACAGTATGTCCTTTCAAAAACTCTCTCCTGTACTTTAAATCCAAGAATCTTAATTCTCCTTTCAAAGCAGGGTAAATCAGAACAACTCAGCTGATATCAAAGAAGTTACATTGGGGGGTAAATTTTGCATAATCTATCAAACAAATCAAATTCAGTGCATCTATCTATGTACACTTTCCCATGTATTCTGTGTTATTATTTGATATGTCTGTTAGAAAGAAAATGAAAATCCTTATAAACCCCAAGACAGAGTACATTCTCAGCTTCAAATGCAGTTTCAAAAAGATATTTAACTTTTTTTTTTTTGGAAAGCAATTAAAATATCTGGTGGAATATTTATGACTCAATTAAACATTTAAAATATTGAAAAAGCTTTGCAATTATATCTTTGGTTTAAACACTAAATATGGCTGTGTCAGAAAATACCTGCAGTCTCTATAGATTCCTGACAGGATTTGTTTTTCACTTTTGCTGAAAAAGCTATTCTTTGTAAAATATTCCCACACATGCCTAAGTTTATTTCTCAAAGCAATACCACAAAGGATATGACCTCTTTACTCCTAGTAACCTTTCATGGTGCTGAATTGACTTGGACATTGGTGCCAGTCAACACAGCTTGATTTGCTATGGTAAGAATAAGATTATATCTAACAGACTATGTCATTTCCAGGTTCAATAGGCACAGATTTAAAACTAGTCCTCTCTTTGACCCTCTGGATTCTCTTGAACTATTGCACCTTCTTTGACAATGTTTGTGAATGAATGAATTCATGACGACTCAAGGTTATTTTAATGATAATGGCAACGCTCTCACAAAGGAAAAAGGAAAAGGCTAGTAGTACTGGCACTAGTGCTTCTTCACCACAGCCGACTTCCTTTTTGACAGACTGACTGTGGAGTGAATTCCTGTTTATGGTCAAAGGCTGAAAGCTGTTGTGTGTCTGCAGCAGCGCCGCTGCTACTGATCTGTGAACATGACATGCCTGATAATATTGCATTGCCATGGCAACAACAAACACGGGGCAAAATTCTATTAGCTGGAGTGACTCACTGAGTCAAACAGATAATGTGATGGGCCTGGCCAACTGCCCAACAAAGGCTTATGTGAAAGTTGTGATGAATTAACTTTGCCTTGTTATGTCTGTTTTTTGTATAAATTCTCTTCTCATTACTTATTAAGTCCTCATATTTCTGGTGGTTGCTCAAAATATATATATCATAGGGAAATACTTCTGCAGTAATTAGCCAGCCTGATGCCTAATATGGGGCTTACACTGCTTTGTTTAAGAGGTGTTTTTTTCTTTTCTTCCTTTTTCTTAATTTCTCTGCAGGTGATTTATGTGGAAAGACAAATGCATTGTTTCTCAAAAAACCCCAAAAACCACCAGTCCCCTCCAAACCATTCGACAATATCTGAGAGGTGGGTGTGGCTTGGCACAGTGCAGCATTTGCTTATATATTTATGTAAGCTTCTTTTTTAAATAGATGTCCCATAGTGCTGCTCTTTAATCTGTACAAGCAAGCAAAAACCTATACCAGGCATCATCTGGACTTCACCTACAGTATTTTAGATCACCACCAACTGAAATGAGGGATGCCAGACAGTGTTCTCTTTCATGACTGAAGAAGTCAAAAACAGTACTTCTGACTCACAATCATTTCAGTGGAACTACTCATAACCAGCAATAATCCAGGTATCTGCCTATGGACACTCACCACCACTTCCAATGTTCATATATCCAAGTCCATAGAGTCAAGATATAGCTGCAAGCCTCCAAAAAGGAAGCTTGAATCAGAAAATGGGTGACTGGCCTTGCCTTCTAATCACATTCCTGTCACAACCCTTTCTGCAGAAAAGTTCCCATATGAAAGGGCAAAAGGTCAAAGCAAACCCTAAGGTCACAAAATAAAGAAAATCAAAGTATGAGACCAGGATACAGCAGGGGGCACTAAGTACTTGCAGCCCTTCAGTCCTGGAAGGGAAATCCCAAATGAAAGACTCAAAAGTATAGAACTTTAGTGCTTTAGCACCAGGTCTGAGCATGAGAGCTTGCAATTGTGGTACATACAGAGTAGTGTACTAACCCAAAACAAAAAAATGTCCACTAAAACTAAGAATACATTAGTTTTCATGTTCAAGGGCCATGTTTTCCTCTCCTGAGGGGCAAAAAAGCTCCTGCAGAAAAAGAAAACAAGAAGAAAGGCAACCACTTATAAATCATTATGCTAGGTTTGGTGGGATTAGGGTTTGGTGCAATCTCCCATCACTTCTGTGACACACCATGAAGAAAGAACATAAAAGTCCCAAAATCTGGAGGACGTGAACATGGAAGATGATATTTTTGTCCAAATTCTTATTCTCTTTTTGTTCTGCATCCCATGTACTAGGTCTCACTGAAAGGATTTCCATGAGGCACAGTCAATGCTTCTCAAGCAGAGGGACTCACAAGATCATATGGAGACCTGTGAGAAAATAATGCAGACATAGACACAGTTACACTCATCATGACCTTTCTGAAATCTAGCCTGCTCTGTTGGCTTATCCATTTTGTGCTGCTTCCTGACAAGGGGAGAGTGGTTTGCAAGGTGAAAAACAGCATTGCATTACTGACAAAATGGTCAGATCTACACAGTCAAGATTACATTCAGTATGGAGATAAGATGATATTTTCTGGTTTTAGACTACAAAAGAGTCTGAGTTGTACCTGTGGGACACTTAGCTGTAGTTTTCAGCTTTAGTTGTCATTGTCTCCTGATCTATTTGGGGATTTTAAGGAAAAAAACAAAGAGACTACATCATTTTTTCACCATTCTTACCACAGACTCCTGGCACCGAGGGCATCATTGTTTGACCTACAACCTGTCCTCAAGAAAAAATATTCAATGTTGATTTAAAAATTTTGCTTGACAGAAAATGCATGAGTACCCTAAGCAAGCTGGTTAATTATTCTCATTTCAAAATAAGCACTTCTCAGTACTCTAAAATTCCTTCTATAATAGCGCCACTCGCCAAGCAGTGCAATTTAAAATGGCCATTTTATCTGACCTGTTGTATAATTTGCTTGACAGTGTCCTTTCTGCCTTATGGCTCAGAGTTTGAGAAATATATCACAGCTATTTCACAAACATAGATTACATTAAATTATAACTAGTTTTTCTTATTAAAAACAACTCTATAGCTTCAACTTCACTCCGAGCTGTTAGATAATGATCTTATATCGGTCACAAATGTGCTGGAATAAAGTAGCCAGAGAAGAGTTTGTTTGAACTGCTCCTTCTTCCTCTAGGCTGAGAGATATATGCATAAAATGGAAAGTTCTGGCAATTCTAATAGAGAGTCTCTCCCTTCCATCCCCACCTGCAGGCTCACCAGGGAATTTACAAGTCATCCTAAAAATATGTCTTCCTGGGTTAAAAGCATCCCAGCAGAGGTAAGTTAATAACTGAGACCTTGATCATTCTGTTCAGAGACCTACAATGGGATTAGGAAGGGTTCACAGTTCTGAACTGTGTTAGGGTTTTCTTAAATATAATCAGTACACTTTTCACAAATTTTAAATATTGGTTTAGTTAGTCCCTTATTTTGCTTAGTCCTTCATTCACAAAAGCTACAGCTCTACTGCAACAAGAGGCTAAGTGCTCAGTGCTTTTGGCAGATCCCATTAATAACTGTGGAGACTTTTTTTAATCCAGTATTCTCCGCCTGCCTCTGCTGCCATCCTGGTCTTGCTCTTGTGAAAGCATTGCCGAAGTTTAATTAGGTTGACACAGCAAAGACAGCTTCCATTGCTCTCCTAGGAAGCTCCAGCTCCCAGACAGAAGTTTGGTTACTTGGATGGAAAACCTAATTGGTTACCTTAGTTAGATAAGCTGTTGAGTATATTTAAAGGTACTTTTTTGCCTAAAAAATATAATTCTAATTTTAAAACAACAAACAAGCAAATAAACAGACTTTTTAGAAAGTTTGAGCTATTTCCATTTGAAAAAAACATCTAATGAAAACAAACCCACACCCATAGTATCAGACTATTTTCTAATCAGTAAATGATTATCAGATTTCAAGGTATAAGATGAAAGTAGATGCAGGTTGCATGCATTAACCAGATGTAACCAGAGATGCTGCTGTCACAGACTCACCACCACATCTCCTTTCTTGAAATGAGCAAATACTAATTCCCCACATTTACACAGTTAATTTAGGGTTTCACCTTTCCAAAACCAGACTAGGAACAACCTGGATTGATCTTTTTTTACTATGACTGTTTTGTTGTTGGTGGTGGTTGTCATGTAGCTAATAGTTATTCAAACCTGCTGAGTGTGAATCACTTCAGGCCTGAGCTCTTTTTGTTCTTTATTGTCATTTGGATGTTCTTAGAGAAGGCAGCTGGTATTGAGTTTGGGAAAGATAATAAAATGTGTCATGACACTCCTCCACAGAAAAGTTTGTATTTTGCAGGAGCAAGGTCTCAGGGCATCATAACTGGAAGGACTGGGACAGGAATCTGTTAGTTTTTAGACAAATATTTTGTTTTGTGACTGATGTATTGTTTTGTGAGATATTCATGGTAAGGGAGAGAGATAAACTCACAAATGTATCCCTTTTTTCCCCACATAATTGGGGATAATTTTTTGTTAAACTGCACATATGTATAGGCAGGATGGACTGCAAAGCTACTGTCAAACAGAAGCTATGAGATAGACAACTAATCAGAATGGAACCATGGAATCATAGACCTTGTAAAATCATTTAGTCTGGAAAAGTCTTCTCAGACCTCAAGTCCAGCTGTTTACCCACCACTAAGCCATGTCCCTAAGCACCTCAGCTACAGGTCTAATAAATAACTCCAGGCATGGTGACTCCACCACCTTGCTGGGAAGCCTGTTCCAGATTTGACAACTCTTTAAATAAAGATATTATTTCTAACATCCAATCTAAACCTCTCTTGATACAACTTGAGGAAGAAGGGGGAGAGCACATCTTTCTTACAGATCCTTTTCCAAGTATTTCACTAAACCTGTGGTGCCAGGAAGAGGAGCAGCAGTTGCCACTCTTGCTCATGGTGTTGTCGCTGCATTGTCCAGCGTCACCTGGGATGCTCCAGCAAATTAATGGTTCCTGAAATAAAGCTGCAGTGACCTAGTTCTGGCTTAGATCTTGGTCCTGTTGTAGAAGAGCATTTTCACCATCTCCATTTATTCACCACAGGCAAGTCACTCTGCCTGGCTTCTTCTTTCAGCCATGGCTAGGAAATGCAAAGCTGAATGCTTGCCACCTCCATGCATGGCTGCATTTCACCACGTGCTGCAGCACACCCAGGGGTGCAGGAAGCCAGAAGGTCAGCTCTGAATAATAGCCTGAAAGAGTTTAAATAAGCCATGTCACCTTAAATCTTTAGTGAGTACTTACCCCAATTTCAATTGAAACACACTCATTTTTACACCTGTAATGGCTTTTGTCTGTTTTTATCATTTTTTGTCTTTGGTCTTGGAATCTAACTCAGATGGAAGAAGACCTGTGAAAAGAGGGGAAAAAAGCTGAAATTAAATTGTCAAACCACACAAAACCAAAAAAGTTACAGGAAATTAATATTTCTTATACAAAATTTGCAGTCTTGCCCAAGTAGCAATGTTAGGGCAGTTTTGGAATAAGCTTCTGCATGCCTGAGACTTATCTGAACACGATGTGAATGCTAAACTAGATATAGTTTGCCCATCAGTAGGTGAGAAGGATCTAAAAGAGAATAATACAAAGCATAATTAAGAAACAAAAAGTTTTTGTTAATCAGTTTGCCTTCCCCTCACCCCACGTTACATTTTCCCTAGCTCTTAATTAAGCTCTGCTGAAGTTAACAATCTTGATGAACTTTCAGTAGCATAGAAGCATAAGGTTACTGCTTATGGTTTTTTACGTATACTCTCTTAATACACTCAGACAAGCTCATTCCTTCTGATCCTTTTCTGCTTCTTGTTTGGATGCACACACATCACTGGAAATTAATTATGCTGGAAGACAGCAAAGTATTGGGCTGAAGTACATTGGTTTAGTATCTTATAGAGGATGTCAACAAATCAGATTTACACGCAGCAAAACATGCCTGGAGCAATGTTTTAATATACTTCTTTTTTCTAAACTTCACAAATTGTATGTTTTCCATTTTTTAATTAATAAATTATCAGGGATGCTCATGAAAGTCAGAGAGTAATAGCATTGCCTAAAACTAGACACAGAGTTGATTAGACAGAGCTCCTATTTCTCATGCAAGTCTGTCAGATGAGGTACCTGTTCTGAAGGAGCCTGCCCCCGTTAACACACTTAGAAGTTGTGCTGGGGCACACACACAGCAGAGCTGAACTGCAACAGATTATGCAACACTGCAGTGTATTTTTAACAGTTGGTGTGGGACAGAAACTGTGGGGTTTTTGTTGGTTCAGTCCCTCTTCCTTAGGATACCAATTTGTGCCTGACTTCTGTGTGACACCAGAGAAAAATCAACAAAACAGCTGCCTAAAAAGCAATCCAAGTTGTATAATTTAAGCTGTGTTCTGACCCAATTCTCAGAGATAAGGTGTTATCACACTAAACCCTAGTGCCAGCCCAATTTCAGAAAATTCCCATCTTCTCTATTTTTAGCTTACATATATTTAGAAAGATGAAGTTATTTTAAATTAAATTAATTTAAAATATGTAAATAGAGCAAAGAAGGTGCTGCACCCAGAATAGCTGTACCATACTTTCAAAGTTACATTTTCATTTTAATGAAATATCAATAGATAGTAACATTTGCCTATTGGGAGATGAGAACAATATAACCACAACATTGTATTATTCAGTGGTAGTAAAAGGAGATTTCATCCTTGGCTGTCTAGTGTGATGTTTATTCTGACATCTTCAACAAATACGAGAGGCCACTGTAGAAGATCATAAGATGTTTAGAGATGCAGTAGTCTGGAAAGTCAAGTCACTGTCATCTGTTCAGTACTAGATTTTTATTTTTTTTAATGTGAAATATCATGAGGAGGACTCAGTATTTACCTTGACAAGAAATAAGGCAGTGCTGTAATTTTTTAATGTCCTGATAAAATCATGCTACAGAGATTAAAGAAATTCATCCACTGTGTTACTCAGCTCTCTAATCCAATCTAGTAAAATTATCTCTAAGTTACAAAGTAATCAAAATTTGTACCAATTACACACCCAAATTTTTTATGACCTTAAGGGAACCCGATTTTCATGAAAGACTGAACAATTCATTTTGGAATAACTGAAACTAAATAGGTAGTTTTTCTTAGAATAAGTTGATGGAATAGGTTTGAAGGCCCATAGGGGTGTTTTGGTTTCTAGCTGTTTTAGCAGAAGACTCAGCAATGGTATTCTCAGGTGACAGGAGGATCATTCTGTGGAAAATAAACATCAAAGTCAGAAGCATATTCCATTAATTAGAAACAAGGAAACTATGCAAGCATTTGGAATAAAAGGGATCTGAAAATCTGGACCTACCTGACATTTTTGCCTAACAAACACAATTTAATTTTTGTACTAGTAATAGTATTAATTATGTATCCAACTACACTGAGAAAAATATTTTTATATAGTTTATAAATGTTGATTTATCTTAAAAATAAAAGAAATGGAAATTTTGATCAAGATGTTGAATGCATTAATTCAAGATGTCTCTTGTAACTGCTGATAGTATTTTATGTACATACTCATAAAAATGTTATAGATACCTAAAAAATAAATATATTAAATACAAATAGAATTTATTATGGAAGGTAATTTTAAATATTTGATGATAAAGTTAAGGATTGTTAATGTTCTTTATTTTCAGATTAAAAATTCATAGGGATTTTCATCCTTTTCATCTTTATTAGACAATGTCTAAGTCATAATTATTTGTTTCATATATTATAAACATTTCATGAATAAAACTATTTAAAATAATAATAAAAATAATTTTCCTTTAATTTTAATGATGGGAGTATATGATATTATATTGTATGCAGTTACAATGCACATTCAACTATTATTTCTCCTGCATTTTCTTTACTTGAGAAAGACAAACAGAGGCTTTCCATTTTTAAAAAGCTAAAATTTACCAAAAAGCTAAATATTACTGAATTTTCTAAAAATGAAAAAGGAAAGGAGTTAATATTAAGTTCTTTGAGTTCATATCTGAAAAAAATCTGGTTTTCCCTGGGATAATTTCACTTCTTTAGTATCAAGGTATTTTGGGAAAGTGCTTCAAGAGCACTTTGAAACCGTAACTTGAGGAAATAATCTTCTACTTAAAAAACATGGTGATTGAGAGGGCCCTTGCTGCCCAGATGAGCCTTTGCTGTTCAAGGCTTGAAGAGTTTTATACACAGTATCAATGCCATTTGCATCCTAAAATCTGTTGGGAGATGACTGGGAGCAATTTGTTTAGGCTGAGGAAAAAGCATGTCTGAAATAAGGCAGGGTTCTGCCATGGCCAGACCATCCTTTTCTGGACTTTCCACCAGTGGCATAAATTAATGCAAACCAGGGGCTGGGGGCAGGAAGTGACTTACCTGCGTCCTCCCTTCTCATTGAACTGCAGTTTAGAAATTTAAAATGCACTGTGAGGTACCTTGTATCCCTAATTTTCCTCATTCTTTGTAAAAGCATAAATTTTATACTGTACTTATTTATATTATATAAAATTTATTTATTCTATTGTGATTAAAAGCTACAACACACACATTCCCTAAGTTGAACACTATCACTTTTGTCAGGTAAGAGCTGATATGCAAAAAAATCTGCTATTAATCAAAAACTTTTAAAGTTTTTCCTCCCTTCCCCAAATGGTGCATCAGCTTCTCCTGTTTCTCATTTCGCATCTATCTTAATCTTAATATCTTTTTTTATACTAAAGATTTCTAGGGAGCTCTGAAGGCAGTCCTGCCTTGCTTAGTCTGGTAGCTCTGGTAAAGGTTTAGGCAAAAACAATTGAAAAGATTTGCATCATCATGAAAATTAACTGTTGGGTATAAGCTTTCGCAGCTTTTCACAGAAAAGGGAGCATTTTCCTCCTTGGATGACCCTAGAAGAAGCTGGACTTGGAGGACAATCACACTGCCACAAACAGGAGGAGGTTGAATGAACCTTTCTTTCAGTCCCATGTTAGTGTATAGAAAAGGGAGGCAAAAGGGCTGTGGGCTTCCTTCCAGAGACGTTGTAACAAGTCTCTGATGAATGGAAAGTTTGGAAGCAATTTTCAAGACAAGATCTAGTAGGGGTAAATATCTGCAAGGAAAGCAAAGCATGAATAAGTATTAAAGCAAAGGGAGAAAAAAACCAGTGAAAAAACAATATAAGAACTTCAATTACACAGTTAATTTAAAAAAGATTTTTATTGCTTTTATGACTCTTTTTTTCTTTGGGGTCCTTTTATAATTTTTTTTTTTGTATTTTCACTTTTGGACTAGGAAAGAAAGGTAAGGATAGGAAATTGGGAAAGAAAAAAGTACATAAGAAATAAGAAAATATGGAGGGGGAATAGAGCATTGTTTTGTTGTTTAGAAAAGCAGAAAATTCAAAAATAATATTGAACACTTTCAATTAAAATTATAATAATATTTTTGAAATTCTTTTCCTCTCAAAAGAATTTCACCAATTGTGAAAATGTATTTTTCCATTATTAAGAACAAAGCCCTTTTAGATTTTTCTTGTTGTAGCAGAAAGGCCACGGTCTTAACTATAAAAATATTTCTTCTAAATCTTTCTGTCTTCCTTCTTTGCCAAAATCAGAGCTCAAGTGTTATACTCTCAGAACTTGGTTTGATTCAAACAATGCACATGTATTCTTCACTGACTTTGGACAAGTCATTCTGGATAGGAGTCATCTTCTCTAGCTTAGATTTTGAAGTATAGAGTAAGGCATCTAGACTTCATTCCTTGCCACAAAAAAAAGTCCTCATAGGACAACTAGTCTCATCTTAAAATCAGTGTATGAAAAATGCTGGTTGAATTCTTTCCTACAACTTTAAAGAGAGCCTAGGGTGATTTTCTAAAGCTTAAATGGCTATATTTTAGCATCTAAAGTTAGGCAAGATGACTCCCATCCATAATTTCTCTCAGTTTCCCCCTCTGTACAAAAAAAGAGATCATATTTCCCTGCTTCCCTGGGATGGTGGATACCTTACTTTATTAAAGTTTGCAAAGCAGGTTGCATTTGCTGGACAAAGGTGTTATATAAATGTAAAGTATGACAGACAGACAGACTGATTGAATAAGATAAGAGTGAAACTCTTTGGCACGCTAAAGTAGTATGGATGCCAGATAATATAATCTGAAGAATTCCAAATACAGAAGACAAAGAGGTCTGGGCTAAGTTGAGACACATAAAGAGTTCCCATCAAAGAGGCAGTGGGTTTAGTTATAGCATCATCACAACCCAAAGGAATTAAAAGAATTTGCTTGTTTTTATTATTACACTTAATTTTCTAGAGTTGCAGAGGAAAATGTTATGAAAAATGTATGAGTTTTACTGCTTATACATTCCTGAACTCATCGTTGTCCAAAGTTTTAGAAAATGCACAGAATTTCTTTCTGTGGACAAAGTATATAGTTGTTCTTCTGATATTTTATCAGATTGGTTATGTGAAGGGAATGGCAATTTCAGCTGTGAAATGTAAATTTCACTTATGGCGCTGATGGTGCCTATAGGAAAATTAAATATGCATTGTACAATGCCATATGTAATTCACAATTGTGTATATAAAATGATTGATGCAGTAAAAGGTCAGCAAACACAGACAAACCCATGTTATAAAAATACTACCAAAGTAATTAAAAAGAGTGTCAGTAAAAAATAAAAAGAGGAAATACCCAGGAAAACAAGTCAAACATAAGGCCTAAAATTTTTGTAGGATGAGTATGTACTTCTGTAGACAACACTGCTCACGCAGAGCAAATTTCCACATGGCAAAGGGACACAGTGCAAGAAGACAAGACAGTGCTGTTCCTTGTTACTGTTTTCTGGCAAAAATGAAATTGTATCTGCATATGCCACCACAAGACTTCTAAGTCTGTTTTCTCTCCAGTGACCTGAACCACAAATTGCGGTTGGATCTTCATATGGGACAAAGTCATCTGACTTGCAATACAACTAGAGGCCAATATACAAGCCTAGGGTGATTCTTTATGCATACACTGGGCACAAAGAAGAAATTAATAAATAATGCACCTCAACTGAGGAAGCCTGCAAAAATGTTTAATTAAAGGTATAAGTTCATTTTCCAGTACTTTTAGTATTTACCTTGATTTTTTGATGGTTAATTTAAATTTCTCTTGATATATTTGCACATGCTTTCAGAAAGTATGAGGCCAAAACTTAAACTAATTACTTCCTAGTTGCACCCACCTATGTACCTCTATACAAGTATTTTTCAGCGTAAAGCTAATGCAAAAACCTCAAAACCTTGCTGTAGTTACAATCACAGAGTGGATTGCATCCTCCACTAATATTTAGGAGGGATTTGCAAGCATCCTCTTCATTAAATTGTGTGTTTGGGAACACATTAGGCTTCCAAATATTTTTTCGGTTCTCTGACTGGGGGAAATACCTTTTGGAAACAGAGAAAGGAGAATGATAAGAATTAAGTAGCTTGTGCAAAACAATGAATGACACACTTCTAGTCCATCTGCTTATGAGCATGGTATAGGAATCTTGAGATCTGAAAGTTTTTCTTGAATTAACTTTCTGTTGCTTGGATACTAATGTGAAATGTCTAGTATGAAACAGTAGATAAAGCAGAGTCATTTCATGCATTTGCAAGTGTATATGTAAGTTATTTTTAATTATTATTGCCTGCTTTGCTCTGTTGCAGATCTCTTGTTATTTCCTGCGTACTAAACAATGAAAACACCACACTACTGTTAGGTCAAAGAGATAAAAGAAGATTTTTCATTAGGGCTGAAAAGTGAAAGGTTAGATCAGCCTCCAACATCAAAAACCTAAATGCATTGTAATGAAGGATAAAATGTCCTCTAGCATCCATATGATGATATTGTCCACCCTGATTACACAAGGAGAGCCATGGAGGAACACATTTAGAATAAGCATAGGGACCAGTAAAATAAAATGTTCGTTTCTTCCAAAGATATGAAAAGTTCTTAGCCAGTCCATTCAAATCAGAGAAATAAGCATAGAATCACAGAACTATAGTGTAGTTTAGGTTGGAAAGGACCTTAAAGATCATCTCCTTCCAAACCACCTGCCAAAGGCATAGGATACCTTTCACTGGACCTGACTGCTCCAAGCCCCATCCAGCTTGTCTTGAACACTTTCACTGATGGAATAACCAAAACTTCTCTGGACAGCCTGTTCCAGTGTTTCACCATCCTTATGGTAAAGAATTTCTTCCTCATAACTAATCCAAGTCTTTAATCTTTCAGTTTCTTTCCAAAAGAACATATAATGATAGGACATGAGGTAATGGCTTTAAACTGAAAGAGTTTCACTCAGGCTTTCCAGTAGGCCCCCTTTAGGCATTGAAATGCTGCTGTGTGATCTCTCCAGAGCCTTCTGTTCTCCAGAATGAACAACTCTAGGTTTTTCCACCTGTCCTCATGGTAGAGATGCTCCAGCTTCACAATCCCCCTCTAGACCTGATGGAGCAGATCCACATTCTTCCTATGTTGGAAGCCCCCAGCGCTGGACACAGTGCTCCAGGTGGGGTCTCATGAAAGCAGAGTAGAAGGATGATATCACCTCCCTTGCCCTTCTGGCCACACTGTTTTAGATGTAGCCCGGGACACAGTTAGCTTTCTGGACTGCACACTGCTGGGTCTTATCGAGCTTCTTATCAACCACCCTTCCCAAGTTTCTCCTCAGGGCAGCTCTCAACCCATTCTTCACCCAGCCTGTATTTTATTTGGGATTGCCCCAACCCAGGTGCAGGACCTGGCACTTGGCCTTGTTGAACTTCATGGGGTTTATAGAGGCCCACCCCACATCTGCATGGCATCCCTTCCCTGCAGCATGACAAACAGCAGCACACAGCATGGTATCCTTGGCCAGTCTGCTGAAGGTGCACTCAGTCCCAATGTCCATGCTGCTGACAAAGATGTTAAACAGTGTTGGTCCCAACACTGACCCCTGAGGAATGTTATTCATCACTGGGGTCCACTTGGACATAGAGCTGTTTACTGCAACTCTGAGTGTAACCATCCAATCAGTTCTTTACTGGGGGGCTTGTGCATATTCCAAATGAATTCAGACATGTTGACAGAAACAAAACTGCTCTCTACAATTTCAACTGTTCATTGTTACTACTACCAGTCAATGATAACAATAACCTTGCAGAAAAGGATGTGTATGGCTTCCACTTCACTCAGTGGAAGTTCTTTTTCACATTCTCACAAATTCTTAAAAAGTACATTAAAAGAAAAAAAAAGAAAATGGTGCTGGAAGGCAAGCACTTGATCAACTACAGAAGCAATGTCCGTAGGTTCATACCACATCTGTGCAAACATACAAAATCCTCTGCAACAGGACAATATTTCTTTATATTGTATAAAATAACACTAGCTCTTTACAAACCTGTATGGCTCACCACCACAGTGAAATATGTATATTTAATAGTAGCTGCACTGCATTAGTTTGGTCAGGAGATTTTACTAAGCTCCTGAGATCAAACCGAAGGACCTTATCCAGAGGATTATTGCAACTGACTGCAGCTACCATGATTTATGTCAGCTGACTTTCTGTCCATGTTGTTCTCTAGGCTCAAATGTTTCTTACCCTGCATTGGCTTCAGAAGTTTCTTTCACTCCTTCATTTTCAGGACACATTACTTTGCCAATTTTCCACGTCATTGCAGATTACATTTGCCTGAAAAGATCACTACAATCTAGCACAGATTTTATATATGAGTTTTCAAATAACAGTCTTCTTAGGAAAAGTATTTGATAAAAAAGGGAAAGACTTTGGCTTTTTTTTATGAATGATACATATTACCTTTAACCTAAAAGAAATACTATCTGCTCTACAGAATTTTCCAAGACTCTCAAAAAAGGAATTTATGTTCATTTTCATACCACCTAGGACAGTGGCATTCAGTTTTAATTGGAGCTTCTGGTTGTAATCACACTTATAAAGTGATGATAAGAGCTGTAGTACATTAAAAGTCTAAAAACATATTACAGTACAATGCCTTGTGAATAGCAGACATCTGAGTATAAAATAGTTTGCAACTATCCATACTCCATGGCCCTGTGACATTACGGACTACTGTCACTTCTAGGTGGAGAAGTTTGTCATTTGTACGGTGAGCATTGTCAGTAAGCAGATTTTTCCACCCACCCATCTCCCTTGCTTTCTTTGTAGTGTTAGCCCCCATAAGCTGTTGGTGGTGAATGAGACATGTTCATGTAGAGTTCCCTGCAGCAACCATTGCCAAAGAGCAGCTGAGAGACTTATAATGATTCACTGGTGCACGATAGCTCTAATTTCCTCTTTCTGTTTTCAGTCTCTCAACATTTTCATTTTCTGATATTCCAGTGCCAGGACTGCTTTGTTCCTTTTTTCGTAAGGAAACAGTCTTTGTTGTTTAATTGAGATAGGAGAACAGGGCAAAATTTATTCAGTATGTTTCTTTAGACCATTGCATGTGTATTTATATGTATAGAAAAATGTGTGTACATGTGTGTGTATATGTATACATGCATATAAATATATCTATGTGTGTATGGATCTCTCTCTTTCACTCCATATAGAGTAGCAAATCCCAGCTTCTGCCACCCGCGCTACCCTCCAAGAGAGACAAGCTTTAAAAACAACTCAGCTATCCAAATTTGCCTGAGGAGATTTTCTTACCTCTCTCCCATTCTCTCCTTCCCCCAAATAACCCAAATATATGCCTTCCTGCACAACCATCAAGTGCAGTAGATCAGTGACAAGGTAAAGCCCTTCTTCCAAGGATTTCACTTAAAGATTTTAGAGGTCTTTAACTCCATTAGGTATAATATACTTGAGAAAAGTATAGATTTACCTTAGAAGTCTCTCATTCTCTGGTGCTGCCTTTTCTGATTATGTTTCCCCAAAGCACAGTTTAAGGTGTAGTTTAAGATTATTTGAAGTATAATGTATACTTTATACAGTACATAAAATTTTACTTACTTTTTCTTAAACTATACTTTCTGAGGGGTGCCAAGGGGGCAGAACTAAATCCCAAGACATTGTACAAGTGATTATCAACTGAGAGAGTTTCAAAAGGTATTACTTCTTCTTATAATAAAAGATGTTGGATCTTTTTCCCTGGGTGTAACAGCAAGTCCCTGCTTGCATCAAAAGAAGCTTGTGTTGCTCTCTGCAAAATATTTTCACTAACTCTAACATAATGACAAGCTCTCTTGTTAATAATCCAACAAGCCTGCAGGTCAGACTTTTAACCCTTTAAGACAAGTAACGCATGGTCACATGACCTTATTTCAGACATTGGCCTGATCTTCCAGCTCCCCTTTTAAAATAAAATTTACATCTCTGAAAAAGGCAGGCTTGTTTAAGCCCAGTTCATGCAGGAAGTCTGTAACAAGCTGATCCCAGTTTAGTATACACTCAGGCAGACCATCCTGGCTGTACAAAATACCACTCCTGCTTTTTCACAGAGTCTGAAGGATGAGAGGCTGTCATTTCCATCCAAAATGCATGAAAATATCTGCAAGAAAGTGAAAGAAGGAGAAACTAGTGAAATTTATCTCAAACACATTACAAGTAACTCACATAGGCATAGCCTCTATAAAATAAAAAATTAAATCTATATCATGCCACGCTATATTTCATCCAGTAATTTTGTGTTCTAATTATCAAACAAATCACAGATTTTGTGCTGGTCACACCTAATTTATGAACTGTATAGTACAACAGTTAATGGACTCAGTAGTTAATTCCCTTTTGTATCTTCTCCAGTGATATTCAAGTATTTCAGCTGAGATTTTAATTGATTTTCACAGTAGCCACTCGTTAATAGGATAATTTGTCAATACAATAATAAAACAATTGTTCCTCCAGTTTATCAGATAAGAAAGTTAAGGCTTGTTTCATTAATTGCAGGCAGCTGTAGGGTTTTCAGGATGAAAGATATAAATCTCAATGGCACTGTGGAGAACTAGGTCAGAGGGCAGGGGAAAATTAGTTAAGCATGATGGACCAACAGTGACCTGTACAGGTGTTTGAGCTCACTTTCTAGTCATCACTTCCTCTGTTCTTATTTGGTTTTGGCAAAGCCCATAGGTCAACACATGTACTCTTATGCCTGGTTTGAATTAAAAGCCAGTCCAGAGCTGCTCACTCCCCAACTCCAGATAATGTTACCTATTAGAAGTAAAACATTTCACAGTGTCTTTATGTTGTCATGTATTTCCCAAGGAGCTTTGTTTACATCTGTAAGTGCCTCTTGATTCTTAAAATAGGAAACTTAAAATAGCATTCAAATTATCTATAAAAGTGGAAAAAGGGTATTACAAAGGAATAAGAGTTATTCATGAAGTCTAGAAGACTGCAGTGAAATAAAATATCTATTGAAAATCAGTCCAATTGATACAAATGTGTTCATCAATCACACGCAGCATCTTCCCTTCCCCTTTAACACTAACAATATAAGCATTTTTCCCTCTATCAAACTTTGAAAGTAGTATTTCCCATCTCCCTTGTTTTCAGCCTTGGATATTTTTTCCTTTTTTAAGAAAAACATTTTGTCTTCATGGTTTTTTTTATTAAGTGAAAACTTAAAAGAGCACAAAGAGCTAGCTAAAAACTATTAAAACTATTACTTTTTATTGTAACTAATTAACTTCAAGTTTCCCAAAGAGAGAAAAGACTCTGGTTTGACACCATGCTTTCTGTATTATGTGAGCTCACTGTATTAATATGTCAGACTGAAAATGCCAAAAACTGTTGTTTGATCTTGATTGAAATCTTTCAGCTATACGAGACACAGCTCCAACACGTAACTCAGCCTCCTACATAAGCAAAATTAAATAGTCACACTGCAGCAAGAAGGACAAGGGCAGTTTTAGTAAAATGGGTGTTTCTGAAGCATAAGTAATGGAGGGTTTACTTACAGAAATGGTGCAGAAAGGGCAAGAAATAAGATCACTCATCTTCAGTGTTTCTTGTATAGAGCATTAAGAGATCAGTCATCACAGTTATGTTCTGAGGTGTACTTTGGTGCTCTTTGACGCACCTCAGCTCACTGAGCAATTTTGGAAACCATACAAGCCGTGGCATTTACAAGTGTAAGCAAGTGTGTATATTCACCTATGCAGGTCTCCTGTTCTGCAGGTACAGGCAAGCCTGACCATGGCTTTGCCTGCTAAATGTAAACTACTGACTGATGGATATCTTTGTACCTGCATTTGCAGAGGCTTGGGAGCAGCCTTTTTTGAAATATGATTTTTCTGGCTTATCATGGTATCCTTTCCTGTCTCCTCCCTCCCACAGCTGACTTTTAGGCTTTACAATCCGATTTTTATATATCTCATTTTGAGGCTTTCAAGTAGCGTGTGACACTGTATGTTGGTTGTATTTCTAATTTTCTTCTTATCAAGTCAGGAATTTCAGAGTCAAATCTCCTGTTTCATTTTCTAAACATAGACATACTCAAAGACCATGAAAACCTGGAATAATTTCAGCACAATTTGACAAAATTTCTTTGTTCCAAATTCTCAGAATAAGGGCATAAGAACTGCAGAGGACAAACAAATAATTAATAAAATAACACCAAAAAACAATTTATGTGGTGCTTTATGGTTCTCATTTAAGCAAGCAGGCTCATCTTAAAGAAAGCCTTCTTCGTTCAAGAAATATAAAGTAGTTTAAAACCAAAATTCTGCTTCACATTTTAAAGAGAGGTTTGGTTACCTTGCTGCTTCATGGCAATGAAGTCAAGTGCTCAATTGTTTGCTGGTGGGAGTTTCGTTTTCACTTCCTCGGTTACAACATTGCTCATTCTTAACCTAACAGAGAGAGCAGTTCATTCCAAACACCACCGAACAATATTCCTATAAAGTTAATTTCTCAATTCAATCTCATTAATCTTCTTACTTAAAAGGCATTGGGAAAATATATTAATATTCCTTGTTTGCTTGTTTGCACATCTAAGTGCCATAGATATTTATTAACTTCTCCTTGCAAGGAAATATCTTTTTCAACTGGGCACTGGTGATACATTTTTCTCACCATAGAAATGAACATGCTATTTTGCCATCAAACACTAAAACCAGTACCACTAAATTAAATCTTATCTCATTCTTCTATAAAGGAGGGATAGAGTAAGAAAACAAATAGAAAGGATATCCCTTTCATAAGATGTTATAATTTAATGAAGGTGTGCTCATGTCACACAATGTGCAAAGAAAATCTTATTTGCCAAAATTTCAAAATCAAATTTTAGTCATTTTTGCACAGTAAGTACAATAATAATTCAATGTAATAATAATTTAAAATGTGTGTTTATATAGAAGAAGATGTGTCAAATATTGAGTCAGAACCCCCAACTGCCTTAAACCAAAACAGGCATTGTTTCACTAGGACTAGATCAATTTATGTCAAATGAAGAGCTGAACACTGAGAACAGATATATTGACAATAGGAAATAACTTTTAGCTTCTGTGTTATTAAGAACAGAAAATTTCTGACAGCAAAATTAAATAAGTGTTTTCATGAGTCTTTAAATATGTCTACAAATGTGGAAAAATATTTATACTGGTTGAAATAAATATTTTCTGAAGCCTTAGAAATCAGGTAATTTCTTTTGCTTAATTTCTGAGTAAATCACATGAATTAAGGGTAAAATACAAATGCTGCTTATATCTTTTATAATTAAAATTATAATTGATTCTGGCATTTCTACAAATATGGTTTTGTGAAATGGTATCAACACTGTACTAGAAAACCTCTGAAAAGCTTTTTTCTGTCACCAAGAAAAAATGAAACAAAAATTCCAAACATTTCTTGTAGAATCGCATGGTCTAAAAGTTTGTGCCTAGACTGTATGAAGGAGGAAAAAAAAGTATATATTCAGAGAGACGGTACACAGAAGTGAAAGCAGCTGAACTTCTTGCAAACCACCCTCAGTTGTGAAAAGAGAGAGAACAGCGGCTACCATGTGGCACAAAACCTAAATATACATTATTTTGTTCCTTTTCGTTAAGACTGCATAGGGCATAAGTTGTTTTCAAGCATGCCTCGGACTCCTACAGCTCCAGCTGTCATGTGTAATTAAACATTTGGCCTCCACAATTACTCTACAGTGTACATATGCCAGTATTTCAAGCCTGGAATATGCATTTCAAAGAAGAATAATTCCCTGGAAATCCTAAATTGACAGGAGCAAAGACAGCCTGAAGGAAAGTAGTCAGAGAAAACTGTAAGGTCGGGATCTAATGATTAAAAAAGAAACTTCAAGAAGAACTTCAACCCTTAACTAAACCAATGGGAAAAAGAACGACAGTTGGCAAGCAGATTTCTGCATAGGGATCCTGATTAGGGAGCCTCTTGGGTTAATTTAATATTATCAGTGTTGTTCACCTTGCTGTAGTATGCCTTACCATTAATACCATTTAAACAGATTTCTTTTTTCTTAAAGCATATTTGGCATCATTTATTTTCAATGAATACTGATCATGGCAATATTAAATTTGATGATTCATATTGAATCTGAGGTTGATTTATAGCAAAGGGAGTTGGTTTTTCAGTGGGTTTGCTTTTTTCTTTTTTTTCTTTTTTTCTTCTTCCTCTGGTTCACATGCTTGCATTTTTGCTGGTGCTGTTGTCTTAAGTAATGCTGAGTTTGCATTTCAGTTAGAAACCTGGGTTTTTGAGAATTTTTGCATAAGGACCATTTGTAAAGAAATAGCTACACACCCTATTTCTAATGCATTTCTAATGTAAAGAACAATGGACTTAGAGAAACCAAGATGGTTTTAAACAGGGGAAAAAAATAAAATTAGGTTGGGATGAAATAAAAATTGAATGAATAAATTTCTTGTGTACAAAATAATTTTCTTTTAGAGTGTGTCTGGGGTCTAAGGATCTGTTTTCCACCCTAGATCATCTGCTTAGTAACAGTTAAATATAAAGGACTATGAATCCAAGAGCTTGAGGTATGGAGGAAAAAAAAAGGTGAAAAAATGAGCATTCTTCTATTAAGACACATGAAAATGCACTCATCTACTTAGCTTTCCAAAAGTTAGACATTTAAGCCTGAATTCAACATAGATTCATTCCCTTTTATGCTGAACAGAAAAATAAGCATTTCCAGTCTGCAGTGTACTCAATTCATTCTACACTAAAATTATGCATATTTGTAATTGTAATGCATTATTCTTCAATAGTTATTCAGAGAGACATTAAAAAAGACAGATGCATATGACTAGAGCAGACCTAGATATCTAAATTTGAAATATCTGCATTAATCTGGGTGGAATTCCTGCTTTATAATGAAGTTTTTTTCCTTGATTCTTAATATCCTTAATACCACTTAACTTTAGATAAGGTAAGAGGAGGGCAAGAGCACTTCCACCAGTGAAACTTTATCAGTGACAATGGAGAATTATCCCAAAAGGCTGTTACCAGCCCTGCTAACCTGTTCGTACTGCAGGCATGCCAGCCTTTATTTCATTTCTGACTAAACTAAGGCATTTATCTTTAACTGACTGTAACTTACTATCTTAATAAAAAATTAAAGTTCACATCACTGTAAGGTGCCATGGCATGACAGCAAGTTACAATGCCTGTCACTGTGAATGATGGAATGACAATAAATTCATGTGAACCCTCATGCACAAACACACATACAAGGAAACAATTTTTAAATGCAGCTTGGTATTAGGCTCTAGCCTGTCAGTGTTTTATACTGAAAAAGCATCTTTGGGAAAGAAGTAAGAGGACCACAATATGACTGAATCATCAACTTATTTTCAGCCCTATTTAGGTTAAAGTACAAGTAAAGTCACACTAAACTATGTGTCACTTTTCTCATGATTTTTGGTTTCACTTCAAAATCCAGCTCTGCCAAGTCTGAAGCTGTTGATAAGGAGTTGACTACAGCTTTTCCTCGTTAGAGCTGATCACTGAGGCACCAACTTGGTAAGTAGGAGCTATCAACTTCATTGACTTTAACTGCTAATTTCCATATTTCTTTTAATAGCTGCTAGTGTTGCAGACTATTCAGGAGAGGAGGCAGCCTACCTGCTAATTCTGGCAGTGGAAGTAGCTTTGGAGCACTGGCATGAGACTGGTCCTTCTGGTTAAAAACACAGAGGAGTAACTCAGAGATAACTGATCTGTGTTGTGCTTCCCACTGCTCTTCCCAATTTGGCACCAGTCGAGCCTGGAAAGGTCCTTGCTCCTTCCCTTCAGCTTTGTTCTCTGCATTTAAAATTAGCAAGCTAAATCCACAACTTGAGAGAAATTCGTAGTATTCAACTATTGGAAAAACGAGTCACAATATGACTTTAAAATGCCAGTACAAAATTACTCCTTCTTAGAAGTCCCTGCCTGACTTTTCATTCCTTCATCCTGGGACAGGAGAATTCTGCTGTTTCAAAGGAATCTTTTGTTGATTTAAGTTGATCTAGATGTCTCAGAGGATATGGGCTTCAAAATCAAAGCCCAAACATCCACTTATTGACAACATGCTGCACACTAAGGGTGTGGTGTTAAAGCAGGAAAATAATTACCTCATCTCCCCCACCCCCACCCCAACCCCCCTTCCCTTTCCCTGGTTTTTCTTTTGTTTTCAAAAGCTATCTGACCTTTTCCTTTCCATTCTGAGAAGATGACTTGGAAGGAGGAAGGATGCTAAGAGGGAGAAGATAGGAGAATAAAAGAATAGGAAGAGAGAGGGTTTCACAGGGTTTAGGAAACTGTCAGCATAACAGAAAGGCAGTGACTATTATAATTCTAGTAAAGTTCCTGTAATTGAAATAAACCTTGTGCTGCCTCAAGGCTGTGGATCAGGAAGTAAAATCTTATCTCTCCTGAAGTCAATTGAAAAAATATCATTGACTTTGGTGCACACAGGATATCTAATGAACCTTAAGAGGGTTCTGTAATGGTTAAACATGCTGAATTCTGAAAAATAAGGGCATGTCTGGAAATTTCACTCCATTTTCAGACCTCAGTGATTTCTTTAATGAAAGTGGATGATCTAGAATATTGTCTTTCCCATTACTACCTCCCATTGTTGTTCTTTTTACCTACTTTATTATTATTATGCTCATTGCCTCTGTTATCAGCCAATGCTCTTATCCTCCACTTGCCAATCCAGATGAGCTCTGGAATAGCATGCTATATTTTGATCAATATCCAAAAAAATGAAAAACAGTATGAAGTGGAAAACACCATTTTTATCTCTCAATGGATGCTCCACAGCAATTTTTTAAACTTGTTGTCCCTAAGTTGGTCAAATGATCCATTCTGTCCCACCTTTTCTTTCCAGAACTAATTATAAGTCCAAAAGTAACTTAGCATGCTGGAAAATTTTACATGATGAAAAATAGGTTGTAGTAAGTGGAATTTTTCTTTTGATCTTTGGTCCCTTCTTCTTCTTACTGAAAAGGGAAAATTTTTTTCTTAATGAAAACTTGCAAATTTTGCACCCTGTGGGGATGTTTGCCCACTCATTTCTGAAGTCAGTTGAAGTCTGGAGATTTGGAAGCACTTTTTTTTATAATCTAAAATTTTATGTGCATTTATAAAGTGAGGAATGACTGCTCATGCAGAAGTAGGGCAGAAGTGTGGGCCTCATAGTGAGTTGAAAAATAAATGTAAATTGATGGCACAATTTTCTTACTCCCAAGTATTCTTATTTTGTGGGGGATTAGCGGGGTTGTCACACATAAAATACAGAACACAATTCTGTCCAGTCTACCCTGGTGCGGATGGAGTTCTGTGTCTGCTTTTCAACATCACACTTTAAGAAAGATAAATGGGAGAAACCCAGAAGAGAGCATGAAAAATGAGATAAGGTTTAGAAGACATGACCTGTGAGAAAAGGTTGAGAGAATTAATTTAGTCTAGAAAAAAAAAAAAGAGACTGAGGCAGAACATGACAGCCATACTCTACCACATAAAAGATGGTTATAAAGATACTTTCTCCCTTACTGTGGGGAAAAAGTAGAGCAAAAAGTCTTAATTAAAAAAAATCAGTCTGGATATTAGGAAAAAGCTTGTTATTGTGACAAAGTCCTAGAGAAAGCTGCCAATGAAGTTTCATTAATCCCTCCCTTTAGAGGTTTTTAAGTCAAACTAGAAAAACATGAATTAGGAACATCCAAGGAAAACTTCACCCACTTTAAGGTGAACAAGATAACCCCTTGGACTTCTTTCCATCTCTAAATTTCACTGATTCAACCCCTTCTTCAGACTTACCTAGACAATCATAAAATGGGAGCACAGTGCTAGTTGGTGACAAGGCTCAGTCACACCTAGGCCTTGGAAGCCCTTGCGTATGATGCATTGGCTGGGTCACAATACTGCCAAACGTTGTCATTTCAAAAGAAACAGCACAACATCTCTGCTTTTGGTGGAGGGGGTTTGGAACTAGATGATCTCTAAGATCCCTTCCAGCCCAGACCTTTCTATGATTCTATGATTTTGAAGACAAATTCCTTTATTGGATCAAATGTTATTGATGCAATGTTATCTTCCTGTTCTGGAGAATACTGAATCAGTTGTTCTGAAAGATGTGAATATCCTTACCTTTTATGCACCTCCCTGGACTCCATTGCTGCTCACAATGGAGTAGGGTGTGATTTGTCTCTCCTGGCTGAAATCACTTAATGTCAAGAGTGGGATTCAGTTAAGTGTAATGCTGGACAAGTTCTCTGTACTGCAAATGAGCAATTTCAAATGCCTAAATTTAGCAAATTGAAGTCAGATTATATTTATCTACAGGCTAGTTAATTCATCCTGGAGAGTTTCTGGAGTGATTTGGCTGTCCAAGGGTGCATGCCCACTTGAAGGTGAGCTGACTAGCTCCCCATAGTGCTCTGAATGGATTGACTTAGGTTTCAGTGGACCCTAAAAGTATCCTGGGCAATTAATTAATGCACAGGCGTTTGTGTGGGATACCTAAGGCACAGTGTGTCTATCTTATTTTGGATTTTTACTGTAAGAAAAATTGAATTGGGCTAATTCAGATGTCTAGGCATAGTTTTTCATGCTCTATGTTGTGTCTACAGAAGGATGCTGGTCTCAGTATTTCTATCAGTCTGGCAACAGGCACCTATGTTCAGGCAACTGAACTGCAATTTCCTAAAAGTGCCCAATTCTATTCATTGATTATAATCAGAATTTTCTGAGTAGAAAATTCCAATTCTCTAGACCAGGAAGATAACATTGCATCAAAAACATCTGATTCAATAAAAGAATTTGTCTTCAAAATCATAGAAAAAGTAGAAAAAGTAGAAATCTTACTCTCGTAAATTTATGTACACCAAGATATGTGAAGTTAGACAAAATGAACCCTCTCTACTATGTTTACACTGAAAATATAAACAAAGATTTCATGGTTAGGTAAATAATTAGGAAGTAGGAGAAGATGAAAATTTTTTGAGAAATGACAAAGAAATGAAAGGGAGGCATATAAGTCCAAAAAAGAAGAAGTTGGAAAATTAGGCAAGAAAATAAAAAGGCTAGAAATGTGGTTGTCATCCAGAGGAATTATTCTTCTTGTTGCTTTTTACTAAGATTAATAACACTGTAATAAACAAATATATGTTGAAAATAACATGATTGTGGCCACAAATAAAATGTTTTATCCTAACCTCAGCATCAATACAAATAGCATACAAAGCATATCTGTTTCAAAGCCCAGGTGCCTAATATAAAAATGGAATTAACCTCCCTCTCTCTCTCAAATGAGTGTGACATCCCAGGTTTAAGAGGAATAGTGTGAGTTTGAAGGTAGAGTTCTCAATAGGCATGGTGCAGAGCATTAGTCAATAGAGAAACACATCTTTCTCAGTATCACTCACAGGTGCATCCAATCTGCCTGAGCATCATGTGGTAGCGTGTGCTATGTTTTCCAATTTGCTTCAAAGCTGAAGAGTTCAGGATTTTCTTTCTTTAATTTCTGGGACTACCTTAACTCTCTACCCTTTGTCACCATCAGCTTCCTTCTTACCAGAATAAGTCTGTAATTGAATCACACATATGTAATGAAAGTCCCATTTTAAAACTTAAAAACTTACTGCAGTGATGAAAATATTTATATAAGAATCTGTAGGACTAAATGTTTTCACTTATATAGTGTATGAACATTAACTAGTAATTATGTTCAGCAGAAAATTGTCAGTCTATCACAATAATAGTACAAATAATACAAGAGCTATAAAAGAATAGCAAGCAAAGCAATGATTTTGAAATTACAGCATAAAGTTATAAGTTAAAATATGTGTCATTACAATCTTTGTATACTAAGGTATCACTGAAAATTAGTCATTTTGCATGTTAAAAAGAAAGAGTTGCAGCAGAGATTAGATGGGAATAAAATATTAGGATACTCATTAATTTATAGGCAGAGAATGTATATCAAAGGATGGCTATGAGGACAGTATAGAAACTCAGTCAATGGTCAGAGGTGAGCTTATGAAATATGCCAGGTCACCAGAATTTCCCAGATGCCCATTTCAGCTTTCCTCAGCACTGACCAGGAGGATTAAGCACCTCTTGACTAAAAATAAATAAATAAAAATAAAGCAAACATATTGAATTTACCTTCCCTCTTTCATCTCTCTGAAGTGACTGCCAAGAAGTAGCATGGTGTCAACAGAGCAACACTACTGGTAGTTCCTGTAATGTAACATTTTACATTGGGAACCAATTTGGAGCTGCCATAATTGTTTTACAGACCGTAACAGCTGTAGTATGGCAGAGTAATAACAATGGCTTTCAGCCAATCAACTCACCTGTGTTTCAGCTGTTTGTGTGCAGATTAAAGTCTCTAAATTCAGCCACCACTTAAAATGTTCTGTGTGCTAAGGTATATTCATCTGCTTGGCAGCTGTTTCCTCACCTAGGAAGCAATTCCCACCCATCATGAGCTCCTACCACACACACATCATCTACTCTGTTTGGAACCAACAGTGTTTACAGATCATACCTCAGTTTTTAGAGTGACCTGTGTTCTCCAGTTCTAGAAGATCTCAAAGAAAATCCTATTGGAAGAGATTTTCTTCCACAAAGGATGTTTTATTGAAGTGGCAAAAAGCTAGCTCAGCACACCAGTGAATCTATTCAATATTTTTTAGTTTGTGATTAAGTGGGTATATGGCTTCAAATGAAGAACTCCCTGGAATCTTTTGTATGAAGGATTGACAAGAAGTTCACAAAACATTTTCCTGTAAGAGTCTGCTTTCTGAAGAAAATAAGTCAGTAACATTTAAAATTTGTTGTGATATTAGTTGGCTTCATTATTTGGAGAGAGATTGTTACCATCTATGACGTCAATCTGATGTCAGACTGCCCTGTTGTTCCAGACCTGCTAAAGATAATTAGTGTTCATTACATCTTGCAATAACCTAAAAATGAAAAATACATAGAAATATAGTAGATTCTAAAGAACTTTTGTAAGACCTTTACTTATTTATTTCTTTAATTGCAGAAGAGAGACCCAAAGTCCAATGTGCACCTGTACATTTTAAACATTTTAATTTATAAATAATAAGATCTGACAGGATTACAGCAAAAGTGGCCCAGATGCAGGTACATTTAGGTAGTAGATTTACCAAGAGACTTAGAGCCACTGACTGGCAGATCTAGTTTGGGCTGCAATATTTTCCACATTTGAAAGGAGCAGAATCTGTGTGCCACCTTTACTCCATTTAAACTGTTTATCACTTGTTTACAACACCTTAAGTTCACAATTCATGTACAATATTCTATATCTCAAAGTGTAGAAGCAAGGTTACTGACAACACAGGATTGATCCACAGAAAACCTTAGAGCCTTGATAAGCTTTTCAAGACACTTTGTTGTGGCAGTTGAATAAACTGAACTGAAAATTCTTCTTTTTTTTTAAGTTTTTTCCTTCTTTCCAACTACACATCAGACAAGATCACAAAAATATAATGTCAAAATAAACACACATCTACACAGGTGACAGCCTCCGAAAGAGACTGTGACTGAAGTAGCATGGAAGTATAATTATACTTCTGTTTTTGTGGAAGGTGGTCTTTTTTGCAGGTCAGGGCTGAGGTTCCTGGCTCTGTTGGGGAAGTAAATAATACTTAGGTAGCCACTTTATCTTAACTTGGGAATGTCAGAAAATGTAGTCATCTGAGACAAAAATAATTTATTTTATTTTATTTTTACTTGTTCTTCATCCTTCAAGAGAAATAGAGGAAGATAGGTAGAAGAGGGATGTAAAGGTGCACATTTTCTGAATGTTTATCCCACCTCCACCTGTACATCCCCATATAGGAATGTCAGATTACACCTTGGAAGCACAGATAACACAGAGGGCTGTATCCAAGCATCAGCCATGGCTGTGGCTGACTGTCAAGTCAGTCAAGCCTCTTACAAAAATAAAACACAAAGGATCCTGACAAGGAGAACTTCCCACAGTTTCTTCTCTTTGGTCATTCTGCTGTCTGGTTGTTTTTCTTTCATGAGCCTCCTTTGGGGGACTCACAGGTAGCATCAGCTGAAAGCCACACACACTGTGAAGGGAGAGGATCATGGCTTTGGGTTGGGTAATTTGTGGGAGCCCAAGAGCCTCACTATCCCTGTCCTGACCCTGTCCTCATAGTGCCATCTACAAGCACTCTGACATGAACCATGTAATGGGACTTGTCAGCCACTCTGCCCTCGCACCATGTAACGGCAGGATAGAATTGTAAGCCACAAAGGTTTATTACTCAGACTGAGTCAAAATAGACTAAAAATCCTGTCTGACAGGAAAGGTTCACCCCCTTGAGAGATGCAAGTACAGTCCTGCTGTTTTCAGACCTTGTTAGGACCCAAATGGAGCGCAGAGCTGTGCTGAGTGGGTGCATTGCTTTGGAGGTACAGCACTGTGTCTACAGCATTGAGAAGGTACCTTCATCTCCACTCACTGTCCAGCTCAGAATAAATAGAATATATTGCTGTGTTTTCCAAAGTTGCTTCTGAGCTTTTTGGTGATGTTGGTAAATTGTGATAACACAAGGATTAAGAGGTGGTCTGGGGCTGGAGTCAAATTGCCTCTGCCATGAGAAGGAGCATGGAAGAGGAAAAAGAGTGATATGAATGGAAGGGGATGAAAGGGACTGGTGAGCCATGAAAATTTGGGTCTGCTGCTTCTACTGCTTATGCTGGTCAGATCCAGACTTCCCTCCGAAGTGACCACAGCCTGATTCTGCTATCTGCAGTGGCCATGGGACCATTCCATATCCAGTACCTTAACTGAAATAAAATATATCCACATTCAGGATCCAGGAAAGAGGAAGAGCAGAATATTTCCCTCTGTTCCTGAAATGAAGTGGAAATGCAAAAAACCAAACAGAAAACAAGGATTCCTCTTCTTTTTAGCATAATCTGTATTTACTAAGCAAAATGTGTTCCCTAACCTTTAAGGGAGTATAATCATAGAATATTCTGAGTGGGAAGGGAACCACAAGGATAACTGAGTCCAGCCCTTGGCCCTGCACAGACCCATCCTCAAGAGTCACACCATGTGCCTGAGAGCATTGTCCAAACACTTCTTGAACTCCGTCAGGCTTGGCACTGTGACCACTTCCCTGGGGAGCCTGTTCCAGTGCCTAAACACCCTCTGGTGAAGAATATTTTCTTAATGTCCAACCAAAACCTCCCTTGACAAAGCTTCATGCCATTGCCTTGAGTCCTGTCACTCAGCAGAGAGAAGAGATCAGCATCTGCTCCTCCTCTCCCCTCATGAGGATACTGTAGACTGCAAGGAGGTCTCCCCTCAGTCCCCTCCAGGCCAAACAGACCAAGTGACCTCAAGCGCTCCTCATAAGGCTTCTCTTCTAGACTCTTCACCATCTTTGTGTCCCTCTTTTGGATACTCTCTAATAGCTTTATGCCTTTTATGTTGTGGCACCCAAAACTGCCCCAACATTCGAGGTGAGGCCTCCCCAGTGCAGAGCAGAGCAGGACAATCCCCTCCCTTGCCCAGCTGGCCATGCTATAACTGATGCCCCCCAGGACAGGGTTGGCCTTCCTGGCTGCCAGGGCACTGCTGGCTCATGTTCAACTTTCCAGCAAAACTATGTCAGATAAACCTGTCACAGGTATTTTGGGAGCTGCAGGTAAAAATAAACGTGTGAGGTGATTAAGCTTGCTTATTGAAAAATACACACTTATCAAAATACTGTTTATTTGAGTACACCAGCAAATAATGGTGTACTGAAGGGAGCAGAAACCATAATACTCAGGAAGGAAAGCAATGATGAGGTGAAAAAGAGGGATAGAGTACATATTTGATACATCAAAATTCTCCACTGGTTTAAAAGTATAAAGCAATTTATTCAACTTATTAAAGTAAGAGTTTATAAAACACCCTTGGACTCTGGTTTGTACACTTATCAAATTCAAAACTTCACATATAAAATGACTAGAATTTGATTTCTCATCTCATATAAGAAAGGTGATTTATATTTGAACTAACAATAAGTCTCAAGACCCACAACTATCTCTTACTGAGGTAGTTTTTCCTCCCTGGGGGAAGAGAAAAGCTATTGGAGCACACATAAAATTTAGGTGCTTTAAGAATTTCTCCAGGACTTCTATTAGATTTGCTATCAGAAGAGACAATAAAATGGGAATTTATGTTTTTTCCTTAACAAATCTTATGCTTTCTGATGTGGTATTTTGTCACTGCAATTAGGGCTGTTCCTTGGAGTAGCAAACTGAAAAGTGGTGCCATGGTGTTTATTTTAGGTTTGAACATTTAAAGAATATGAGGAATGTTTGGAAAATAAAGTTCATATATGTTATTCACATATTTTTTTCTGACAGATTGCCTCTTCACAGAGGAAGGGTATGGCTTGATCATGACTTACAAGAAGAGATACTGATTTAAGCTGCTTTCCTCAGTAAAGATTGCAGCCATGTAGAAAATAAATTTATGGTTGCAGTAAGAGAAGGCAGAAGAGGCTGTACCTCTTCTAGGGGAGAACATCTTCCTAATATGTCCCAAAAAGAACTGGCAACAAATTATGATGTATCATAATTTCTACTGCCAGTGCTGGGTCACTTCTACAGTATGAAAATGTTCTGTAAAGCATCTTTAAATAGTTTGTATAGGGTTTATCTCATCCATGTACTTCTTGCATAAAGCCTGCTGGGATGCTAGGGATGCTTCTAGGACTTAGCTGGATCCATTTACTTAGTCAGCTTTCATATATGACAGCTGGCAAATCAGAGCTGGATACAGAAAACATGCTGGGTACCCATGGCAAATGTGGCAAACCCTGAAGCACAGACTGCTGGCCTCAGCTGGAGCACAAGTGCAGAGAAGCCTCTTTTGGTTGTCCTTAAGAGAAATGGTTATGGATACAGGATTGCTTTTACTTTCACCCAATTACTGTCTGTATTAGTATATGGAATATATTAGCACTTCTAAGACAAAGAGTAGAACCTCAAAAAAAAAAAGTCTCTTAGCTATGGATACTCACTCTTAGGCTAGAAAATAAATTTCATGTTATTCTCTCATTCTCTGGGCCTATGATACTTTACATTTAAGGTCATGAAGAAACACTTTATTACTCTTGTGTGTCTTGGTTAGTTGAGCTCTCCCCCAGGGAGCAAGAAATAGGTCTGAACAAAGTTTAGTCTTCTCCTACATCCCAACAGAAGTCCCATGCAGTGCTTTTCAGTGCTCTCCAACATATTTTATAACATGAATCCAATGAATGATCTGTGATTTTTTAGAGGCAGGAGGTCAACAGTCACATAAGAGCTCTGCACATCATTCCAGATAGACACAAGTCAGCAGTTAAACTCCAGGCAGAAATCCCACCCTGCCTTTTTTTTTTTTTTTCGAGTGAGCATGAAAGAAACAATGTCCACTGACGTTTTATTTCTCATACACGATTACTTAAATTGTAAATAGTAGCTTTTGTCACCCTGCTTCAGAGACTAGTATCTTCAAGCTCAGAATTTGGAGATAACATTGCCTCCTCACCCCACTACATTGCTATTTCTGTAAAACCCCATGAAGTCTAAGCCTCATATAAGCAACTTGGAAATTGTATTTGGAAGATTTTGCAAACATTTTATTCTGAGTTTCTTCTTTTCCCTGCTTCTACAGCACCATCTAGAAAAATCTGTTATTTAACATGGAGACAATGAAGCAAGGGAAGAGACTTGTGATCAATTAACCCTGAAGAGAAACCAGGTGCTCATCAAGCCAATCTATCACTCCCCTCCTCAACTGGACAAGGGGAAGAAATGCTACACAAAGCACATAGGTCTAGATAAGGACAGGGAGTTTTCTTATCAATTACTATCTTCTTCCCAGGCTCAACTCCACTCCCAGCTCTTCTACCACCTCACTCCTCTAAGTGGTGCAGAAGGGTGGAGAAAAAAAGAATTCAGACTATTTTGTGTTTGCTGCTCTTTCTTCCTCATGCTCTTCTCCTGCTCCAGCAGGAGATCCCTCTCATGGCAGACAGTCCTTCACCAACTCCTCCTGTGGGCTGCAGTTCCTGAGGAACTGCTACAGTGCGAGACCTTTCCACAGGGCACAGTCCTTCAGGAACAGACTGCTGCAATGAGGGCTGCTCCTGGAGGTCACAGGTCCTGTCAGAAAAACTGCTCCTGCATGGGCTCCTCTCTGCAGCCTGCATCTTCCCTCAGGTCACATCTGCTCTGGCATGGGGCCCTCTGTAGCCTGCAGGATATCTGCTCTACAGGCTGCAAGAGAACCTCTCCTCCAGCACATGAAGGAGTTCTCCCTGTCCTTCTTTGCTGACCTTGGTGTCTGAGATGCTTCTCTCACATTCAGTCCTCTCACAGTTGCTGGGCAGCAGTTTTTACCCTGCTGTATATATGTTACCACAGAGCTGCTACCAGTGCTGCTAACAGGCCTAGCTTTGGCCAGTGGCAGGATTTTAAATTTAGCATGGTACAGGAGGATCCTTTCAGGTGAAAGAGAAAACATAATTTAAAGATATGATGTTATTAGCAATTGAAGAGACTGTCTTGTTACTCTGGGAGTTGTTTAAGCTGCAGATTTTTGGAGATTGGGAGAAAATTATTGGGCAAACAAAAGATGTGATTTCTCTGATCTTGTATTTCACACATTACATCCATATTGACAGCCATGAGATATGTTAGGTCTGTAAGTCAGAAGGTATGCCCAGAAGGCCATCTACATTATGACCAGCACACAGGTAACACAGTCAAAGAACAGACCAAGCAAGTAAAAAAGCCTGTTTTGGACTCAGCTTTCTACATGCTCATCTCACACAGCGATCACCTTATTAAATTGTTACTAGATAATGGTGTGAGGTTTTAAAATTTTTTTTTAGAAACAGCTGAGAATGGGGGAACGCTTTCATGATAGCTCTGTCACACCAAAAATAAATCTTTTCAACACTGGCGATGCAGCTTTTGTTTCAGCAAAATGGGGAATGAAATACAGAATTGTCTTACAAGATTCTGGGGAAATTAATTAATTCTTTAACACGTCTACAGTGCTTTAAAAAGAAAAAAAATTTATACTTGATATTAGGTAAACTCATGAACCTAATGAGACATGTCTTACATATCACCACTTAAAGCCATTGCTCTATTCCACAGAGTTGATTACAAAACATGCTCCAAAAATGCAGATTAATTTTTAGGAGATCAGTCAACAACTTTTCACTCCTTATGAACAAACCAAACTCTTCAGATTTCTTTGATTTCTTACAGTCAATTCAGTATGAAAACATGTGCAGTAAAGCTGTAATAAACTATCTCTTAAAGGAAAACAATCACAAATCTGGTTTATGTGCCCTAGTGGTCCAAATGTAAATAAGTACTCAGAAGGGGAAATTAGCATAATAAGCATGAATTAACTGACTGAGATAAACTAAAAAGTATTTCAGCTTCAAAATGGATCAAAATAATTCTGCATAAATAGAAAAATATCTTTAAATTTGTGGATGTCTCTTTAACTTCTTAACTTAATATTAACTGAAAATGCTACAATGCTTCATGAAAGGTTATTTCTCTCATATATATCCCTTTGGCTGTAATCTGGGAAAACCAATAAGCTAATATAAAGAGTCTGTTCTGAAAGCAATACTGTACATTTACTAACACATTGCAGTACAGGAAAGCTAAATGAATTCTTTTTCTTTTGAGGCCATTAAAGAAGTAGGGATATGCTGCCAACAATACAATATGCAATGGATGGGGGTCTTTTTCTCCCTACAGATATACATTTGACAAGTTTTGTCTCCGAACTCATTATGTGTTTTGTTTGGTTGTTATTTATTTTTTAAATTTTGCCTCTCCAAACATTTCTGAAAAGACTTACCATTCAGGATTGCATGGGCTCCTCTCTGCAGCCTGCAACACTTGAAAACATTCAGTGGTGATTCTAAACAACAGGAACCTATTGAATATTTCTGGAGTTCCCAATATTTGTGTCAAACACTAGACTTTCAAAACTGATCGCTTATAGTCTTTCACAAAAATCATGCACGACATACAGTTTGAAGTTTTTCAAAATCATATGCATCAAAGATTTTGTCTGCTCTCCATGGACTTGCAAAATTTCAGTTCACATTTTTGGCTTCAGAAACAAAAGAAAAGTGTATCTAAACAAAGATTTGCTGGAGTGTGTAAGAATTGTAAAAATAAAAATGCCAGGTATTGCAGTTTAAAATAAATGGTATATGAAGACAGCTTTGCATCTTTGCCCTAATAAGAATATGTCTGGAATTATTTAATTGCAGCATACCAGTTTTGATCTGTGCATCTATCTCAGAAGGTTTTGAATAGTTTAACCAAACGTGCTTTCAGCATTGATTTGTCATTTTTTTCCTAAATGAATCTGAAATTTTATGTAAATTAATGACACAGTGATTCTTTGAAAATTTTGTGTCCACAAATCTTTTTTTTTGAATCTTTTATTCCATTTTTCCAGCTGATCAAAGAGATTTCCTTAGACAGGAAAATTTTATAAATAAAACAAGCAAGTATACTGCAAATTTTAAGCAGTTTGGTAGATATGTAGGTAGAATCTAAATTAGCACATTGTCTACACTGACCTATTTAGCTTTAAAGCAGAGCTGTGAGAGAGTAATAATGAACTATAACTGCTTTCTCTACATCACATTTCACACATATCATTTAAAATGTATTTGTTTAGTATTATCAGAGGACATAATGCAGAGTATCTGGCTTGTGAAATCCAGATATAAGGCTAGAAATAACAATACCGTAAAGTCTAAAGGCCCAAAGCAGCTCAGTATTTTCAAAGTTTCAAGATAGATATTTTGAGTCTCAAACAATAAAAAAGTGATTTTCTTTGGAGCAGGAATTAGCAATTGGAAATATGTTTACATGTACCTCTTGGGCATTACAATTCCCTGGTCATTTTCTTTAAGAAGGAGGGTTTGGCTAATAATTTTGAATCTGAGTCTTACTGTTCTCCCTTTGCTAACCTAAATACCCAGCTTTTCTTCTGTTTATTCAGAGCATGTGATCATCTGCCTAACTGGTAAATATCACTCACATGGGGAAAGAGGGCTTATTGATACTTTTACCAAACCTGCCTCAGAGACACAGAATCAATTGTATTTTAGAATCAATTGTATTTTTCTCTAGAAAAAAAGATTACCATACTTGGAAAAAACCACAGTTTCTCATCTGAAAATTTTCTAGGATAATCAGAAAGTGATAAAGTTGGAAACATCAGTGAGATTTAAAGAGAGGTGGGATTGGGGGATTTTTTTTTTTATGTCTTTGATGGAAAAAAGGAGGGGAAAACCAACCAAACAAACATGTTGCGAGAAATTTATACATGCCAGACTGTGCAACAGAAACACAGCTTAGGAAGGCAGTAAAGTGGAAAACCAGGAATCACCTGCGAACATGAAAAGAGGGTGTCTCATAAAAAGTGCTGCCACCAAAATGCCATAGTAACTAAATCCTGCTTTAGATTATCTTTCTTTGGTCTAAAGATTATAAAAGAGTGAACAGAAAGATGTTCATATTTTTTCCTGATAACTTTCGCAATCTTGAAATTCTTTCTATTTCTGCATGCTGTATTCATTCTTTTCTCAATTAGGACAAGAGAAATCATTTCCCAAACAGTATCTTCACATTCTTCTACTGCTGGTAGCTGTCATTCAATGTCCAGCCAGTTTGATGTCTCAGTTTCTTTGTTTCTTTAATAATTCCTTTATTGGTTACAAAGGATATACAGGAAATAATAAGTAAACTTCTGAATAGGTTAATGTTTTTAACATCAGCAGTTATGTTGATGTTATCTGAAAACGAGTTAAAATTAAGAGTTCAGGCACATAGTGTACTTGTATTTTAATGAGGTGATTTGTGTAGACCTGTCATTGAGTGTTAACATTTACAAATGCAATTAATTCAGTCATATAAAACAAATATTAGATAGTTATATTTTAATGAATTTAAACCTATGTATAAATGCCAGCAGAAAGTTCCAATCATACTTAGTCAGGAATATGCATTAATCTTCCTTAGTTTTGCTCTATATGGTGCACTAGACAAGATCTTCTGGCAAAATTAAAAATAAATGCCTACATTTGACCTCTGACTCATGCAGTGTGGAAACATACAATATTTAGGTTTTAATTGTGCTATTTTTCAGCTGCACCAAATCGGACCATCTGTCCAAAGTCTAAACTAGATTTGTTTTTCTACATATATTGAAATGCATTTTTTAAAATTAGGTTTTATTATTATTTCTCTGTAAAAAGTTCAGAAATATTTGCATATTTCCAAACAGGAACAGCCCAACATCCAATTAACAATAAAATATGCATTGAATAAGAAAAATAAATATTGATCTGCAAAATACCATGCCAATTTGTTCTCACGGTAAGCATCCTTTCCCTCCAATCAACTGACTTCCTTTGACAAAGGGAATGGGAAGAGGAAAGTGCTTAAATGAAATATAAGCGAATGTTGTTTATAAAGAAGAAATGTATATACCGAT
>NW_005054315.1:6847648-6861548 GCF_000277835.1 Geospiza fortis
TCAAAACAAAAAATAAAACAGATCCTAAAAATCACATTTGAAAAAACTATCACAGATGGTGATGCTTATTTGTATACTTGCTAGATAATGCTCACAGTATCATATATTTGCATTTTATTTTCACTCAGAAGTTGCCTGGCCATAATTTCCATTCCCACAGAGAGGTCTCTTCTACAGCAAGGAGAGAGGTGGTGGCAAGAGGACTTCAGCAGTGTTAAGATGTGACCAGAGGCACAGAATATTATCATTACAGCAGATCCTCTGGAAAATGTTTGCAGAGCAGCCAGGCTTGCAAGGACCTGAAGGCTGTTATTCTGTGACTTAAGGCTGGTTGTTCAGGAAGCCAGTGAAGAATGGACTCTTTGGACATCTGTGCCAATTCACACAAAGGGTGGCCTGTTACCTTGAGGAGCTTGGCCTGGCCAGGAAGAGCGAGGCTCCTGTATCCCTGCTTGCTTACTTTCATCTTGCACTCAAAATGGCAAACCCCAGTCAAGCAGCAGTGCATTTGCACTGCCACATGCAAGTGTAACAGACGGTCTTCCCATCCATAAGAACAAATGTCAGCATTTCAGAAAACACTTGAAATTACTTCAGCCAAATAAATGCCCCCAAAAATTTTGAGCCGTGCCACTGTTCAGATTGTTCTGCTGTTTTTCTTCCTTATGTCAGCACCACTTCACACTCCAGACATGCTAATCCCAAAATATCTACACAGGAGCTTTAGAATTTCTTATATCTCCACAAGACACGGGGATGAAATGTAGATGTTTTCAAATCCGACATCCGTATCTGAGTTAATCACCTTAGCCTTTATAATCAGTGAGTGGGTAGGATAGGAATTTTTCGGGCATGGTTCATCTCCTCCCAAAGTAGAATTTTGTCAAGTGATTGATGATCTAAATGTGCTTATTAGTCTCCAGAAGACCATGGTGTGACTATATGACTAGAAGTTAGGTGCGATGAATCCCACCCACAGTGATGTATTAGGTAAGCAAATGGTATCAAAAGTTCCCAAAACATATTAAGTTGATGACTGCTGTAGTTTAATATCAAACATCTCCCCTGAAGTGCCCTTTACTTTATCTGTTATTGTCAAAATGAAGTCAGGAAAACAAATAATGAACAGCTGGAAAAATGCATGTTACATAAAGGTGAAGAACATCTGGAGTGTTCTACATCTGGAGTGTTCTACAGAGGATTTGATGGAGGTTTGATAGAGATGAATGTAATTCAATGAACTAGAATTGCTAACAGCAAAATAAAAAAGATGGGAAAAAGTAAAGAGGGAAAGCAAAAGAAAGCTGCCAAATTCCAGATTATTATGTCTGTAGTTGAGAAACCCCAAAAACTTAGCAATTTTTGTTAAAGTTCCAATAATATCTGATATTTCTATGACAAGAGATTGATTATTGGCAATACTGAAGACCCAATTCCTGAAATACTGATAAAACTTCTTAATTTGAATATGCACTTAAAATAACATGCTGAAAAGAATACACGACCAAAAATATTTTTTCAGAACATGAAAGGATATGTTTCAGAATAACCATTTGCAAGGATAGAATCAATGTCATACAGATTTCCTGTTTTGCTGAAGAATGTCTTTCTGACAGAAAAATGGTAACAATATTTAGTCATCATGAGTAACACTGAAGTTATATGAGTAAGCAATACCTGTTTGCTGTAGTTTTGTATGTGACTTAGGAATGAGTACTGAACTGCAGTTAGAATTCTTAATGTACAATATCTGGGGTTCAAAGTCACAGTTTTTAGAAAATACTTACTGTAAGATTTGTATTTATTAATAGTGTTCCTATCACTTTAATACTTTAAGATGAGCCAGTAGAGGCATTATGGTACTGTAAAATTTTAATACTAATAAATGTGGCTATGGAAAAAAAACACGTATAAGTTAGTGCTTTTATGAGTTGAAGTTGATTTATGTTATGCTGTAACGCCTTTCTGAGGAGGATGTCTTGCTGTACCTCAGAAATATGTATATTGCAGAGTACTGTATTTCTTTTCACCATTCTAAACAAAATATACAGTGGAATGGTTATGTAGAACTCTTAGGAAAACTTGAACTTAAATAGAATGGCATACCAAATGATAGATGTATTTATCTTTTAATAGATTAGTTGTTCCCTTTTAATTTATTAACCACCACTTATTTCAAAGATTTTCGGATTATTGACAGTCTATCAGAATTTTCTACTGCATAATACTGATAAAAAGAAAAATATACCTGAAACCATTTCTCTCTAAGATATTTTCCTCTCAGTGTCTATTTACTATAGCGCACACTCATTATATGTGACTAGTGTGTATCCAGCACGAGACCATATATAGATTGCTGAACTAGAAATATTTTTTTTAATTTTTCAAGTACTGTTATTTAATTAGTTTTAAATTACGTGTACTCCTTTCATTATTTTATGCTGGTGTCATGCAGTCTTCTACAGCAAACCATTGGAAGGCTTGTTTTCTTCTAGACTGTTTTTCCCCTTGGGTTTTTTTTTTTTTGTGCATTACCTTTAATGATAACTTATAATTCTTTAAATACAAAAATTTATGGAAGCTCGTCAGCAGTACTAGAAACAGACTCAGTTGGCTCCAAACTCTGTTTTCTTCTTCAATCTCTTGAACATTGTATACAAATAAGACCTGTGAGAATGGAAAATCAAATCATGAAGCTTATACACATTTTTCCAGAACAAATTTTTCCCAACTAAGATAAGTATAGGCACCTACAATCTGAGTATTTGTTGAGTGCTTCAACTTTGCCATCCCTGCTGGTCTAAACAAAGAGAACTTAGTCTACCACTTGCATTGTGTGTCATCACATTGTATGTGTCATATGTGCCATCATACACCATAAGTATCATGGAACTTATTTATTGAACTTCAGATTCTCCAGATCAGAGTAACCTACAGCTAAACAGCTGTGTAGGCAATTTGCTTTTCTAGAGTGAACTCTTGATATGGTACATGTTTAAACAGCACTGCCATTGAATTAAGCGTCACAGACCTGATCAGATTCTCCCCTATTCCTTATGCTTCTTCCTTAATGGAGCTAGGCAAATAAGTGGTGTCATAACTTCTAGTCAGCTTATTGCCTTGTTTCAGGTCAGGGGGATGAGTAAAGCCAAGGTATGCAAGGCAAACACCCAACACCACACTCTGAGGTTGATACCTTACAACCAGATAAAATCCTAGCAGTAAATCCTAGCAACATGTAGGCACAGTGAACAAAACAAAACATCACAACAATTAGGCAGTGTAAACTCTTTAATCTCTGGGTCAGAGCATTTGCTTTCCCTATTTTAAGGGTCTTGTAGGTTCCTGCTTTGATTTATTTACGACCCTTCTAGAAGTGGGTCAATAAAAGTGCCTTTATAAACATTCAACACCTACTCTCAGCAGTCCTAGTTGTCAGCATCAGTTGTCTACATCATGTACAATAAAACATTTTTGCCTAGGGAACTTCAAAACTGGGTGGTTTTCAGTGCATTTTTCTCTGTGTCTTTGTAAATAATTGCAACACTGACACCTCTTCTCCAGGTGTTTTATCTTTTTTTTTTCCCCAAGAAAATCACTATTTATAGTCCATGTCTGTGAAGAATCCCTCCCAGATATCAGGTGTAAATACTGGTTCAGATTTAAGTCATGAACTTTGCTTTTTTAAGATCAGTTAGATATATCATCCAACAAGGAATTCAGCTGTAATTCTACAGTCAAGTACAAATATTTCTCAGAGGGATATATTGGCTATACCTTGAAAGAAACTCACTACCACCTTCCCACATGCTCAACATCTATTCATGTGCTGTTATGTTTGTAATAAATGAGATACATAAGTTATTCAAATAGTAGTAAAGAGACAAAAGTCATTGTGTACTTTTGAACAAAGTGTTGAATCTTACTACATAAATAAACAGAAGCAGGTATATATGCAGCACTGCTTGTGCTGTATACTTCACTATACACCAATAACACAGACCTCTCCATCACCATGAAAAATTGAGACATTTTAAGGGCTATTGAACTTTTGTATGCCATCACATTTACATCCTGCATAGGTGCTTCTCTACCACACACTGATAACTTTCTCACTATTTAGTGATCACCATCCAAAGTTCTAGTCCAGTTGTGATGATGATGCAGTATTTATACAATGGTTGGCAAAAAGAAAACAAGCCAGGTCAGAACCTCATTTGCCATAGTCTCTTAGTTTCTTTACATTTTCCCTCCCATTCAGCTAGCTACATTGTCTGGTTTCATATATGCATCATCTCTGTTCTCTCTCCCACTCTTCGGTTATCTCTCCTGAGCCAGATGACCTCCATGGGTGTACTTTAGTTCTACTAATACATCCTGGTGTGGTGTGGTTAATTTGATCCAAACCTCAAGGTTTTTATTTAGTCAAACTGAAGAATTTGGATCAGGCAGTATTAAAACACACCCACTTACCTTCCTGAGCATCCCAGTGAGCATCTGTATCCTGCTGACTGAAGTCCAGATACTTCCTGCTTTTAGCTTTCCTGAGTGGTTTGCATGATGAGCCATGGGGGCTTCAGCAGGCGAGGGGAGCAGAGTATAACTCTTTCCACACTCTAAAAGTTGTTGCTCCCTTAATTTATGATGATCCTCTGGAATTCAGTAAGACGCCAGTCAGTTTGAATACAGATACTGGAATCCCATACTGTGCTACTAGTGAGCTTGCTTTCAAGGTTCTGTAAAGCAGAACATGGCAAGTAATTACAACACTAAATAGAGTAACTCAGCTTTAACTATAGTTGAATTACTAGAACATTTTTTTAATGTACTGTTTCAAAAACTTTCACTCATATATCCATTTCTCCTTTCCTTCTTGTCTCAAAAAGGACTTATACAGACTTTCCAAATTTAAAATTTTATTTGCCCTCTGTAAAAGCTCAGATAATCTTCAATGATAACTGTCACAGGTTTATTGCTCCAGTAATCTCTGAAGTCAGCTTTTGCTGTCCAAGTGCCAGGGATAGCAAATGAACTGAGGGACACCTATCACCTGATACATGACTCTGACTAGCTTTTACTGTAAATTCTGTGTATAGTCCTCAGATGGCAGAATGCCTGATGAAGTCCCACTTATTTGCCCATCTATATGCCCACAGGCATCGTATACGTGTATTTCAGAGACCTTTCAGTCTACTCAATAAAATTTCAGTCCATTCCAAGTTTATAAGGGTTCAATCAGGCAGATGTTAATCAGTGAACTATGCATAAAAAAAGGAGCAGCCGTTTCCACCGTCTCCAAGATACTTGCCATAGAATCTATTATTCCAGTACCACAATTGAAAAAGGGCTTAGGTTTCAATTGAATCTCTTTTGCAGTCTCAAAGAAATTAGGGCTCCTCTAGGCTGATACTTACTCTAATGAGCCTGAATACTGTGAAACTCTCCCTTTCCATCCCCAAAAAGGCTTCTCTGACCATAAACAAGACTGTATCTCTGGAGGATTTCCTATGCTCTATTGATCTAAAGGTATGCTTTATAGTCTCTCAAGAATGGTATTTGTCTTTATATCAAGTTCAGAACCAGTAAAATTGCCCCAGACAATTTTATTAAGCTGATAAAGAACTGCTCATTTTAGGAAGAGAGAAGGACTTTTGCTTTGTTGGCTAGTTAATCAGAAGCTTTTTATTTATTTCCTGTGAAAATTCTTCTTTTTTTTTCAGAAATCAGAAAGAATTTCGGAAATCAGAAAGAATTTCAGACAATCTGAGAGTTACTTTGCTTTCTGGCATGTTTAAAACAAGAGAATTCAAAGAGTCCTTTCCATATAGGCTTTTGTGTTTTATTTTTAAAAATCTATTACATTTGATACCTAAATTAACTCACATAAATGTCAATGGAGAACTTGTTATTAACTTTACTGGAACTCAAGAAAGCCACATTTCTGGTGGGGGTTTTGAAGGGACTTTGATTTCTCAACACTTCCATAGTTCAATTCTTTGGAAACAGACGGGTATATTCTGGAGTTACATGACACCTGTATGAATATAGACAGGAATCCAAGTTGACTGGAGTCTATCTATGCCATCTATTTTATCTGCTTATCTTACCTGCTTATCTACCCATAAAATGACAGAAGTGATGCTTCAACAAGCATGCAATCTAAATTAGTCAGGTAAAGGAAAAGAATAAAGAGAGAAGGAGTAGGACATGGAGAGTACACAGGGACAATAGAAGCCAGGGAAACACAATTCTCTTTCAAGTGTAACTAAAGATTATCTCTCACTTCCTCACTGAAGGTGATAGAGGTACTGACAGGTATTAAGAAGACATTCAAAACAAGTGGCATGCAACTGTAAGTGAAGACAAAGTTTATCTGAATTTTGAAGTAGTTTTCTTACTTGCTGCAATGTTGAAAGTGCACTCAAGATGTTGCTCCACTGAAAAAGGTAATATATGGAGCAGAACTCCAAACACATCATGAAAAGATGTCTGTCAGCGTATATAAAAATGCATGTATGTGAAATCTACTTAGTTGATAGGTTTGATAGATATTGTCACTATTTGCATGATAGAACAGATATTCTATTAAGGATGAACTGATGTAATTCTGCTAGGGCCTAAGTTACTGAAGAATAAAGTATAAACATATTAATGTATAAGAGATGGACAGAAAGACAAATTCATTGGGAATAGGGGCAATTGAAAAAAGAAAGCAGAAGAGCAATCCTAATTGCATCTGTATTTACCAGCATATTGTTATGCCCATCATAAAAATTAAGGAAAAAAGAAAGTTCATTACCACATAGAAATTGTCCTTACTCTTAATTTCTTCACTGTCCTCTCCTTGTGGCTGACAGGACTTCCTTTCGGTATGAAGAAGAGTAGAGGGTGTTAAATTCATGAGTCCTAACTTATGATCATTCTAGTTCATTCAAAATATGATTTTTTTTCTGGCATGTCTAAACAGAGATGCTTGTTTCTTATAGGTTTTTAGGATTTTTGGTACTTTTTTTAAAAAAATAAAAACCTTTTCCTCTTAAAATCATATGGTCAATTAAAAAAATTTGGGAAATGCATGAATATGATTTTGATTTCTGTGTTAACGTTTATTTTAAATAAAGCTGCTTTTAAATGATGTTCCAAGTATGACAAGTTCTTGCTTTTTGGTATCAAAGTGATTTCCTCCTTTGTTTATTGGTTTACCAAATATTTCAGTTCTCTTAGTTCTCTTCACAGTCCCTTTCAGCAGCCAGTCTTTCAAGGAAAAGCTCAGGATCCAACCAGTGGGACACCAGCACCACTGCATCCCAGAGCCAGCAAACATTCAGAGACTCAGTGGAGAAATGGAATTGCTTACTGCAGGTGGTTTGATCATGTGGCATTAAGAGTTTAAATCACTAAAGGGCAAAACACAATTTATATAACCTTTCTCTGAGTGCCTGTGAAGGCAACAGAACTGCCAAATACTGAGTAAAGTGAGCAGTGCTGTATTTTAATGACCATCTGAGGTCTCCAGTTAATTCCCTGAGTTTTTAGAGAACCATGAGATCTTTGACACTCCACTGGAAAAAAAAATATTATTTTTGAATTATTTTATAAGACTTTCCTTGATCATGGGCTAGAAAATGCAGGGGTTTTTTTGTTTTCTATGTTTCACTTTTTCCTTGTTTTCATTATCTCCACAAGTTGATGAGTTTTGCTTGTGACATTCCTTTATTCTCTTGTGAGAAAAGGACCTGTAAACTGTTGGGTTTTTTTGCTTTGATTCAAGAAACACTGTTGTCTTTCTCTTGATGTGATATAGCATTGCCATCTATTTGACCCAACTAAATAAAAAAAGGAAAATTTCCTATAAAGGAAATTTAGCAGGGTTTCAGGACACTTGGCAGAGAAGAGGATTGAGCTGCACTTTAAATATGGACTTTTACAGATATACTATTCAAAATGCAGAAAAACCCATGACATAAATTCAGGAGGGATAAAATAGTGGTCTCAGCTCTAAGTTTCTGAAGCCAGAGCACCAGGGCGATGGCGGCTGACAATTGCTATGAGTCAAAGCATTCCATCACTCTCATTGTATGTTAGTATCTTACCAGACAGAAACCAGGAAAGCTTTATACCACAAGAGTTTTAGGACTTCTGCTTGAGGAGTACAAACAGAAACACTACAAATTAGGTAGGAACGCTTGACTAAAGATGACTTCTGGTTGAAGGATGCTGCAGGCCATGGTTGGTTAGCTTTGTTCTTTGGCCATGTTTGATGTTACTTGTCAAGTCTCAGACACAAAGAACTGGGGAGGGGAAGGAGAGAGAGAGAGAAAGAAAGAGCTACAATTAAAATTAGGTATTTTCTAAACTGCAGACTTGTATTTTTATAGCAGGTATATTCCTCAGTTCAGACCTTTCCCAGGGTGAAAGGAGTTGGTTATTTCTCGTACAATTTAGCCCATGTCAGGAGGGCTATTTTAACTGCAAAGAGAAATATGTGAAACTGTCAGCCACAGACCTTTAATTCCCAGGCTCATTTTTGTAAACAATGATGCCATATTTTTACGGCACACTCCTTTTCACAGAGATATAAAGATCAAACATGAATGTTTCATTTTCCATAACTCTTCCAGACAAATATAGCTCTTCCAGAAAAATAATAATAAAAACCCCAAAGAGGTAAACAACACTCACAGAGGGACTATGGTTTAAGTAATTCACACAGTATACAAACATGTGATGGTACAAAACCTGCAACATGAGTTTTTTGTTACATTTTAACAGTGTTTCCTCAAATCTTCAAAGCTTGCTTGATGGTTTGCTGAAGTAATTGAACCACTCTTGAGTTGCTTTATATAGGACATCTTATCTTTCTTTCATTACCCAGTCCGTGGCTTCTTTTCTATTCCCATGAAATCCATGTACACACTTTAGAAGCCCTCCTGAACAAGCTTGCTTCTAAGTTTCACAGAGCCCTTAGCACAATTTGAATACGAAAGAGATACTGAATAAAAAGCTTTAATCTCTTGTCTGCTATTCTTCTTTCTTGCCTCTTCATCTCCCCCCCACCTCCTCTGCCCCCCTCCCCCTTCTTCCAAGAGCTTTTCTGTGTTAGTAAAGTGAACACTTTCTGTTTTAAGTAAGTGTAATGCTGCAGAAGATGCATTGGGAGAGTGAAACCAAAAGCCTGGCCTGTGAAGCCTCTTTGCCACAATTTAGCAATAATTGTGCTGCATTTACTTGCTCTTGAGCTTTTTGCAGGTAAAAGATTAGTAAAGAGCTCTCCTTAACGAAATCATTCAATCAGTAGCAAGCATAGGTAGTATCAAATGTGCCCTCTACCTCAAATACTGTGGGGCTCTTTCTTCTGATACCTCTTCCCTCAGTTAACTGGAACTGCTTTGAAAGGGCTTTCTGTTCTCTGCTCTCTTGTCAATTTGAATGCCAGGAAATGAGCCCCCTTTGTGAGATTAATTAATAGCAGGAGCTGATCGGCCCAAGCCCAATTGCCACGCAACAGAGCTGTAATTGCTACTTTGTGGAAAGGAAAGAAAAAGTTTTGGTTGCAGTTTAAGAAGAGGGTTTAAGGAAAGTTCTTTGAACTAGAGGTCTCAGTGCACTGGATTAAGGCAAGAAGCAAGGAGGCCTTTGAAGTATGTTAAGAGGTTTTGGAGGAGAAAAAAGTTGGGTGGCAAATGGGAGCTGGCAACATCAAAAGCATTTAACACCATTCCTCACCTGCTTGTATTCAGAGCAGGGACCACAGGCTGGAAGCATCATTTGCTTGCAGTTTAAATGGTCACTTTGGGGCTCTATTTGTTTTGATCCAAAACTGTACCATGTATACATCATTATGTGTATAAGGGTTGTTACACCTGGATGTACAAGAGCTGCATGTACCCTGTTATATGAACATGCATATGCATTACATGTAGAGGGATCCACAATCATGGAGCTGAAGGTAATAATTGACATCTGTCACTTTTCTTCCTACAATGTCTGTAATTGCTACTTTGTTCATTATTTGTGCATTGACGTACTAGTAGTCACTAATTACTGATACTGCTGATCCCTCATTTGATTAAAAGACTTAATAGACACAGGTTTTTCTAAATTATTCCAAGCATTACAGACATATATACTTGGCAATATTTCAAAAGTTAAGGTCATCTTTGGACAAAATTTTACCAACAGAGAGTGGACAGAAGCACCTTGCAAATGCCAAGGCCAAAAGCAGGCATGGCAGAAATCTTTTCATGAGCTGGAAATACAAACTCTGTGACAAATTATCATCCCTTAATCTTTTTTACATGTAGTGGCAAGGGTGAGACTTTACAAGCAGAACACAGCTTTGAGTCCAGCAGGGCAAAGATCCTGGAAAACTGCCCTAATAGAGGCTGGAGGACTACCTTGGAGCCAGGGGATCCTCAAGTGCAGTAGAGCCAAGGATCCATTTCAACTCCACCGCACTGCAGACCCCATGGCCAGAGCCCACATATGCTGATAACACTCTCAGTGGCACAAAACTACCTTGGAGGATGCTACAAGCCAGTAGAGCTTAGAGCAGCCTTGAGGTGTTCGGAATTACACAGATGAGCCACTGTCAGTTCCGAAATGCAGACAGGGCAAAGGTGGGGAAAATCTGCACTTCCTCAGCATTTGCCATTTCAATCACCACAGTCCACAGGTCAAATTCACATCTCGTGTGATCTGAACATAGCCAGAGCCTTCTGGAGGATGAATTTGGCCCTGTATCTATTCTCTTAGTAATAGGACAGGGCTGCAAATTAGGCCACACATGTCTTGCCACAAACTTGGTGAAGCTCCTTAAACCATTTGCTTTTAGAGGATGGTGACAGTTTTATTGCTTTCTGTTTCTACAGAAGCCAGTAGAAAGGACTTCTATGACTGAAATGGTGTTTCTAGCCAAACATTCAATCTGCTCAACAAGTAGGTCTTTATGCTGTTAATTTGGGTGGTGGAATGAAATTTCAGAGTGGCATCAGTTTGAAAATCATTCAGGTCTCATCTACCTTCCTTATAGTTTAGGAATAATAAGAAAAAAAGGGGTTTATTACATTTTAAAACTTCCCAGGGCCTGCAGTTCTGTATATTTTTCCCTTCTCAATCTTGCATATAAAAATAAAACAGAAAACTAAATGTTCCTTCAAATAAATGTCAGTAGGTATTTGAACGCTGTCTTCACCTCTCAGTCCAACCCTTTGAGACGGTATTTGATCAGCAATTTTTCTTCTCTAACCTTCCAGTTCACTGCAGTACTTAAAAAGGTACAATTGAAAGACAATGTGAAATGAAGCCTTGCTAAAACAAAAACCCAGACAGAAAAACATTTTAATGATTTGAAAACCCAAAATAACAAAGAAAACAAAAAACAAAAAAAAAAAAAACCAAAACAACAACAGCAAAAAAAAAAAAAGCCCCAAAACAACAATAAAAAGACAAGCCACTTTAGGCAGGATTCATCTCTCCTAAGCCTCTGCCTTCTCCAGTCTCAACTGGACTCTAGCTGCCTCTGAAGTACAAATCTGCCCCTCTAAGACAGGTGGGACAATTTTCATAGCTGTCTCTTTCCAGCGTCGGTAGAGGCAGCCCATCCATCTGACTTAGGGCAGCATGTCTTGAAGCAGTTAAGGCTGGGCAGTGGAAAGCCTCCGCATCATGGCTGAGAGAGATTTTGCCAAACACTGGCAGATGCACTGGAAAGAGGCATTCTGTGATTTGTGTTCATTAATGGCCAATATATTTTAGTTTATTTTTGTAACTGTTTAGAAGAACACCCTAGAGTCAGATGTAGCATAAACAGTACCACCAGACAGAGCACAGTGGACCATGTTCTTCATGTTGTAGTCCATTTCCAATGGATCCAGGTGTCAGTCTGTCTATCTATCTATCTATCTATCTAATCTATCTATCTATCATTTTTTACATCAAAATACTTCACAAAATAGGGAAACCCTCTTGAGCAGCAATGATAATTGTCCCATCTTAAACTCATAGTAATTGTCCCATTCTAAACTCCAGAATATTTATGGTGGGTAGTTGAGTGATTCTACATCATCTCCACTTGCTTTTTCCTGTTTTATCATTGCACAGTCTTCCCACTGTCCTGCCAGCCTCTCCCCAGAGTGATTAGAATCTTCAGCTTCTCTATAAGCTTATCTGCTTATACATCACATCAGAAGACAGTTTCTTTCTCATATAATAACCAAGAAGGAAATAAATATAAAAATGAAAGGAAAACACTAATTCTGAGGCTGACTGGATGAGCTGTAGTAAGTCTATATAATATTTTGGAGAATATTATACCACTGACTTGTAAATTTATCTGTTGAACTCATTTTAAGCCATCTTTCATCTCACATTTCAGCATCTCATCTACTAGAGGGTGACTTACTTGGAAGCCAAGCTTTGAAAGCAATTTGCAATTCTGACTATTCTAGGAGATCATAGGGAGGCCAGAAACAAATTCAAGTTTTCAAGAGACACCAGTTTTCACCTTAGGACATGTAAAATTCTCAAACTTCAATATCCCAAGGTCACATTGCATGTCACAGCAAATTTTACTCACCTTAGGCAAAGCAGTGATGTAGATCTTTATTTAAACACACAAATTAATTCACAAAATGTGAAAGTGAAAAGATGTCCCAGCCATGATCTACAAAATACCAACATGATACCCAAGCCCATCCATATATCATTGTTTTTCAGTAAGGTTTCCTATAATTACATCTGTTAACAAATGTAGCAAATTCAATTAAAATTTAACTGGCAGTGCATGGAAGCAAAACAGGTTCACTTCTATTATGTCAAACACCTTATTTTATGCCGTGCATGTTAAGGTTTACCACTCCTTAAGGCTTGCAACTGCAACATTTTAACTGATATCTGGAGGCTTGTAATTGTATGTGTGCACATCAATTATGGATTGGATTCAGCATTTTCAGATAACTTCACCAATCACAAAGAGAGCTCAGTGGTCTCCTGGCATTTTCGGAGCAGTTTGATTACAGGTGTAATACATACAGCCTTGTTAGCTCTCAGTGATGAGGGATTCCCTTCCCTTCTGGGTTCTAGCTGAGGCACTGACCATTGCTTTTCACTAACAATTTCTTTCTGCTCCCAAGAGATGTTTTAATGAGCCCCTCCGACATGGCCAAAGGCAAGAAATGTTCTCTGGGCCAGTGAGGTGAAGAGCCAAAGCTTAGCCTACTAGGCAAGCAATAATTAATAAGGCATTTTTGATTCATCTCAATTCATTAACAAAGTTACTCTTTATTATTATTATTATTATTGTTACTGCTAAGCAACACAACGTTAAGTCTGTCACATTACTCACAAGTATTGAATGAAAACTCATGCCAAGGTACACAAAAAAATTTAATTTGTGACAAAAATAAATGAATTTGGAATACTAATTGGGAGAAAGCAACTGACAGATAAAGTGAAAGATTGATTTTAGGGGAAATGGAGAAATCTGTTTTCTACTTATTTTAAGGACAGGGAAAGAATTCTGATTAGAAAAGTATAGCCAGCTAGGTTAGTAGAGGTTTTTACATTTGTCTGAAATTTTCCTAAAATTCATGGCTATCTACTAATCAGGCAGAGTGACTGTGGTCTGTTTGGATTAATGGCAATAGCTCATTAAGACCCTCAGACTGTGTTGCCCCAAGACAAACGGTTTGTCAGGTTACAAACATTGCTTCCTTCCAGTTAATATCTTTCCTTGCTTCTCCCCAGCTTAATATCAAGGATAACTGATCTACAAAGGACCAAACTTCTGCTGGAATAATCTAAACATACTGCTAAGAGCTGATTAAGGGGTCCTTCAAATTTTTGTTTTCATAAGTCAGGATCTTGAGAGAGACAACCAGCTTCGATAAGTTGTTTGGCA
>NW_005054315.1:6861600-6862274 GCF_000277835.1 Geospiza fortis
AATAAGAAATATTAGTTAAAAACAGGGTGCATCAAAACTGAAGCTCTTTAGAGATATAGAGGGGGCATCAATCACTTCTGTGGGCACATTAAGCTGTTACATATTATAGCCATCTCAGTTTAAGTGGTGTAAGGCTCATCTCATTTGCATTTGTTGTGTTACAATCTTGCTTCAGGCCTGTCTCCACAGTGAATAAGGTGGCTGTGCAAGGCAGCTTGTGGCTGGCATAAAGGATATGTCAGAGTCAAGCTGCTTCACTAATCAGCTTTGCTGGGGCAGATACATGATAGTCTATGTGAAGAAATTTAGATAATAGTATACAGCATCCACTGGAACTGTATATAGTGTATATAGGGCTTTAGAGTAACTTCTAATCCTTCATGGAAAATTTGTAAATACTGCAGTGATGTTCTAGTGACCTCTAAAGGCAGCTGGTTCTCGCTATGTAGCACTTTTTGTTAAACCTCCCGCTTTGTAAGGCACATAATGCTAATGTTCCTAAAGGCTCTACACGGAGAATTTCCCCAAAAATATGATTTCTCCATTAAACCTTCCACGTTTCACGGCCACCTTCCCCCTCCTCCCCGTTGTCCGCAGGAGCTGCGGGTGAAATTTTCCTAAAATTTCCAGGCACCCCAGGGCTCCTGCCTGCATCCCCTCCTCCCCTCAGCCCC
>NW_005054315.1:6862466-6915933 GCF_000277835.1 Geospiza fortis
CAGTGCTAGCCGGCATCTCGTCATGGGGTCTCGCCTTCCGTTCCTCCTCTAAACAACTTGGCATCATCATCATCAACTTTCCTGCATCCAGCAGGTCAGGCTAGGGGCTTTATTAACATAGAATAGCAGTGCCTCGCCACAGGCCAGCTAGCATGGGTGCTGCTCCGAGTCGAGTGTGACTGCACTGTTAAGCTGGCTAAAAAAAATGTAAGTTTTTATAGACGTCTTCTGTTTCATATTTTCTATTCCTTTCTTTTTCCCTTCAGTGATTTTAAAATTACATTTATGAGAGAAAATTTTAAAAAATTAAAAGGAACAAGAAGAGAAGGCTAGAGTTGAGATTCAACTCCCCTCGCTCAACTCTTTCTGGCACAGCATTTCCAGCTCTCTGTAACTCTGCTTTCTTCCCACTGTCATTCCCCTTCAAGCTCAGCTAGCCGGTCTAGTGTGCCATTTTCTTCAGTGTCAGTTTGCAAAGACGGCCAGATTACACAGATCCACCTCGCCTTGTCTGGGCAGGTCTCTCCTGCCATGCACCTCTCCTGCGCGTTCAACTCCTCCACTCAGCAGCTCTGCTGGTGAGCGTAAGACGCCGTGCTTTGTTTGCTTTAGTCATGATTAAACAATTGAGCTGGACATTTGGGTCCATTTGCACAACGGTGCACATACACACACAACACATTTAACAGTAGATGATAAATAAAAAACTATAAAATGTTTTAAATGCAGGTGAAAACTACAGAATAATAGGTCAGTAATGTCTTTTTTGCTCCCCTTTTGAAGATAAGGGGAGGGTTTTTAAAAACAACCTCCTCCTCTTCCTCACAACCACCAAGACTCTCCCCCTCACACACACACACATACACACACACACACACATGATGAAAGACCTATAAAGTTGAATAGTTGGGAGATAATAACTCTAATGGTAAAGGTCCCAGCGTACGTATACCACCCTGCCTCTGGCAGTAATCCTGGCTTTGGGGATCTGAAATTTCCTAAAGATGTATTAGTGTCTTATACACATGTGCTCTTGTGCACTCATAATCCTTTTCACTAGCTTCTTAGCTGCATGCTTTGTATTTAAATTTTCCTTCTGACCAAGTAAATCCCTTTGGATGAAGTGACAGGAGCTTTTCAGCACCCATAGCTGGGTGACAGCTGGTGTAGAGGCTCTGAAAGACTGCAAAGTGTTCCTTACTAGCTTTCTTCAGGACCAGTGTCAGCCACCAGCTGAGCGATTTGTTAGCTCCCCTTTGGGCATCAGTCAGCTGAAGAGGCTCACATTAAAGGCTAAAGTAATACAATAGATATTAATATAAAAAAAATCTAGAAAAAACCCCACACCAATATCTGGTTTTACTGTGCTTTTAATTAGGTGCTTATTCATTATATGTGAATACATCACATTTTCATTAATTCTGAAACCCTTTATTAATACTGTATGAAGTATGTATGCCTGCTTCAGAAACACACTGTTAAAACTTTGGCTTAAAAGACATAATTGTCAAAAGCTTTTCTAGGAGCAGCACAGCAGTTGAAGCAGTTTACTTACAGATCACAGAACAAGATGTTTGTATTTATTTTCCCTCAAGTAAAGTTTCCCTGAAAATGTCCAATGTGTAATATATTCTGTTATTTAATTCCAGATTTGAAGGTTTGCTTCTCAGGGGTTCTGGCAAGTTTTTGCTATTGGAATTAGTAATGAGGAGCTCTGGAACTGTGGAAGTAAATCGTGCAGCGTAATCAGGTTGTTAAAGGAAAAGCAATCCAAAAATGGGACTGTTTCAGAACCAAACTAGGGCTGGATATAGCGTTGCAGGATCCTGCACTGCACAGACTTTTCTAAGGGAGTGCAAGCACAAAGGCAGGGGAGGAATTCTCTACCATTTCTCCAACAAGTAAAGCAAAGATTAATTTAAAATAAGTCCATTTTAAAACACAGTGGCTTGTAAGATAAAATTTTTAATTATTTATTGATCTCTAAGGAGATTGAAGTACTGCGCTAGGTAAAACTCCCACAGCATTCAAGTTGTTTTGCTTGAGTAAGGACTGTTGGCTTAGACCAAAGACTTATGAGAATTGCTTTACAAAAATAGTAATTAATATTCAAAACTTTGTTACTGTGCCACCCACACACATATTTGTGAAAGTATCTCAACTTTAAATAATAATCCAGACCTGTTTAATCAAACATGTAGAAGGATTTTAATTGTATTGTTTTATATAATTTATGTTGTAATAATAAAATTCTCATTTACAAACTGCGATATAGGAAATTGTGAAGTTTCTTTCTCTGGGCTGGTATGTTTTAATAAAGTTGGGATGTGTGTAAAGAATGCTTCTCTTTTTTTTTCCTTGTTCTAAAAATGATTGGGGATCCTAAAGGAATAAATCAAAATTCCAAAAAGACATTAATTTCCTCAAATCTTTGAAACATTATTATTCCTAAAATAAATAGCTAAATTAAAACTACAGGTATCTGAGACAGTTCCCAATTCAAATTTTGTTCCTGATGGCTAAAATTAAACCAACTTTGGGTCTTTGATTCATGCTCAGTAAAAAACTTTGAAAGTAATTTCTGGAAGATTGCTCATTTTCAAAGAAATATAACAGTTTTCAAATATCATGCATTTCACTCAAAGTTTCTTTCCATTTTAATCAGATCTGGAGGTTTATTGTCTGGTTTTTTCCAGTGACAGTTGCTAATTGAATAAGATCTATTTTGTAGAAATAATAAAATTCGCAAGGTGCTTCTTATCTGTGAGTGATAGATCACAGAAATGAGGAAGATTATTTAAATGAATTAAAATAAAACATTGTTTTCTGGCTCTTCTTTTTACTTTGGAAGCTTAACGAAACCAATTTACAAAGAAAAAGTGAGGGGTTTTATAGTAAAACCTTTTAGATTTCTCTGCAGAGGCAGTTACGTACATACCACAAGAACGTACAATGCAGTTTTAGTAAAGAGATAGCATTACCTTTCACAGACCAAATCACAGATGTATTTACAGTTCTCACTCCTCCTGTACCCTTTGAATGTATTCTTGCTATTCATTCTTACATCTGGATTTTGACCCTTCTGTGCATACATTTTTCGCACTTCCAAAATATACTGCTGTTGAGCCAGAAAATAAACACTCACTGAAATCTCAAATTAAGCTTCCCCCTGAATGGGTTGTTGAGGGACCTGATCCTGCACTCGCTGAAGTCTGTGGAAGTTTTAATCACAAATCATACAAGCAAATGAGACAAGGGGCCTTATAATACCTGGTCAACCTTCTGAGCTGAAGAACTGAAAGCTTTCTTGTAAGTGTTGTAATTCTAGAAATCTGCTAATAATAAAAACGGAATTTGGGAAATTTTTAGTTTGAACTCAGGCATTTCAGTTAGGTCATGATCCCAAGCACTTCTTCAGCATGTTTTTCCCTTATGAATTATTAATACAAGGCTTGTAATGGGCTCACAAGTCACTCCAGAGTCCTTATTAGTAAATCACGGTCACAATATCAAACTGAAAAATTCACAGGATGCATAGTAAAGATAATATTTAATGATATTTGACAGAGAAAAAATATACAATAGCAAAATATAAGAGAGTGTCTATTTCCTCTGAATATTAATTGTTGTTTCCCCTAATTGGGTTAATCAAAGTTCCTTAATATTTCAAGCTTTTTTGGTTTTTTGTGGTTTTTGTTTTGCTGTTTTGGGGTTTTTTTTTAATTCTTGGTTTAAGAAAATTTTTTTCTGATTATTTTATAGCAGCTTGTTTTTCAGTTTACTAATTCACTCTCTATATAAAATACTGTTGGTGCTGGTTTTTTTATTTTAAATATACAGCAACTTTAAAAAAAATATAGGGCATACCTTAATGTTTGGTGTCTGTTTACATTTTCTGTAATGTAGTCATTAAGCATACAACGTAGACTTAAAGGATGTCAAAACTGACAACCACACTATGATTGATGATGCTGTGCTAGACTAATTCTTACCAGGTGTGGTGTGATGTGAATTCAAATGCAGCTCAGGGTTCTTATTTGTATTAGTAAAGTTGTGCTTTGTCAAAGTTCTGTGACTTCTTAACCCACTAAATCCATCTTCTAATCCAAGTTTTTCTTTGCCTTTTTGCTGTATACAATATTTTTCTTCCTCTTTCTCAGCAAAGCAATCCTTACGACCTCATCGGCAGCCAGGGTTTCTTAAGACATCCAGTTTGTGCAAATTCCAGAAAATACCAAGTCTGATGAGGTTATGTTAATTAAGTGTAAAATCTACATAAAGGCTTCCTAAGTGACTTGAGCTAGGGTAGGCGAAATTATGAAGGATGAAATTCACTCCATCAGCATAAAGCATAAACAGGAAGCTTTATGTGGAGAAGCAATAAAATACAAGATCTTCAACCAGAAAAAGGGCTACAGTATGGACTTCTTTGGTCCCTATATAAATTGTCTTCATTGTCATCTCTTGTCACTTGCAGAACATGATGAGGGCAGCTTCAAGTTATTATGTCTTGTTAAATGTCAGTGGTAAATATTGGGTGCTTGCACTTTTGAACAACAAATAAACATTTATGAGGTAGCAGAGACTGTTAGACCTAAACTTTTAGGCTTTTTTTTTTTTTATCTCTCTCTCCTTTCTTCCCACTCACCCTCCTACCTTTTTGATTCAGACCTTACTGGCACATTCTCATCAGCTGGATCCTTCACTGTCAAGCCAAATGTCCAGCACCTTTGGTAACAGAGAACTGTGCTGACCTGGGGTGGGCAATGGGATTGTATCTTTTTATTTTCTGGCTGAGTGATCTATCCTGCTTGATTGCGTTTTTCTTAATTTTATTTATATTTTATTAACAAAATATATTGATCTTGCAAGCAGACCCTCAAGAAAGTTGAAAACATATAACAAAATTCTTAAAGAGTCTGATTTACCTCAACAGGCAAATAATCTAAAAACTTATATAATCTGATTGAACAAATCATAACAAACGCCATCAAATGCATCAAATGTTATGCTGCATGAAGTGAAAGCACCTATTACCCCCCACCACTACCTCCCCCTTTCCCTCACCAAGCCCTATTTCACTCAGGTCTAATTTTAACTGATCGCTTTCTCATGCAAATATCCATTGATTTGAATGAGATTTTGCAAGGGTAAGGGCTGAGCAAAGACTTTGGGATGCGATCTTCAGAGAAAAACCCAGCCCCTTCTTTTTATGGATACAGAGAGTCACTGTACAGGAAAGTTATTGTACAATTACTGCACAAAAGTAGTGGAAGGAGGGCCAGCATACGGGAAAGTGACATATGCAATCAGTCTGCAAGGGTCTGACAGGCACTGCTTGCACAAGCATCAGAGTGGGGGGGGAAGGCAGAGGCTTTGGGCATCCCCTAGATTACTCAGATGCTTCTCTCCGGGATTACTTTGAAATACACTGAAGACCTCTTTGTTGAAAACCACATACAAAGCATGGGGTAAGTGGAGAGGGCCAAATTTTAGGTTTGCTGGTAAATCATATAGTTGCCCATACACCAAAACATGAAAGAAAGAGTATTATTTTAATTTGTCAAAGTCCTGATAACAAGCTCTGAGAATGGGATAGTAATTTTATAATTAAAAAAAAAAAAAAAGAAAAAACAAAGAAAGCTGTTTTCTTATATTTAGATAATTTTGTGTTGGTTTTTGGCTCTTTCAGATTTCAGTTGTAGTAGAGGCCTGAGAAAGTCACAGTGACCCCTGCAGGCAATGGAGTATCCTCAAGAAAGAACTCAGGAAATATGCATTATAATTACATACATGAAACAATTTTTATATATAAGATTACCTTTTGTTGTTTTTGTTGTTGTTGTTAAATCCCCTTTTCAGTTTACTCTGCATTTCCAGTGTTTGGAAACATGCAGGTGAACTTCAGCATGCTGGAGCAAGGATTTTGATGTACAGGGGGACAGGATAAAGAGGGATAAAAATTCAGTGGAGTTAAGCTTAACATCTTTATTTGCTAATACAATCTGTGCCTGCAAAATAAATCTAAGTTTTTGACAACAGAGCAATAGATGTGAAGAGTGATCCCTAAGTTTGGAGCCTTGACAACCTTTCTTCCCTGTGAACAAGAAAAGTCATGCTTTCCTAAATACTTATATTAAAGTCAACGCAGGTAAATGCATTTCTTTCTGAATCATAACACTTATGAATTAAAATTATAATTCTGTGTCCACTTTGAAATCTCTGTGATAAACACTAAAAAGATTGCTATGCTACCCACTTTATACCAAAGGAATTAAAGTATGCCAAGTGCTACTTAATTGACATTCATGGCTAGCTTTATTTGCTATTTTTAAAGTACTCCTGTATAGAGATTAGTTGTCCAATTATAGTAGTCCAAAGAAGTTCTAATGTCTCTATAAAGACTTTTGTCACTTACTTGAGAGGAGTAGGCATCCTGTGCCAAAGAGCATGCGAGCTGGATCACCTGGCACATGGCAGTCACAGGAAGGAATGGAGATATACTTCTTCTTTGGAGATATACTTCTGCATGAGCAGCATCACATCTGGGTGGAGCTCAAGAAATTCTTGGAGGTCCTACTAGTTTTCACAAATCAGTCAGTGCTGTTTTCTTTGCTTCACTCATACATCTCAGTTTACTTATAGGCATCGAGTTTATTTCTTCCTGCTGGAGTCCTCTATTTGCATTGCATTCTGGCTAGTTCAGTTTTAGTGGGCTGGAAAAGACTTTCTCCACATTATCACTTGGTGTTAGTAGTGGAAATCCGATAAAAGCAGATTTTCCAGGAGGCCTTCCTAGGTAGGGTTATGTACTAATATTGATAATTGTTTGTTGCATCAAACAATTTCAGACTTGACAATATTAGGCACCTCTCTGCATTACTACCATTGTTTTGGCAGCTGTATAGAGTTTGTCCTGACAGATTGGTGAAGGGATGAACTACTTAGTTATTGCTTCCCCTAGTTCTGTTGTTATAGCTATTAAAAATGCAGCCTTCGCTTTAACAGATCGTCTATCTTACTGCTCTTTTTTTTTTCTGAGCCAGTAAGATATCTCAGTGATGGCTTAGCAGAACAGAAAATTAAAGCAGAAGAAAAACATTTGGGAGATGTGAGCTAATATATTCCCACTTGCAAGCCATATGAGGCGCTCTCAAAGTGTTCCTCACACCATACCCATTTATATGTATCAGCCTTGTGGTCAGTTACTGGTTTTTTACCAACCCTCAGCTGAGCCATGGTAATATCATCTTTTAAATGTAAGGAGAATGTGAATTTATGAAACTTAAGGTAAGGCTTTTTCACTTGGGGCTGCTCTAACACACACTTTCTCACCTTTGTTGAAGGCTGAGAGACCTCACAAAGCTTTGGTTGAGCTGCCACATTAACTCTTTTTTCATGCAGTACCTTTGATCAGGTGTCCAAGTCCTTAATTGAACTTTTGTAATATATATTTCTCTTTAATTTGTAGCATGATTTAATCTTTCTTGGTAAATAATTATTACATATTTTTGTCTATTATCATTTCCATAGGAAGAAAAAATGGAAGAGGCAGGCAGTTCCAGATCCCTTCATCCCCACAGGAGTTACAGAGGTGGAAGAAAAACTGCATGCAGCAGAAAAGACATGAGTGGGTTTAAGCAGAGGGCTCTGAAGAGGAATTATCTCTGAACATTATGTGCTGGCCAACAAAGTACAACTGATAACTTCCAAGGCCATTGTGGACCTAAAATTCTAGCAGTGGTCAAAGCAAATTAAGACTTTTATTAGGGGCCCCTATGTATCATTTTCCTGCTGCAGGATTACACTGCCAGCCCTGCAGAGGGAGATTTAGCTGGGTAATTCTCATTAAGGGGCAAACCTCTCTGACTTCTGCAGGTGCTTTGCCTGATTAAGTGCTGAAGAACCAGGCCCTATGGTTGGCCCAGCTGAGCTCTAACCTGTCTGCCTTTATGCAAGCAAAAGCTTCATATATCAGCTCCAGCTCATGCTGAGGAGTCTTACTAGGCACTCTAATCCTAAGGGGAAACATTTCATTGCAATGCACAGCAATTTGCATTCTTTCTGAAAAGTCTGCTATTACATTATCCATTTTTATCTTGATTAAAAGAGATCAAGAAGTGCATGCTCACACACTACACATGCAATTTTTCCATACAGGAGGCCTGGAACCCACACTGAAATTCTGACTTGAGGAGATCTGGCAACTTCCAACTCTTGATGGATTTATGCTGTTTTAATAATAGCCACAATTTACTGATAATTAGCAAGGAGGGAAGTTACCAGGTTTTTTGTTGTTGTTGGGTTTCTAAGATATTCAGTTGTTTTCAGAAGTATCCAATGCCAAAAACTTCTTAAATGCTGCAAGAGCTCTGCGTCTGTGAGGATGATTTTAATTGTACTGCAGAAGGTCAACCTCTGGTACTAGTTACTGCCACACACAGACAGGGAACTACAAAAAGCAGGGGAGGGCAGGTATATAATAGCAAAAGGCTCCTTCTGTTCTATGCAAAACCATGGAGAATCTTTGAGACCCTCCATCCTTACCTTTGCCCTTTCATGGACACTAAAATGTTTAGGGCACATGGAGCAAGAACCAATCCCTGCTACACCACTGACATTTTTCGAGAACTGGTGTTTCCCTGTGTCTACTGTCCCACAAATAAAATGTGAAAAATTACACTTTGGCTCATAGGAAACAGGAAGACAAGTACATTGTAGAGTAAATGGTAGTGAAGTACTGCAAGGGGACTCATAAGTTGCCTAGAACAGGGTGATGGCATTGTATAAAATTGATCTGAGTATGCAAATTAGAAAACATTTATGCAAGAAGCTGGATGTCTCAACTGACAGTAAGGTAAACAAATGACCTGGTATTGTCAAAATTGCCTATTTTCTAGACTAGATTACTTTAAAAATTGTGACTTTGGCTAAAATTCATGTGTTTCCTCAGAGGTAAGTCTGTCTTCCTCTCCAAACATTGTCATTCTAGCTCTGGCCTGGATGTTCTGGGTGGAGATTTTTATACATAGACACATGAAGCAAGACATCCAGGGCAGAAAATAAAGTAGAGAGGTGAAAATCTCAAATTAATTTTACATCTCTTGTTCTACGTTTTTTAACCAGTGAGAAGAAGTAACGGTTTTGAGGCACTTACTCTAATGAAGTACTCAAATCAACAATACCTATCCACAGAGGAATTAGTAAATTAATATTTCTAGAGAGAATCTGGTTTAGAAACAGCAGCTTGACCTGCTCAAATGAGCTACTAAAGAATGTGCTTTTGTGCTTTTGTGATCTGTATTTTCTGCTTGCTATTGCTACTTCAAAAAAAAAAAAAATCAAACCTTTTTGGTTCAAAACTAGCTGTGTGTCCAAATACACAGATAGTAGTTATAGGAAATGTGGGGGGTTTTTTTCATAACATCCAAGTAGGAATAAAATAAATTTTCCTAAATGAAGGAATGGGAATCTACCCTGCCTGATTGGATATTTCAGTAAAATTGTCCCAAATATCATTGCTACGGTCAGCCTTTTAATTTATGACTGGAAAATAAGTAATAGTGCAAAGTATATAAGCACAACCAGGAAAAGGTAAAAGGATTTAGACCAGAACAAGAGCAAAATTTTTCAAGAAACTGAGACATCAAAAGAAGCCTCAGGCATTCTAGGTCTTTGCAGCTGAGGAAAATTTGCTGTTTGTTGAATCTTACTTCCCTTGTGTCTGTATAAAGAAAAATGTGCCACTAGTTCAGCCACTGAAGAATACATTCACTGGACTTAGAGCTATCAGTTGCAGAATCCTCACTCTACTCCCTCCTGGAGCACATGGAATTTTATTTGTAACATTATGCTTTCTAAAATTACAGAAGTAATAGAGTAATAAAATTATAAAGCTCAGGGAATTGCTTCCCATGCCCACCATACTGTAGAGCATTATGTGCTGATGATCACAATGGAAACTATTGATTCCAGCTGAACTTTGTATTTTAGCTGCAGGTCAACTGGATTGAATCATGGCAAATTTTCTTCCTTAAAATCATTTACAAAGTTTGGTATAAACCACATCAACCCGTAGCATAAACAAGAAATGAAATGATAAATAGTTTGTGATATTTCAGTGAACAAAAATATTAAGAAATAAATATTTTCTTGGAATGTACATAGAATGCATGATCTATGTTTTCAATCCTAATTTCAGCTTCTGATGAGATGAATCAAATATTCACATCCCAGCTGCTTCTGAATGTTTTAAGTGGAATTTCTTGGAGCAGTGTGAGCAGGTGGTGTTCCCACACAGCTCCAAATAAAGTTTATACGTGCTGGGGAGGCTGGATGCCTTACAAACATGGATTCAGAAAACTAGTTTTCCTCTAATCCACATGCTTGGTCATGTTGTCATAAGGCTGAGAGATCTTCCCATGGACAAAGGCACAGGTATAGAAATGTTGCCTGGAGCCTTTCCTTCTTCCAAGCTTTAGGTCATAATTTTCTGTACCTGGGCCCTACTTTTCTCTAAGCTGCAAGCATTTTAGGAAGTGGATTTTTTCAAGCGTTTTCACAATTTTTTGTACTCTTTTGTACTTTTTTGTACTCTTTTTGTACTTTTTGTACTCTTGCGCCAAGAGTGTGTTATACAGAGTAGGATATGAAGTTATGAGGATATCTGTGGCTACCAGGCGTGTTGGGGTACTCCAGAAAAGTAGGTCTTGTTAGGGTTGGGGTGGGAGAGTTGGGGACTGGGTGTGATGCAGTGGGGTAAGCCAGTTTAATCACAGCTCAAATCTGATTTCTGTGTAAAGACAAAATGATGATGTGCTATAGCCCATATCCCAGTCCCATATGTCCCCAATAGGAAATAATTTTGTCTGCTCTGAATTGGAGCCCAAATTAAAATTGTCATGCAGCACACAGGGTAGAGATTTGACACCTAGGAGACACATTGAATGTAAGCGCTCACAAAAACTTCACCTTTAGCAAGTTAACTCAATCTCTGACTTTCCTAAGCTACTCCTTGAGATCACAATCTCCTGTAAAGAGAGATTCATAGCTGCTCACATACCTGATTTGAACTGCACTTTAGAGGACTCTTCTGGCTACAGAGGGAATGTAGGAAACTCAGCTTCACAACACTGGAGTCAGCTTTTGTGACTTTTCATTCCTCTGTGGTCCATTTTGACTTGTATTTTTTTTAAACTAGCTCAGCAATAGAGCCAGTATTTGCCATGCTGTGTTGCCTTTTGGTTGGTGTTGAATTTGGTTTTCTCTAGTCTGTTATTTCAAGACTGTCTAAGACTGCCAGCTGGCTACCATCTTATGCTCATGAAATTGTGCAAGGGAATACAAAAGGGCAGAAGAAAGTTGTCCTTTTTGTCTTACCAAAATCACAACATTCTTCTAAGCAAAGGACACAGAGTGAAGCAATAAGACAAAAACTTCACATTGGGCTAGATAGGAAGTCCCAGTCTGGAGAAATTTTGCTGTGGTGAGTTGTACCACTGTTCTTTCTTCCTGTTTTATGAAAGTGATGTGAAAAACTTTTTGAAGTGACTCAAATATGTTGCTTTTAATCCCCAGTGTGAAAAATCCATATAATATAACTTTTAACCTTGCAAGTTGCTTCACTGGCCATGTGAATGCAGTGCCATTTTCACTGTCAGCAATTGATGCTTTGACAACAATGATGTTGGACTTCCAGAGCCCAAAGCAGGAGTTTCTTCTTGAGAAGTCTCACTTTGTCTTTTTGCTGTAAGTTTTGCTATGCTACTGTTTGGCAGTGGGGTTAGGAGATTCATCACCTAAGGAAACAGAGCCAAATATTTGCTTTGAATGATTACAGCTAAGATGTCCTTCTACAGCTGTGTTGCATAGATTATTGTGTACTCCTTGCTTATGAACACTGAACATATTTCAATGATCAGAAAATATACTGTCCTGATATCCTAAAAAAATAATGTACATTCACAAATTAGCTTTTATGCTGTATTTCTCAATATAAATAGTAAAACACTCTTTTCTACTTTTTTTTTACTGCTGTAGCCCCTAGAAGCCTTTAAGATATCTCTCACTGTGCTAAACTTTCTTAGACAGCATCTGTTAAGAGATCTCTTACATTGTAAATAAGCAAATTATGACTATCTTTCTTACCTTTGCACATCTAACTGTATTTTCTAGAACTATGTAATTAGAAGGAGGATATGAGAATTTTAACATTCAAAGTCCAAACCAGAGAACCACGTCGTCAGACGAGACATCTGGACAACTTAATAAAAAAATGAGAGACGTCTCTACTTATTTGATCCTGGACTACATTATAGATCTCTTAACATTTTCCTAGTGCTTCCAGCAGAACAACAGAATAAAAAATATTCTGTTGTGTTTCAAAAAAAGGTAAATAAAAAGAAGGGTATCTAAATATATATTTTTATACAAAAAAAATCATCTGTATGTGTAGGTATCTATCTATTCACATATCTCACCCACAGGATTTTCACAAACACAAATACATTGAAACATATTACTTCCTTAAAAGAATTATTTTCTTAAAAGTGAAAGTTAATGGAACCTGAGCACAAACATGCCATTTTTCTCCAGTGAGAGGTAGCAGCTTCCAGTAAAGGATTAAAAGAGATGCTAGCTTTTCCTGACTTTGAACAATTTGAGGTGAGTTTTATATTTCCTGATCCACAAGCTACAGCTACAGTTTTAGTTATTTCACATCAATTGATTATTGCCATTTGGGGATACCACCAATATGACAAAATGAGCTTCATGCACAGAAAATTCTAACACCTACATTTTAATGGGACATCTGTTCTAATACCTGATGAAAATCAATAACTCCTCAGAAGTCAACAACCACAAGAAAAAGAGTATCTGTTGCAAGCTTTTAGAATTTTTTTTTATTTCCCAAGACTGGACACACTTGAATTTCTTTTGTTTTGTTCCATGGAAACTAGAAATAAAATGTGATATTAAAATACATGTCTTCAACCACTCTGATTGAAGGAATTAAAAAGTTATTGGGCTGAATCTCAAGACCAGGTGGACCAGATAATCAGGGCAAATACACCAAATCACATAAAAGGCATGTAAGTATGATTGAGATATAGGACAAAAGACCTATTCAAGATATCCAAGACACACAGAAGCACTACTGTAATAAAATTCTTATCTGATTATCATAGAAAAAATAGATGTTCATTTAAAAAAAGATTGATTTTTACCAAGGATACAAGAAGACACTACATTTAGCATCCAGCATGTTTTTCTGGTAACAGAGCAATTAAACATGACCAAAAAGGTCTACTCTCTTCTCTTTTTTTCTCTTGAAACTAGAAATATTTTCTTTCACTGGTGTCTAGAAGATCCAAAACACCTCTCTGCAGTCAGTATTCAGGAGACACACAACATATGGTTACTGAAAACTGGCAAGAGAACAGTTTCTCATTCTTCAGTCAGGCATTCATTGAAGATGCTCAGAGGACTATCAACACAGCAAATACTTCTTGCTGATGCACTTTTTTGCTGTAGCGACCTAGATAATCTTCTGATAAAAAAGGCATTTTAATCACAAAGCTCATTTTTTCAAAGTCAAGTGTTCAATATGCTTTGTTTAAATTACTGTATATAACAGAAAAATTGAAGAGTCTTGTAAGCATGAACCTTGCTTTTCTGTTTGGGATTTTTTTTCAGTCATTTCTGTATATTTTTACAGATGGTGCATTTTTGCATCTTTACACTCACTTCAGTCTAGTAGTTGAGGTCTTTCTAGAAGCTCATGTGATATTATGATCTGCAGAAAAAAAGCCAAATATAGTGTTTCTAATTCCAAAAATTGAATATATATATAGAATTTACAGGAAAATACTGCAAAACAAAAATCAGAGCATTAGCCACATGTTTTACTCTCTGAATCTACCAGTCCTTGCCTGCCTTTTTCTGAATCCAAATAAATTAAGGGGTTTTATTGCTATCAGAATTCCTTTTGTTATGAGTATTTACATAATTTCAAGTTATGGCCCTGTCTTCTTGTACTAGAGTCCATACAGTACCTTTTTTGTAACTGAATTCCAATAAAAAGGCACTTGTACATCCTAAAAACAGTTGGTAATGTCAGAAATTCTTTAAATGGTCTTATTGCCATTGTTGTAGGCTTAAAGGTGAATAGTGACCTAGACAAAAACATGACCATATGAAAATTAGGCTACCCTTACACTGAAATACAGAATGGGAAAATTACTGAGATTCTATCATCCTGGAAGTATTTACAGCTTTTTTACAAATGGCTTGTAACACACTTCTTTCCTTGAACAGGACCAAAAAAAAAAAAAAAAAAGAAAAACAAAAAACTTCGGAGGAAAAATATTTTAGTTTCCCTAGACCTGGTATCTTCAAAGTCAAGGCTGTCCTCAGCCCTTTAGCAGGCACACAAAGGAGTGAGCCAGGACACAGGCCATCCCATGTATATCCTCAGGGAAGAGCCATTGGTGACCCACTGACATTCAGTTGGCAGATCCATGAAGAACTCACTGGGAAAGTGTCTGCAAACATACCCAAGGAGCTTGTGGATTCTCCCAGACTGGACATACCCAGAAGCCATCTGGAGAGGGCCCTGAGCAACAGCTCCAGAGAGCTCTGCTTCAGCCCAGATGATCTCCAGAAATTCCTGCCAATCTCTGCCATGCTGTTTCCGTGTGATTCAGTAACTGTTAAAGCCCTGAAATATCGTACATCCACAACCAATGTAATGTAGTATAGGAGGTTTGACAGGCTCCTGTCAATAGCCTGAGATTTATGCCTAAAAAGAGAGGGTGGAGAACTAGAATGAGTAGAGCATGTCTTTATTCTGAGATAGTAAATATGGCTGAGATCTTAAAGAATAGCTTTCCTACATCCCTCACATTTTATAAATGGCAGTAGGAGAGCTTTCTATCTGCTCAAAGGCAACCTGGTGGAGTTCACTTGCTAGAGAATGCGCTCAGACGGGAAGGAAATGTTCACACGGGATGATAAAAGAGGTAAGTGGCAAATTCTTCAACCACCTCTCAAACAAAACACAACATCTGACTTCAACAGTGCAGAGAGATTTAATGTTTGTAACAAATCAAACATGAACACTAATCTGATGTGTTAGCAGGCATGGCATCTACAAGCCTGGGATCATCATTTATTTTACTTAAGACTGCCTAGTGCTATAGATGTACTTTCTAGCAATCTTGCCCCCTTTAAAACAAAGGAATATTGTTCCCATTGAATATTTGGCTGATGTTTTTTCTTTCAATTCCTAAAATGAGCCACCTTACAACATTTCAGAAATAGAAGGCTGAGCTTCTTTGTTACTCTACAGAAAGATCAGACTTCAGAAAGATGCCTTTATGTAAGACTTTGTGTAATGATTTTCCTTCCCACTTCTCTGCTCTGGAAAATAACAGCTTTTCTGTCAAGGGTTTTGTGTAGTTCTGTGAGTAAACTTATGCCTACACTGTGGAAAGATTGCAATACCTGTGTACAATCATAAGCATTCCCTTGTGAACTCACAGGGTAGGAAAAAATGTCAATGAAAGAAAAATAGAGGAATAAAAAAGATAAGAAGATAAGTCTACTGTATGTTTCCAGATCTGTCACAGGTGTACATTAAATTTCTTTGGAAACCAAGGTAAAAAGTAAATATTTAGTACAAGACAAACTATCAGAAAATAATATTCAAGTAACAGGAAATGGGAATTTTTCAGCTGAGGGATTTTGGAGACTCCAATATTTTTATAAATTTATTCTTATATCTTGTAAACTGAACAGAAGATACAAAAATGACATGTTACAGGATAAGTGGATGCTAATGTAAGCGGTCACTTACATTAGCATGCTGAGCAGCAGGTCCATTTGAATGACATAAATGGTAGCTTAACAAAATCTGGCACAAGCCCAGTCTTTCAGAAATAAGGTGCCTACTCCACACGTGGAGTGAGGACATCCAGATGAAAGATCAGTGGGAACTGGAGATTCTGAGAAGGGTTTCTGCCAAGACCTTTCACCTTCATTAAAAAAAGGTTGTTGTTAAATTGACAAAGATTGAAAAAAGAAATTATCTGAGGCCTGGAAAACCTACTTTATAGTGAATGGGTAAATCTGTTTCCTTTACATAAAAAGGTTAAGAAATGACATGACAACAGTCTAAAATTACCTGCATTATTTCTTGTAATGGAGTCTTTAATCTAGTAGATAAAGGCATAATAAGAAGGAACTAAAGCTACATAAATACAAACTGAAAATAATCTCTGATTTTTAGGAGTAAATGAAAATTACCTATTGAAACAGATGTGGTGGTTTCTCTGGAACCTTTTAAAATCAAAATAGATATTGTGATTTTTATCTTAAAGTCTGACACATATAAATTCAAAGGCTACATAAATAGTAGAATAATTATATAATATATATATGTGTAAGTAAAGATATTGTGTATTAGAAACAGTTGTTGATATGGACTACATGAAAAAAACACTGAGAATTGCCACTTTTTAATTTGGGTGATACGAATTCTACATTAATATCAGTGTTAGTATTATCTTTTCAAACTGGAATTCATTTTTATTGCAATTCAGAGCTGAACAAAGAGACTGTCCTCTATAGTAAAGACAGAGCTCTTTCAATCACTAGGGGCTATGTGTTAATCAAGACACCCCTGTTTTGGCATGATGCAGCTCTATTGATCATTTATTTGCATGGATGTGTATGGTAGAACTCCATCAATCCAGATTTTCCTTCTCTCTCAGCAGTTACACTACGTCAATAACGAAGGAGCTGGGAGGAAATTAACTGCTCCATACATTTTTATCCATACGTGAAGGTGTGGTGTCTGACCCTTGCAGGTGCCTGAGATGCCACAGGACTGTTCAGTCTATGGAGTAGTTATGTTCCCTTGGTGCCCTAAAATGCTCCTTCCTTAGCTTGGACTGGGAGTACATGTGAGGCCACCCAGTCAGAGCCTGACCGCTGAGCCTCCAGACTGCAGTCCTCGCTGATTTAACCTGTCAGTTTGTCTCCTCACAGCCACCTTCAACATCATAGACATTACTCAATTTTCAGTAGACTAAGCTGCAATCTGAGCTCAACCAAACACTCTGGAAACTGATTTGATCAAACCAGGATGTTTGGCAAGTCTGAAATAAACAGACTGTTATATTGGTAGTAGAGCAGAAGAAAATATAGACTAAAAAAGATGAGACAGAACAACTCTCAGGAGTTGTAGTACTGGCTTTTAAGCATTTGCTACATATAAAAGAATGTGAAAAGTCAGACAGCCCAAATCCCATTAAAAATACAGCTTCATCTGACCCATTTGGAGTGCTGAGACAGTGAATAGATCTGACTGCTTATTTAGAAGTATTACAGGCGTTGTATTGGAACAACTGATATAAAAATACGCTATCCCACGCTCCCACTTTTCCCGCTATTTGCCAATTCGTAATTACAGTATGTAAATACACAGCAGAATGGGTCTTTGGTTAATCAAATTGATTTAATTGCTGAATCCCCACAGATGAATGTGAACAGAGTCTTCTCTTTTCTCATTTTTTGTTGGCAAAACATAGCCACACAAATGATAAAAATTCCACCAGAAATGGGAATGGGATTTGAATAACTCCCTTACTGGAGCACTGCTAGAACACCTGTAGTCAGATTCAAAAGACTTTAACAAGGTAATTCCTCATAATTTTAGACCTGTAAATTATGACATACCCTAGAGAATTAATTAGGCCTTTGTAGATTATCAGTGTGTATATGTCTACTTTTTATGGAAACCTGGCATTGTTTTTCATTTTATGAATTACATAATTAAAAATGCAATACCACAAAAAAAAAAGTTGCAAAGAGTTCACCAGATATTCTCAATTGTCCATAGTCTGGATATATGCTCTTGTCATAGTTACGAGTGTTATTGTAATTATCACATTTAGTACATAGCACATTTAGCCACAACATTATCCTGATTGCTTTTGGCAGGTAACTGATTCATATAATCTGAAGAAAGAAATCCTGGAGATGTTCTTGACAAAATAGTGGGTCATTAAAATCTGATGACTTCATGAGCTAGTGGAAACATATATAAATTTCAGAGTTTTGGACATGCATTGGATGTATTCATGCTACAGACCCAGGAATTTGAAATTTCCCCAAGCTGGGTTAAAAGCTTTGCCAGGTCCAAGCACTACAGAAAAGCCAGACGGATTCCTGTGTAAGCTTTGGTAAACCTTTCTTTATGTTAAGAAGCCATGAGTGCACACTCCTGTAAGGGTGGTAGCCTGAAGGATTTGGGTACCAAAATCCCAGACCTATTCCCTGCTATAAATCAGAAGTGAAGCCTCAAACCTGGTATTTGTGATAAGATAAATTAACCCCACTTTATATAGAAGCTTTGTCTCAACCTCAGTCCTTCCATGGATGATGAATGCTGCGACCATTCTTGTACATTACACAGAAGGAAAGAGGAGTAATAGTAGGAGTAGGAATAGTAGTAGTAGTAGTAGTAGTAGTAGTAGTAGTAGTAGTAGTAGTAGTAGTAGTAGTAGTAGTAGTAGTAGTAGTAGTAGTAGTAGTAGTAGTAGTAGTAGTAGTAGTAGTAGTAGTAGTAGTAGTAGTAGTAGTAGTAGTAGTAGTAGTAGTAGTAGTAGTAGTAGTAGTAGTAGTAGTAGTAGTAGTAGTAGTAGTAGTAGTAGTGGTAGTAGTAGCAGCACATATTTTTCTTCAACTGTTCTTTGAACAAAGCCAGCTGTCACTGCATACTGGGTCCCGTTCCACAGGCAGATGAGTGGGCCTGTGAGAGTTTGCTCATCAGAGAATTCGGAAAGAATATTGTGCCTTGATAAGGTTTGGCACATGTAGGGTTTAGACTTTTCTGCCCTGCTAATTTACTAAGCTGTCTCCAAAAAAACAAAAATTTTATAGATCTTTAGGTCTGGTTCAGTTCCACATCCAGAGACCTGCATTTAGATGTCTAAAAGTATCTGTCTGCATGTGAGGTGGAAGACTGGCTTCCCACCATATTAATTCAAAGCCTAGTCAACATGGGCAGGTGAGTCTAGAGTGCTCTTTGGTTTACCAAATGAGATGTTTCCTTTACACTGAGTTAACTGAGCCTTGCTGACTAACAGCTCAGTTTATTTATCTAGACAGATGCATTTGAGGTGCTCTGATAGCTTTCCTGGCCAGTTGCTATTAGTCCCGTAGACCTCAACTCCTCTGTTATACCTGTCAGGCCTGTGCAGACATCTTAGGTACTCTAGGAGGCCTAAACATCATTAGCTGAATATGGTTTAATATTTGAGCTGGTACCCCAGGCTTACACTGTTAAAGAGGCTTAGCCATTTGCATACTCGTAGACACTTGCATCTAGGTAAATTAACCTAGATTTCTAACTCTGAAGGTTACTCTACTGGTAAAACTCAGGGGTTAGTAACTAGCTGGCACAGTTTTTTAGTTAGGCACTGATAAGTCTTATTCCAAGGCACCTATTGCCCTATTCAGCTCTGTCCACAAATTCTTGGAGTAAGCTCAATCAATTCTAGAGTACCTGAGCCTTGAAACAGACTCACAAAGGTCACCCATATTTCACAAATACTGCCACTGCTAACTTTTGATCTCAGCGGTTCATGAGTACGCTGATTTAAATGCTCACTATACATTTCTTTAAGACTCAGGACAAAACTGCTGCCAGATTTCAATTCTAAACAAAATAAAATTCTTTACATTGCTTTTGTATTTGCTTTGTGTGATAACTACCTTTTCAGCCTATTACTAAACTCAATTAGAAATTCTTACTTGTGCTGCAGTGCTTTCTGAGGCTAATGAACAAAGTTTCGTAAAATCAGCTTGTGACCATGTAATGACTATTAAAACTTATAAAAGCCTTAACAATTATCATGAGGAAATCAGCATACTATGGCATTGTTAGAGGGTGCATCGTGAACCAAAGTACTTCTAGCTCATCAGAGCTTTGCCTGTTCATGCTGGAGCACAGACCTGGTTTTAAGCAAACAGATGGGAATACAAACCTCTGATATTCCTATTCCAGTTTGTGCAACAAACATGTTTAGAAAGAGGAATTACATTGACCTTGAAAAACTATTGCACTGTACTCTGCACTCAAATTCCTTCCTAACTCCCTTTTCTTTCTATCAGTGCTATTTATGAAAGCAAGTTGTTCACATTTTAGTTTTTCAAACTAGTAAAATAACTGCCACACACTGTTAAGACAGTTTTATTTCAGATAAATTAGCAGCTTTTTAGAAGGCTTTCATAGTTTTCTTCCCTTCCACGCTACTAGTAACACTATACTATTACTTGCTGCCAGCCTTGATACTAATCCATTCTGTTGATGTTTTCTGACCTAGTGTGTCTTCTGGCAACAACCAGAGTTGGCCCCTCATAATTGTCCTTCTCCTTCAGATTCTGGCTAGAAAACTGAGAGTGTTGTAGCCAGGCTGATAATTATTTCACAGTGGGACCTTCCAGTACTGTTCAGAGATGCTGAGAAACATTTGCTTTGGAGAACACCAGACATGCCTGGAGACTTACACATGCTATAATTTTTCAGCAGTCAGAAGATTTCCTAACATTCAAGTCTTTCTGAAATTCTGTTTTTCCTGCTAAAATCCAATATTTGGTTTATGTCTTATTCCCTTTGTATCTACATTCACAGACTGCCTATTTTGTGTATTGTAGCAGACAGTGGGACCAGGATAGTTCTTCGTGTAGGTTTCTACGTGTGAACTGCTCAGACTAGGTTTTTCCTAGAGAAAACAGATATCCATTTTAGCTTGTGCTTCACAAAGTCCTCAAAGAAGGTCAGATGAATTGCAACTTAAAACTATGAATTAGTCTCCATTGGCCACAAATGTATTTATTTTAGCTAAGAGAAACATATATATACATACTTCAGATGTCTATATCTATACAGGAATTTGACCATAAAATGAGCATAAACTGTCTAGCAAAAATCATATGACCTTTAATAATAAATTTTGCATATAAGTGGATAGCATAATAAAACATACAAATAAAAGCAGCAAATTTATTGTCGAGTCCTTTATACTTCTTTGCTTTCTCCACCCTGCCACAAAACACCTATAACTTCTCCATTGTTTACTTTTTTTCTGGTGTTGAGCTTTCATTGTCCACTGAATACTTCAACACTGAAAGTATTGTGCTGAACCTAACAGCCGCTCAATGAAGTAATCCAACAGCGTATTATAGGTGCCTACAGAAACAGAAACATCCTGGCCATAAAAAATAATGCCCTTGAAAAGCTATTTGGAGAAACATTTCGTTCTCTTTAGTCTTTCAGAATGAAGATGTGTTGTATGAGGTATTTTATACATGCAAATGCTTCATTTTCTTTCTTTAAGTCTTTATAGTACTATTTGTTTTAAATGAGTTTTGTGGTTGTTTCATACAGGGAATGTAAAACCCAGGGCACATGTCACTAGTCTGTGGTTTGCCATATACTTTTCTTTAATAAATCATCATTGAAGATGTGAACAAGTTTAATTTCACAATGTAAATATTTCCCTTTCCAATTTGTGTGTTTGTATGTGTGTGCCAAAACCAGGTTTTTCTAAGAAGCAATCATCTAAAAACCCACAAATTCGGCACAGCATGAAGCTATGCCAAATAATACTCCCATGGAAAAACTGCAAATGATACAAACCATTTATATTTATGAATCCTGAGCTTGAAGTAATACCTGTGTTTTTATTTAACTTTGTTTGGAAGCCATGTTCAGTGATTTCTGGATTCTTGGGAACATAATGATCTCTACAGATCATAAATGACCCTCCTGCTGTTTGTTTGCCCAGAACAGACCTTTGGGTAAATAAACAATCTCAAATATAACTAAAGTATTGGTATATTCCAAACTTCAGGAAAACTTTGAAAACATGAATACTGGAAAGACTATCAGTTATATAGAGTTATAGAATAAATTAGTTTGAAAAGGATCTTTAAAATCAAAGAGTCCAGTCATTGATCAAACACTCACTCACGACCATGACATAGTGATTGGAAAGTGGAAATGCTAGTGGAGCTCACTGCCATCTACCTTTTGAACACGGTGCCATGTTTTAAAGATTACAGCCATGTTAGCCAGCAATAAAAAAGGAGAAGGGCATTTGTCAGACATGCTCCACAGGAATAGTTGGAAGAGACAAGCTCTAGCAACATGGATATCTGCTATGCCTGATCTTCAGCTCATGTAAATTAGAGGTATCTCTGCATTGTGCTTATCTGTGAGAGTGGCAAGAAGCCATGTGATTTTTGGAACTGCTTTCACTGCCTATTGGACTTCAAGTAGAGCACTAAATGGAAGGATTCTGTTAGTGCCCACTAATCCAGCAGGGAATCACAGACTTCTGATTCAAGAAGAAAGAGAATTCATCACATGGGTGATGAATTTTACTGTGAAGAGGTTATGATTACACATAAAAAAGACTCACCTTATTTTTATTGAGTTTCTTTCTGTTGTGTCTGAACCAGTTTCATCTGATATTAACTGGATTTATGTCTCAGTTACTTGCTAGAACAAAAATTCTGTGGCATAAATGGCCTTCCAGCACACTAGAAAAAATGGATTAGAAAATACAAATCTACTTTTTTGAAGGTTCAACGTAACAAAAAAATTCTTTAATCCTGCCTTTTTGTTTTATGTGCTGGAAACCAGTGAAGCTTAGACTACTAAATTATATACCTCAGTCACAAGAGCAACTATACAGACTAACACAGCTTTTGTGGGATCTGTACAGCTGCAGCTCCCATTCATCTACTGTCTGAAGTCACCTCCTTTATCACTAAGTTGGTGTCTATGCACTACCCTGACATTTTGTCTCTACTACTTCTGTGACAGCAATAAAGACATATTCTAGAAGGAACACAGCTGACATGCTCTAAGTGTGTTCCAGTTACTGTGTCCTTTCAGACAGTACAACGGAACAGCTAAATAAAGGCAGAAGTTCAACCATTTCCCAGTGCTGTTCATCACAGCTTCCTCAGGAGCAGAACCTGTGGTTCAGTCTGTGCTCTCAGTTCAGCTAAACTGGGGCAGGCCAGACCCTTTAACCTTCAGGGCTCACTGTCATAAGTGAGACTTTGGTCACAGAGCTTTTCTGAAAAAGACCTCACACCCTTTCCCCCCAAATTCCAGACAACATCAGTCTCCAAAAAATTCTAAGAAAAAGAAATTACTTTGCCAGTTAGCCAAACAAAACTTGAAGCTTTAGGAGAATATATATCAGGGAGATTTCACGTTTTCATTCTCTCAGTCATACTTCACTCTTGCTCCTCTCAATTTGTTATGTTTGGCCACATTGTTGGATCTGCTCTACTTAGCTCTTTTGGACTCCAGGAAATCTATAGTTATTATTTAAGAACCAGAATTTTGTCAAAGCAGTACAGCCCAATTAATCTTGTTTCTTGTAATAAATCTAATAAAATTGGGGTTTGGAAAACATATTCATGTTGTGAGCAGTAGAAACAAACCACTGAGCCAGACTTAAATGTCCTCTGGCTGGTTAAAGCTTTTTAATGATCTAATTTGCTCTAGAGCAAGCAATTACCACAATTTTGGGACACTGTGATTTCCAGATGTAGTAGCCATAGAAATGGAAAGCTCCAAGAACAACAAGATTTGTTTGGGACGCTGATGTTTAGGTGATCAGTTTTCATTATCAGACTTGGTGATTATTTTCAGAACTTATACCACAGTTACTAACATTGTTTTTATTAAACAGAAGACTGCCAGAAGCAAGTTAATAGCTAGGTTTTGGGTTATTCTCTGTTCTTAAAAGTAGTTTCATTATCAGATAATCAGCTAGCAAGCCACTTGCACTAGCTCAATGCATAGACCCAGATCTTCCTGTGACTGGCTCATGCACCATCCTCCCCAGAGATAAGGGGTGCTCCTTGCAAGAACAGCATTTACTGATCATAGTAAGGCACCACAGGCCGAGTCTCAGGCATAAAGCCCTGAATTCCCATCCTGTGAAACAGTGTCAGACATATTGTGTATGTATTTTACTGAATGGAATTCCACTGAATCCTGTACATCAGGGTGTGGCTCCTCTTAATAAAAACACAGCAAACAAATTAACTTTGCTTGTGTTTTATCCAAATAAAAAGTGCCAGACTAGGGTGACTATTCAACAGAAACAAATAGTCGTATCTCCCCCTTGCCAGCCAGAAATCTGCCTATCAGAAATGCATTGTTATTAGAGGTAAGGAGAGAGCCTTGGCAAGTGCAAATATACTGTAACAGGAAGTCCTTTAGCCTCTTAGAAAAGAAATTTCAGTACTGACAGAACCAAGACTACAAGAGCATCCACACAGATTCTTGAAATTAATCCTTCCTGATTTAAAGTGGAAGACAGCAAAATTTTTATTGAATTGTCCTACTGCTCTCAAATTATAATGTGCTCAACTAGATTGCAGGTCAGTCACACCAATCTGGAGGATATTATTTTTTTTCCCTTTTCCCCCCCCACTTATTCTTTTCACTCCGACAGCACTATTGATGAAGACCTCAGGAAAAAAATACCAGTGCCCAAGACACTTTGATGGCCTTTCCACTGTGTAATTATACTTACTCTTGATAACACTAAAGACATGCCTTATTGGTAGTGGCACAGGCTGCTTTTCCTTTTCACAGAGAGATGGATTGTTTCTGCAGGCCTTGATGGCCTTCAAATTATCTGAGCACAGAAAAGAGAGCAGAGTGAATTTTATTTTAACTCATTTTATTTCTAAATTTATTTCCCAGTAGCTAGAAGGTGATGACTGCCCCAGCAGTCAAGTCAATTGTTATCTGTGGGACTTGATTATGTTTAGACCCAGTCTCTCATTTTGAGCAAGACACAGTTAATGAGGAGAGAAATGAAAAGTGCATTGAGTCACAGTGTGTTTGTGGTAATTTGTGACACATTCACTCTACTCAGTTCTTTGTTTATTCCTTCCCCCCTCCACGCAGGTCCTGTAGAAAAAGGAACAGATAAGCGAATTCAGTGGTAGACAGTTAAGGGTGTTGAAAGTAATGAATCTATATCTCTCTATCTCTTTCCCCATTGTTGGCAGTAATTGGAGCAGTGTTCATCTATACAGTAAAATGCCAGTGAAGCCCATCTTAATGAAACATCTTTTTTTCCATTATTTTGCAACACATTTTTCATTGACACAGCTAGTTTTTATTTTCACTATATGCCTTTTTTTTTTTGCAAGCTCTTTGCCACTCTTCTAAATAATAGTCCATTAAACAGTTCACAGTGTGTGTTCTGTAGAAATGTAAAAAAGTGATTGGATGATACTAATTAAGGAGAGATTTTGTTTCCACTTACTGCAGATCAATGGTGGGTTACATTAAAGCTGCATTTTTGTGATGAGTTTAAACACAAAAGAACAGCTGTGCTAAATACATATTTCAAGGCTTACAGGTAGGTCAAATAAATCTTTCTTTCTTTGCTTGTCTATTTTAAAACTATAGCAAACTGTATGTGAAGAATAGTAGGAAAATAAAAAAGGCAAATATTTCACTGCAAATATTTTTCACTTGTAACAGTGAGATCCTGTTGGCTTTTAATTTAATGTATAGACTACTGTGCATTAATTTTAATGGGACTTTTTTCCTTCTGTTTTCTACAGATGCCACTCCAAGGTATTCCCTCTCTGATTTATGGCGGTGCTAGACACAGGAATAAAATACATTAGTGAGAAAACTCTTTCTGTATTTCAACCCACAATTCTTCCTTTAATCCTAAATTATTCTGAGCACAAAATGTAACCAAAATCTCCATACAGAGATATGTTCATATGCAAAGAAGAGTGGCAGCTCATTCCAGTCAGATCAATTAAAATAAGAATTCACTATTCGCTGGCATTCCTTGATCAGCATGAACAACAGTCAGAGGAAATTCACCTGGTTGCCTCCAAGTAACGTAATGAATCCTGAACATATATGACAAGGAACTAAAAGAGAAAATGCTTTTCAGGCACTTGCTCTAAATATTAAATGTACAAAACTGTTTTAAAATCAGTTCACTCTATTTTAGAAATGTATTTTCTTTAATATAGGATTCTATATAAGGAAACTATAAGCACCCTGGTTTTATCCAGTTCATTTCAATATCAAAAGCACACAAGAATTTTTGTTCACACTTTCCTTGCATTTCAACCGTTTAGATCCCAATTCTAACCCACTATTAGCAGACTAGAATAACATGAGTAGTCTTTCTATACCATGGACTAAGGAAGGTGCCTGATACCTTTGATTTTGTAGAAACCAAGGTCACATCTAGATTTACTACTATACAACCAAAGTTTGTATGAAACAGATAAAAAGGTCCATCTTTACTGGTTTAAGTTCAAACTATCAAGTTAGAACCGGGTGCCTTTCATCAAATCAGGTTAAATCAAAAGTTAATTCAGAATTCATAATACCTTTGTTTCATGTTGAAATCTGGGTGGTCTCAAACTCTTGAAAGGAATCATATATGCTAGAAATAGACTACACTCTGGATGTGCTCACTTTTCTAAGAGCATTAAAATTATCACTCATGATAATTGTGTTATTTGTGTGTACTGCGCTTTACACTTTCTGCACAAAGACAAGAACATCCATGGCTAGTGTGAAAGGCCTGCTGTCTGAAGACTGCTTGTCTATAAACACATGGGCAGTAGCACCTGAGCTCCATGCCTCACTCCACAGTGTGTCAGTTACCTGCCTTTTCCACAGGTCACGGTACAGCTGCTGTTTTCCTAACATTGTGATTGAAACGCCTTTATCTTTTACGCACCTTGAAATACAAACAATGTGATTTTACAGCACATTTTTGGTCCAGAAGGGTGCTCTGTTTAGTTTGTGTATCAGCTGACTGATCCCATGACGGAAAAGGCTATTCAGTCATAAAATGTGAAAGCTTGTAGGATGCGTTATAGAATCTAAAAGCTGTGCTGGGACCAGGCAAGGTTCAGCAAAGGCCTATTTTCAAGAGTGACATCCACTCTTGAAGTGAAAACAAAGAAACAAAGACAGAGGGAAAGCATTCTGCTAGTTATGGGGCACACTTCCAGTGAATAAAATGGTCTTTAAAACCTGCACTACTGTGCACCCCACGCTGCTTTTACTGCTGCTATGAACTGGATAGATTAGGGTGAGTAGCACAATTTTTAGTTCAATTTTGCTCAATGTGTCTGTAGTTGTAGAATCCACATGTATAGAAACTCTTTATTTAAGCATGGGTTATCACTGGTATTCTCGCAGCAATTTATAAAAGGAAGCTTCTCCTGGTATAATTCATTAAAAATTAATCAACCCATTTCTGTGCAAATCTCTGTGACATGTGTTCTTTGATGCAGTGAGTGCTGAATAGTCTTTTCTTTATTATGAAATGACACAAATAGAACTTTCTAATTGGCTGTCAGTGATGTCATATCCAAGTAAATGCACAAGTTGGCTGATTTCTCTTATTACGAACATTCTCCATGACAGACTCTGAGTTTCTGGAGAACTCCTGTCCCTCTTTGGTAGTTAACATCACTTTGCTGGAACAATTACAGTTATGCCTCTGTAATAGGATAGAAACTTGCCAGCATGTTTTCATGTCTTTGCATATGGGGGATACTTTTCTTTCTTTTACTATGTTCCCCTACAGAGGCCACCCTACAGTGCCCACAGAGGCAATGTGAACTTACCAGTCGAAACAAGCAACAACTTTCTTAGCCATCCTTTCAGGGTTGTCTTTTTGGGTGGTTTCATGGATTGTGTCAAAATCAACAAGAAATGTGGTCATGCTCATATCTAACTCATAGTTAACAGACTTCATATAATATGCAGCAGTTTCATCAGCACAACCACAAAATGTTCATAGCCAAGACACATATGGAAACAGTGAGATTTTGTTCTTGTGGTTTTCAGCTTATTTATGTATTTGGTTAACAGTGCCTCGTTAATGCAGAAGGATTGCCATATCTCCAGCCTTTCCAGGAGGGTCAGCTTTCACTGCAGGAGGATTTGCTCTCCAAAGAATGTGCTTTGGCAGGAACAGTCCAGCTTACATTTGTTTTTCTCTGTTACCCATGTTATGTACTTACAGAGCTTAGATAAGGGCAAATGTTTTGCTTCTAGGAGTCACCTTTCAAAATCATGGGGCAAGGTGCCACATCCTCTAGCTATCCTCCATACAGCTCTCCAAACCAAGATTACAAATCCATAACCTTCAGCTTCTAACTACATTCATCCTACTTTGTAAGCAGCTCTGCTTTCACATGGAACCTTCAGCTTACATCCTGCTTCAAGATCCCTGGTCCCCAGGCCTCTGCAATTTGACAGGACAGCCAGGACCACCCTCATGAAAACCACGGCCTCTCTTGCTCTCTCTGATCTCACATGAACTCTCATCACCTCCTTCTGATCAGTCCCAACCAGGTTTGTCAGGAGAGTGAGGCACTGCAGACCCACACTGCTGCTGAGGGGAGTATAGAGGTGGGCACCCTCTAGGATGCTCTGCTGAAGGCAAGGCCCTAACCTGATCTTCAGCTCTACATCTTCCTCCTCATGTCACCTAGTGCTGTGTTTAAAGTATATGAAGTAACAGAAGATAAATTCATCAGGAAACTCCAGCTCTTCAGGTGATTTGCTTACTGGATGCTCTCTCAGATGTCCATGATTATTACAAATCCCATGCACAATGACAACACAGCTTTGGTAATTCTTAGTATCCAGGGCCTTGAAAAAAGTTATGGAATATAATGTGAAGTAATCCCAGCTCACAGAGCTAGCATGGTGCTCCTCTAAGTGAGGCTGGAGCATAGGAATCAGAGCTACTTAATTAAAATATCAAAAAGAGTGAAGGCAAAATATAGCTTGAGAGAGAGATGTAAGTGGTTTTTGCCAGTATCAGGTTGTCCCATCTTCCAGTCTCTGAATATTCCTTGGTTTGTTTTGTCTTGTTTTAGGAAAAATAGAAGAGGTTTTTTTTTTTTCTGTCCTTTTAATTTGTCCTTTTTTCCGTCCTTTTAATTCCTTTCTTTCTTTTCTCCTTACGTCTGGTAGACAATGGCTTAATCTAAAGAATAAAGACACCATATGATTATATAATTTTCTAATCCAATTACAGATCTTTGATATGGCTCCTTATCTTTTTTTCTTCATGCAGTGATATACAGATCACATGGTTCTTTAAACTTGAAAATATCTTTACTTTTCAGATCATGCCTTTACCTTTCCTTTGCATTTCACTAAAACACAAATGTGTAATATTTAATTATTTGATTCCTATCTTGTGAAAGGAAGATTAATAGAGACATTAATGAATACAGTAATGTAATCAACAGTTAACTTTCCTAGAATAATTTGATTGGGATTTCATTTTACAAAACCTGGCTCCAGTAAAATTACAGCATTCCCATAAGATTTAATAGGACCAGAATCTCATTATCTACTTTCCGATGACCTGAAAATTTTTGTTATTTGCCACCACAGTCATCTGACACCAGTGGAAATGCTTTCTCGCTTCAATGTGAGTTAAACTTCAGAAGAATACTCTCCCAGCTGCTCTGCCTTGGAAAGAGGAAAAGCCTTTTCCACAGCAAGGACCCACAGCACAGCTAGGCAGCAGCTGTTGCAATGGTAGCAAATATAGCAGCAGTCATAGCTACCATTAGGGCTGTTAAATGCACTCCCATCACTTCTTAAAACCTGCACATGCCCATTGGTGACAAAAAGAGTATTAATCACATGTACATTTTTGTTAAAAATCATCCAATTGTTCATCTACTCTGCCTCCCCATAGAAGTTTGAGATTTTCCTATAGGCTAAATTTAAAAGTTGAAATCTTAAATCTCATGCAGTACTTATAGAAGGAGCAGAATTCTTTACAAGACACAGAGGAGGCATAAAAAAAGTTTTGTGATCCTTGGTTTGATCTTTTGTATTTACTGTAGCTCATTATTTGATTCAGGAAACCCTTCCTTGTTCACTTATCTTTGATGTTAGCAGTGTCTGAAAGTCTAATATAGATGTTTCTTTTTCTATTTTTTTCCCCCAGCTGTTGTTTATATATTCTCCCCCATGTGTAAGCAATGGAGCTACAGTACTGGCCCTCCTAAAGCTGGTTGCTGAAGTTTTTGCTGGTTTAATAAAGCAAATAACAGTCCAGTCTAGATCCTTTTGCTCTTGTCATAAAGATGGCAAGAATTAAGGTTTATGATAGGGATCCCAAAACAGATTTTTTCCTTGCCCTTTCGCATGGAAGCTTAACTTCCGCTTAAGAAGAGAAACAGAAACCCTGCACCTGGACTTTCAGATGCACTGTGAGGCATTAAAATTTTTGTCTCGTCATAAGGACTCATCAAAGGGACTGAATGGCCACCAAGGCTGTGAGCAGGAGCAGCCTGGAGAGGAGAGCAGGTTGGCAGTCATCAGTGACAAGATGATTCTGAACAGTTTCCTGTGCTGTGACTGCCTTTCTTCCCTTCCATGGTGTACTTCCTTTCTCAGCCTATCGGTGCTCAGTTAACTGGCATTCACAGTGGCAGCTTTCATGTGTTTTATCTGGGATAGTACCAGACAAAATTGTATAGTAGAGTTGTGTGAACATGTGTGTATAAGTGTAAAATAATGGAAGTTCAGAACAATGTGGAATAAAACAAAAACCAGTAAAGTTCTGAAGACAGCATAAAGATGAGAATGCTTTGTTGGTACACATTGGAGTTTCAAAAACTATGGTCATTGTCCTGAAGGTTTTGAGTTTCTTCTGTGCTCCCCATTACATTCTCAGGTCAAGTTGCTGTATGTTATCTCTGCAAGCTTGGGGACAGACAGTGAAAGTCCCATTGATGGTACTGCACAGGTAATTGAATGAATAGGAACTGTGTAAGAGTTGATTATTAGTAAGCTAGAAAAGAAATCTCTATTAAAATATTTAAGATTTTTTTTTTAGGTATTTTGGTTTGTTGTTCCATGATGAGACTTGTTATGTATTGGGAATTTCAACAACAGGAATATCTTCCTGTTTTTCTTGGTTTGTGTATTTGTCTTTTAAACCCTCTGCTTTGTATCTCTGCTACATGCCACTATTAAAACTGATCTACAAAAAAAAAAAAGGGTTAGTGAAGTTTATAAACTGTGTTGAAGATGGGCTGCCCCTGCCTCAAAGTGCTCCTGAGTATAAAATAATTTATAACAACAGAATGCTTCCTTTTTGCTTAGGATGAGCCCTTACCCGTAGGTCCCATGAGACAACATGGTCATGAGTTTTTGTAGTGTTTCTTATCTCTGAGGCAAAGCCTTCCCCCAAGAAGAAAGATCTTGATGGAAGGCCCACTCCCTGGGGCATAGTTGCCCGTGTTTGGGTAGCAAACTGCAGGGTGGGAAGCAGCTACAAGCTGTCCTGTGATGGTCACAGACAGGTTCAGTCAGCTCTCAAAGGGATGTGAGCAGGGTGAGCACCACCAGGTGTCTGAAACTGCAGCCCTTCAGGGGAGCACCCCACACCCCAGCTCTGACATGCGTGTGAGAAAGCTGCAGCCATGAGTGGCATGAAAGACACGGGGAGATGTCCTTGGGGACATGTGACTGGGGCCATGCAGAGACAGAGGCTGCTGAGGACGCGGCTGGAGATTTATTCTTGGAAGGAGGCACTCCACGATGGAGGGCTCCCTTCCAGGGATTCCAGCCATGGACAACCACAGCAGGGAAGGGGCATTTCTGAGGTACTGCAGCTGTGGGCAGGGACATCCTTGAGAGCCTTTGCTACTGAGTGGCTCACGTCAGAGTGAGGATATCCTTAGGAGTCGTGGCCATTGCTGACCCACGCTGGGGCAGAGGAAAACCGTTAACAAGTGAAGAGAAGCAGTCAGAAACCATTAAGCATACAACCCAAAACTTTCTGAGCCACACATTTCCTCATCTTAGGAACTGGGATTGTCTGAGTGTAATCCATGGCAAAAACGCAGGAAAACGTGATCAGGAAGGCAGGGAGGAGAGATTTGGCTTAACATGAGCCCAGATCAGGAAGGAATCTCTTTACTCTTTTGAGGGTGTTTACTTGAAATTTTCTCACTTGCTAATGGAGTTCTTTCTCAATCAATAAGTCTGCATAACAGAGCAACAAATTAAAGTTAAAAAGGATAAAAACTACTGAGTCTAGATTGTTTACCCACTACAGCCACTGTGATGCTGCTTGTCATGAAAGACATTCATCAGTTTTAAGATTCTTTTGCCTGCTTCCTTGGCTAATGTTCATTCTGTATTTCAGATGATATTTAAGCAAAACAGAGATTTTCTTGTTGAATAAACTGTGTTTGAGCTTCACTAGTTTAGTAACATTTTATCCTTCTCCAATACTGTACTAACAAAATGTAAATGGAACAAAATAATAAGTTCTGCAGACTGCAATTCTCTCTCTACCAAAAAACACAGTAATTCTGTAAGCAGGTAGAAGAACCACAGTAAATTGGGTTACCTTACAGAAAACTCGCATGCTGTTAACGAAAGGATTTTAGTGTATCTTGAAGTATTTTTCAGCTTCCACGGACATAAAATGCCTGAAATCTTAATATCATCATAGAAAAAATAGGTTCAGATTCATAAATCATGATCAGTCTCCCTTATCTGACAAAATTAAGAGCTAGCCTTAAAATTCCTCCACAGTCCACATTCAGGAAATAATCTCTACTTATGGTAGTAAGAGTCAAACATCAGTTTATAGTTAAGCACCTGCTTAAGTGCTTTTTTGGGTTACGTTCAAAAATGAAATGTGTTCATGTCCCTCATGTGTAGATAAGGGTCAGATATAAAATTAGAAGATAGATTTAGATTCCAGTCACCTTCTCTTTAATTAGTGAGTACTCCGATCAGAACTTCTATATGGGACCATCTGGGCAGTGCCACTTTTAATGCTGTCATTTATTTTTCTATTTCCTCACTGGATCTCTTGCATTACAGATCTGTGTTTTTAAACAGTACAAAAACAAAGATGACAAGCCTATTCATTTACTGGCTCAAGTTAGAAAAATTATAACTGCGGAGGTGTTGAATGAAGTGCATTTGCTATTTTGAGTATTTCTTGCACACAAAGTTTTGATTCTCAAAAATTATAATGAACAAATTTGTTCTGCTAGAAAAATCTCTAATTATTTAAATAAAATATTTTTATTATATTTATATTTTATTTATTTTATTAGGGTATTATATTATTTTCTTAGGGTATGTTCCTTTAATGTAATACAAATTAACAAGACTTTCTTATTCTCTACATTAAGTTATGGTTTTCTAATGGTGTGAGGTTCATTTTAAATATCATTTCTTCAGTTGTCAGAGAGATGGACAGAACATGTGAACTTTAACAGAACATCTGCTTCAAAGTGCATATGCTGTAATTTATGGTCATTTCAGTACCACTGAACTGTTGCCAAATTTAACAGGATTCAGTACTTCCATAAAGATTTTAGCTTAAATAAAAATATGGTGTTTAAGAATAAAATTACAAATGTGGTATTATTAATTTTAAGAGACTGAACAAAGATCCAGGTAAAGTGCCCTCAAGACAGCAAACATCATAAACAAAAAGCAACAGGGTTGGGTGTTTTGTGGAGAGGGATGGTTATAAACAGGTCATTCTTCAACAGAAAATATTTCCTAATCATGGCGGGGGGGGAAATGAACTTTTAAACATATTTCTGCAAAATTAGCAAAAACAGCCTCTTCTCTCTTGCCAGTTAGTGGATGGTGAAATCTCTCAAAAAGTTTCAGAATTGAATGAGGAAGTGTCAGAACAGTATGGATTGACATCTGCCTCTGTCAGGTTTTTTACAGCCTGCACAAAGGAGGATGAAGGCACACTATCACACAGGGAAAGCTACCATTTGACAGAAGAGAGCATTTTCTGACCTGACCAACAGTGCTGGGACTTAAGTGAAGGCTCCCCAGAGTGGATGGTCTAAAATATTGATTCATTAGTCTGTTTAATCTTTATGGCTGCTAAGGGAGAGATCCTCCTTGATTTACAATCTGACAGACTGTCATCTCAAGAGGTCCCTGATCACTGTCCCTCCACCAAACTGATAAAACAAAAATATAAACCCTAGTACCCATGATGCATAGAATTAACATAAGGTTCAAGAGGAAAATGGAAATAAAAAATCACAAAGGACTGAACTCAGTATAGGGAGAAGTGGCTGTCAGGGAGCTGCTCATAACTCCCCACTTTGGGAATACATGTGCTCTTTTCCAGGCTCCATATGTAGTGCAGCCTCAAGTGACTGAGGGAGTGTAGAAGCAGCATGGAAGATCTCAGACCTTCTATGTGCTGCCCACTCACCCTTCTACCAGCTGCACCATGCTGCACTGTGTGTACCAGTGTAACCTGATGATATAGGCCAGATAAATGAAATATTGTCACTGAAGATGAAGGTAATCTAGAATGACATGGCAAGGTTGGAACAAGATGATTTTTAAAGTCCCTTCCAACCCAAGCCACTCCATGATTCTATGGTTCTATGACCAACCAAGATGGAGACAGCTAACTTTTAGATGCAGAAAGTTAAAGAGGATTAATTTCATTTTGCATGTATGCCACTATTTGGCAATAAATTACTCCTGTGACAATGCAGTATTACAAATGGAAAGATGTGAATAAAGAAAAAAGCAATGTGATTATATTCACTGGAGGTGAAAATTATCTCTTTCTGGGGCCAGCAAGGGCCAGCTGGGAAACCAGGTGCTAAGGTAGATCCAAGGGTGAGGCCAAAACATCAGCTCACAGCTGGTGATCTGGGGGTCAAGATGAGCTTACTGAAGGAACCTTGGGTCAGACACAGCCCAGGAAGGGCAGGCATGGCTGAGGGGAGGGGCCAGGACCTGGGGCTGTGACAGGAGCTGGCTCAGCGGGGACCATGGCAGGGCTGTGAGGAGCTGAAGACCAGCCCCACTGCAGTGACACTGACTGCCCTGGAGTGTAACATGGGGCCCTGAGCAGGGTGCAAAGAGCTCAGGGGTGGTAGGCAGGACCACAAAGGGCTGGTGGTGCCCTCATAACCCTGGCAAGCTACACAGGTACTATCACACTCTTTTGGTAAGCTTTCTGGGCGGGTAAGACAGGACAGGAGTCAGAATGAAAAGGTCATATTTCATGGGGAGATATCCACATGGAGAGAACAGGGTAAGGCTCCCCAAGAGGCCAGAAGTCCACTAAGTAGAAAAAAATAGCAGCAAGGCTTACAGTGCTACCTAGCAGAGAAACCTTAGGGTGGCTTCTGACACAGCGCAGGACTGATCCTCACTGAGATAGCCCCAGAAGAAAGACAGCAGTTATGTGAAGAAAGACAGCAGTGTAAAGCCTCCCTTGTCTAAGGACAACTCTGTCGCAGACATCTCTTTGTGAAAAATCCTTTCTTTAGGAGTTTTCCTTCTGAGAAGCTGCGGCCTCAGAAACAGAATGTAAACTAAATGTATCTGCTGCTGTGGAATACAACAGGTCCGTCTGGATTGGGCCATCTTGGATGTTTATAGTTAATGGCCAATCAAGAACTGACAGAGTCTGGGAGAGCTGCTTTGTTATCATTCTTTGCTTGCTATTCTTAGCTTAGCAGCTCCTGGAAACCTTTCCTTCTTTTTCTTTGTAGTATAGTTATAATGTAGTATATATATATCATAAAATAATAAATCAAGCCTTCTGATCATGGAGTCAACGTTCTCGTCTCTTCCCCCAGTCAAGAACCCTTGTGACCACTGTCACACAATTCTTCATAAAAAGCTTTTCCACGTGGTGGAAAGCTACCTAGAAAAAGAGCAATATAAATGCTCAGAAAAAGGCAACACGTATTTTTGCATAACATTTCCTGTCACTCTTAGTAAGTGTCTTCTGTATGGCCAGAGAATGAGGGACCCTGGCACTGGCATTTTTAACCATAAAAATTTTAAATCATACAAAGACAATCTGAATATCCAGAGAAAATTAATATTCTTCATTTCCTGTTAAACCTTGATGCTTTTTTGCATTTATCTCTCTGACTGTGTTTCTGATTCTCAGGTACCATAGCCTATATTAACAGTCACTTTGGGTTTAACATCATTAAACGTTCACTGCCAAGTCACCACAAATCCCACATTCCCCTTTTCTCTCAGGCTTAAAAAACTCATTTAACACTAAGGGCTAATTAATTAACTGGGTTTTCCTATATTTAATGGAAACTACCCTAAACCATAGAAACAAACCCCACTGAAATTCAGTTCACTGGGGCAACCTATAATTATACCCTACCAGATTTAACCACTGTTCTAATTCATATTTATTATTACAGTAGAAGTATGTATTGTTATTATTATGAATATGCTCATATGGAAAATTGCACAAGCTACACTGTACAAGAATATTGTATCATGAATGTACAGCAAGAACTGCAGAGGTAGATGCCATAGTCATTAGAACTGGTTTTCAATCTGAATGAATAAATGTAAAAAATTCAGGGTGAAAAAGAAAGACAAATGCATTATTTAACAAAGTAGTAAACTCAAGGAAAAAGATCTTGCTCAATTTTTATGCCACATTTACAAAGTTTTCACACACCTCCAGATGGTCAATTAACTTTTTTCAGTATCGGCAATCTCATTTTCATTTTTTTCATTGTCCGTATTGGCTTCTGTAAAATTCATTTCTGTTCACTATCCTTTATTTATAGATGATTGCTAGATAAGCACATGAGTGCAAAAAGAAAATCAAAGAGGTGTGTGGCTGTTACTTGATGGAGGGCGTGTTAGAAGACAAAGATGACTGTGAGGAATCAGCAATGAGACACAAAAAATGCGCATAGCACGGTATGGTTGTGAACATCTGCTTCAGGTGCGTTGGTAGGACACAGAGGACTGGCACCTGCTCTGTCTATGCTCAAGGGGAGCTCTTCTACTGACCTAAATAGAAAATATTTTTGAGCTTCACACAACTAAAGAAAAAAACATCCGGAGAAAACTCACACTTTTAGAGATTATTTTTTGGTTTTACAAAATTAGTGAAAATTTTTTTGCAAGTTTTTAATTTCTTTCCAAGGACAAAACACAATCAAATCCTCACCCATCTTTACTCTGCAAAACTTTCTTTTAGAAGACTGAAACATTTCAGTATGTTTTATAGGGCCGAAAATCTCTAGGTATTCCTACATCCTATATCATGGCCTATTCTAAACCATGTAGAAATATGAACAATCTTGTCCCATGACCTTCTGCATCTTCATGAGTCTGCAGAGAACAATGCAGAGATACTGATGTGGATCTTTACAGAAACCTAGCTGTATAGTTCATGATGTATACCCGTGTATGGTAGCTTTTCAGGTGTGGAACCCACCTTCATATCTCTCCACAGTCCAGCCTTGTATCTTTAAAAATCACTCAATGGAGTAGTAAGCTAGTGCATCAGAGATAAAATGTACATTTAATTCCTAACACTGATTGAGAATTCCATCTCAACACGGTGGACTCAAACACATCCGTGGCAACAGTCTGTTCATCATGAGCAGATCACTGGACACAACACTCTACAAGAACCATCTAACAGCTATTGTTGGGAAACAGTGATAATTGTATTCATTGGAATAATAATGCCAATCATTTTCCACTTGGGCTCTACAGTGAAAAAATTGGAAAATACTGCATGTATTTCTGCATGTAACTTTGTGAGTGCATTTAGTTTTTTGCTCAAGGCAAAAAATCTTTTGGAGCACATGGAAATATTCGAATCCATTAGGAAACACTGAGGTTGGGGCATTCAGACCCCATTGCTTGTAGGCAAGTGCATGGAGTTAGCAGTATATGTCTGACAAAAACAAAGGAGCAGCAGTGTTTAGAATAGGCAATAAGCAATAATAAGTAAGGAAATACAGACTTAAATTCCAATATGGGGTAACCAAAGCTATGGAAATGTTAATGAATTGTGTTCAGCAGAGGTAAAGTCAGCAGGGAGGAAAACACCAGTACCTGGCTGTGACTTAATTGTTACTTTACAAGTGTTTATGTGCTCTGTGTTTAATGAGTGCAGATTGGGAGTCCAGGACTCAATTAAAAATACTATAAACAAAATAGAGGAGTACAAAGGCAAGGAGAAAGCATGATGAGCCCACACTCTAGGGCACTGTGACTGGGAAAGCATCATACCGTCTCCAGATCTAAAGGAGCAACAACAAATGTTCAAAGGGATCATCTAAAAGACTCAGGAGTAGATTTGAGAGAGTCTGTGACACAAGGAGTAACTGCACCTGAGAAGATAAGAAGACCCTTTATCTTAACGGCTGAAGTCCCATACACCTGACAGAAATTTGACATGGCTAGCAATACATATTTAGTGTTGAAAAGTATTTACTTCAAAAGTGTAGTGCACTCCATAGAATGTAAGGATTCCCTCAGAGCTGTCATTTTTCTTTTTTTAGTATTATAGGAGCATCAGTACTCAACTGAAGACATGGTTCAAAGGGCATCATCTTCCAACAGGTCTCTCTCTGTGCTTCAAATAACTCACACATACACACAAATCAAGTCATATAATCAGAAACATGAAGTGAGCAATAATGATTAATAACAGAAATGGGAATCAATGAATTACATGCCACTCTTTGAATTACCCAATCAGGATTTAGATACTATGAAATCAGTAGCTGTAAATTCTGATAACAAGGCAATTTTGCTGTCTCTTTTAGAGCCCCACAACCACCACAACAGTAGCTTTTCAAGCATTGTATTACTCAAGTAGGATGGAATTACCAACCACCTGCAAGTCACTACCCTTGGCAAACAAGTTATTGTCACTTTTGATTCTGACTGTTAGCAGTATCACTGGTTTCATCTCACAAGACAGTTGGTGTCTGTTAATAAAGCCATTATAATTAAGATAATCAGTTGTTGCTTCTGTTTTGATTTAGCTGCAAGAAAACAATAGTTAGAGATGTCAACTTTCTAAAAACAGTCAAAATTGAGATGCATATTCAGAAGCAGAACCTGGACACCTGAGAAGACTGAAGTACCTGCAGGATTCAAGGTCCTTCAGCTAAACAGAGAGCTCCTAAATGTAGCTTTAAGGATAAGGACTGCATCCACTTTTAGGCATTTATGTCTCCACATTTATCTTTGTCTGCTTTTATGGATGATGATTCTGTCTCCAAGATATACTTTTGCCTGCAGAACTACCTTGTGACCACACTGTTGGTGTTTCCAAAGGAAGAAAACTTTCACTTCTCAAAACACTTGTGCATGGACTCAGGAGTTCTCTCACACCCAAACCTGTCTCAGCAATCTCTGTTGTGGGATCTCCTCCTGTGATGGCCTCACATACCATTAACACCAAGGGGGCAAGATGACCCTCGTTAAGAAAGGCCATGCTGCCATCAGCCTCAGGGCAGATGAGAGCTGTAGGCAAACTGAGTTCACAGAGTTTTCAGGCTGTCAGCAAGGACAGTATGGGTGCTGGGTACTCCTGATGAGATATCCAGTAAGATGATAATAACTGTTTCATTATTATGTTGTGTTTAAAACTACTCTCTCGTTGTTCTTAATTAATGTTTGGGTTGCACATGTGGAAAATGCTATAAAAAGAAGCTCTCCGTTATTATTTATTTCAGCCTGAATTTGTTACAATGCTTTGAGAAACTGTTCAGAGATGCTCCATGGTGATACTAATACATTATCCACAGACCATCCCCCTACCCCCCCCACCCCCATATTCTTGTATTTTACAACCTGCAATTGCATAGAATCACTTATTGCCAAGTGGTCATTTTCTCACATTTGTTATGACAACAGGATAAATGCCAACGTTTGTCAACATCTTGTAAATGATGAGTCTTAATGAGGCAATCTAGTGTTTCACCCCTCTGAGGAATCCCATAATAGGATGAGCAAAATATCAGGTTAAAGGAAGTGGGAGGTAATCCCAGGGGACAGACCTTTTCTTGTACAATATATTCCCCAAGGTTTTGCTTGGAGTGGGTTCTAGGATGCAGGCCAATTTGGCGTACCCCCTTGTACAAAATTTTAATTGTATTTTTATCAAATCCAGCAGAAATGCAGTCTGCATGTTGAATCTGTCAGTAAGCAGTGCCCTGGGAGAAAATAACAATATGAGCTTTGAGAACTTTCACCTAAAACATTAACTTAAAGTTACTCTTCCTAAGCTGAAAAATATACCTTATGTGCATTCTTGATCTGTCCTGCTTTTTTGATTTGTTTGTTTCGTTTGGTTTTTTTTTTACTTTGATTTTGTAAAATATATTTCTGCCTTTTGTGCTTGCTTGCTAATTTATTCCAGGAGGTTTCTCTGTTAAAAATGCAAAGCACATTTCAGTCCAGCATTTTCTTTTTAGTTATAAGCCAAAGTGGAAGAGAATTCTTTCATCTCCTCTGAGCTTCTTAATGTGTTGCTTTTTTAATATATATGTTATACTACTCTGCATTTCAGAATGCCATGCCTTAAAAACTTGAGTAAATAAAATGCGTAAGAGGGCCCTACAAAGGCAATACTTAATTAGAACAAGGCAGGTTTTTCAGAAATAAGTACTATCACTTCATGACTCTATAAATGATACTATAGATAATCAAGAGATATTGTGTTGTGATAACAAGAAACATATATGATTTAGAATCCAGCCAATTTTCTACCAGAATTAAAGTTCATTAGAATTTTTTTTTTTATCTTGCAGGTTGTTATTTATTTGAGTCAAACTGAAAACTCAAAGAATGTCAGAGATTTTAGTTTGGAGAATCCAAAAATAAGGAAGCATTAAGTTATAGCACTGTTTTGGCTTTTTAAAAAAATCCACTGGAAAATTACTCAATCAAGTTAACACATTCTAGTGGAAATATTGAATATCATTTAAATCATTCATTCAAAATTATGAAAATTTTAGAATTTCATTAAGGTCTTGTAACTTCATTCCAATATATTATATATACTGTGGAAATATAGTAAGGCTAATAATGAAGTGCTTCTGTAAACTTATATTCATGTTTTTTAAAACAGAAGTGTATGAGTGTGGATGTTAAAAAATTAATTTCTTAAAAGTCTCAAAAATTTCAATTCTTTGATTTTATTCTGGCTGAAAATATTTATGAAAATTCAATATTTCTTTTGGGGCAGACATTTCAGATGTTACTACACCTCACTACAAGTGGTGAGGGACCCACATTAATTCTCTGAGATATTTGGCTTCAGGGCACCCATTTCAATCTACGGGATTTTTTTCCCACCATATATCTTTCTTCCTCATAGTGCCCTCTGCATCTCCAGCGTCTTGAGAAAGGCAAGGTATTGATATATTCTGATTTTCCCTTTTGCTGTTCATCTGCATACTGGAGACATGGTTTAATTGGATTGGATTGGCCATGACTGTGCCTTCTCCTGCCAACAGAACTGATGTTGTAGTCTATTCCTACTAATTGTTTTTATAACAACTGCTAATGTTAGTCAGAACAACTGCAACTGGCTCTGGTTTGCATCTGTCTTGTTTTAATCATCATTTAAGAGTTAACTCAGAGTCCAAGAAAGGAAGGGAGACCTGCATTATACCTGTGCATTGCTAACAAGCCCCTAGAGCAGCATACTATTTTGAACTTTATTAGCCACTGAATTTTAAGTAGACCAAATTGTCGGTGTTTGCATTTGTAGGTTCCTTCACTGGAGATTGTTTATATAAATATAAGTGAGAGGGAAAGACAGGGAATGCATTCAGGGAGAAGGACAGGCAGAGGTCAGTCCAACCATGAACCTAAGTGGAACAGAGTTTTCTGATTGTCTATGAGACAAATCGTGTGAGGAGATACAGACTTTGGTACTCTCCTTGAGGCAGAACAGATTTTGTGACTTGCAAAATTTATCCACTGAAGTCACACTGAAAAAGGGCAGGTGAGTCAGATATGTGGGGCTTCTGCAGATGAATGGTGAGGAGGAGCAACTGATGCTGCAGAAAACATCTATGCAGTAGTCAAGGACCTAAAATAGCTTTCACAGGAAATTAAATAAATTATTGGTTCCTTCCTTAACTCTGTAGGGTTCAGAGGTAAATACATAGGAAAAAAAATCATTTCTTTAGGCAAAAATCTAAGTTTTTGATGACACTAAAGAGTTTTTATACAAATGAAAGCATGACACTGCAGGATGTACTATCTAATGGCAGAACATACCCTTTAATCCTACTGTAGCTCTTTCTCCATTAAATAGAAGGGGCAAGATTTCAGGAATAATTTAGAAAGGAAGCTACAGTAAGACTTGGCCTTCTGACAATCTCTTCATAAGCAAAAAAGATAAAACATTTTTGGAAGGGGACCAGTATGAACTACCAGTAACAGGCCACCCAGCCTTTCTAGCACTCACACTTTCTTTTGCTGATAGATCTATAAATCTTCTCTAATCTCATAAATGCAAAGTACTTTCACACATAAAATATGTATTTATAGTAAAGATTTGGGAGGAGGGAATAAAAGCAATTGGGATTTCAATTGAACCTATCATAAGTGCTACTTTCACTTTGGTAAAAGAAAATAACAAATAAATATTCAGCTATTCTTACATGATATCATACTGTATTTTCTTTATTTAAACTAAGGCAGGATGAAGAAATGAAGAGTCTCTAGGTTATAGCAGACTAAAGCCACTTAAATTTATTCCTGTATAAATTGTTTCCTAATATTCCTGAGACCTTTTCTCCCCTCCTTTTCTCTCCTGACCCTTCATTTCTTCTTTAGTAAGAGCTGAAAATTAAACAATTCATAAGCATATTTTTAAGGAAACTCTTCATTATATATAACAAACATTCTCCTGAATCATCAATATGAAATTATTGATTGACTAGGGAGCAATTACTAGCAAATAACACTAGATTGTGTTGAATTCAGTTAGCTGTACAGCCAAAGGAGAGTTCATCTCTGACCAATGCATGGCAATTTGAATGTACTCATCCAGAGGAAGACACTTTAGAGAGAGGACATGTGGGAAGAATCACCTGCCCCACTCTCATCTGATGTGAGCATATTCTTCCTCTCCAAACGGAGCTTCATCATCTTGCATCAGTTGTGGCTCACTTGCAGCTTTCCTGCCTTCTTAGGACACTTGGTAATTTCTGCAGAAGTACAATCTTCTTTTAAATGTGTAAACAATAAATAATAAAAAATAAATTGAAAAGAAGCTCTGAAAATACATTTTTATTGCTGGGTAATGGATATCAAGCTTTTATCATTATCTGAAACAGTTGAATGAATTATAATGCCAAATGTCTCTATCTTTAGAAGTGATTGGATACACAATACATATAGTTACCTATGACAGTGCAGCTGTATATAAGAGAAAGGTTTCTTGCTGAATTACTGTAAGCCAACACTTATAAAACTATACCACAGAAACCTTCTCCACAGTTCCTATCTCATGTCCATGTTTCTGTTACTCACCTGTAACCAGCATCACTCCTGTATAGCTGTTGTAGTTTAATCCCAGACATCCCCACACAGTGACTCACCCACCCTCTCACCAGTGGGATTGGAGAGAGAATCAAAAGGGTAAAAGCTGGAAATCTCATGGATTGAGATAACAACAGTTTAATAGAGAAAGAAAAAGCCACACACACGAGCAAAGAAAACCAAGGAATTAATTGACTGCTTCCCATGAGCAGGCAGGTGTTAAGCCATCTCCAGGAGAGCAGGGCCACATCATGTGCAACAATTACTTGGGAAAACAAATGGCATTACTCCAAACATGCCCCTTTCTCTGTGTACCTCCCCTCTACACTGAGTATGATGTCACAGGTTTTGAAATATCCCTCTGGTCATTTGGGGTCCCCTGTGCTTGCTGTGGTTCCTCCCAATTTCCCACAGACCCCCAGTCTTCTCACCAACATGGCAGTGTGAAAAGCAGAAAAGTGTGAGCATAACAAAACATCTCTGTATTATCAGCCCTGTGTTCAAAACACAGCCCTGTGCTAGCCACTGGGAAGGAAATTAATTCTACTGCAGACAAACCCAGCACAACTACTGACCAAAAAACCCTCAGTGCAGCAGAGTCATTAAACCATTGTTCAGTTACCCTTACACATGACAATACCATGAATCCTTAAAGAATATGGCCTCCAATGGCCTCCTTTTCTCAATGATAAGTTCACTCAGGTTCTCCATGTGAGATAAGATGCTGCACATTCCTTCACTTCTCCGTTGCAGATCTGGTCTCTCTATGTTGAAAACTTAGACATTACCAACTGGTAAGGGAACACTGTTGGGAATATTAGCTAAAGAAGTCATGTCTTTATGTTTTTAAATTTACAAAAGAAAGCCAGAGAACAGACCCAGACCCTCATAGATCCACTTTCCACTAAGGCAAAATTTTTAGGCATGACTTGCTCCTAACAAATAATTCAATCAGGCTCTATCGCCTCCTAGCAAGTCTCAAGTGACAACAAAAGGTGACAGTGTTGAATGATTCCACTTTCATCTATTCCACATGATTAAGGGGTTTAGTCTAATAAATTCCACTATATAAAAATAAGTATAAATTATGACAGAAAAGATGCAGCTTAGTCCCTGCATAAAGAGATTTGTTTGGGTTCTTTCCCCCTCACATAAATAGAGGTCTTTCTAGGAAGGTGAGTTTGTGTATACTTATCTTCAATTAAGCTCATGAAGCTTGCAGGGAGGCTGTAAGGCTCTGTAAGCTCTTAAGACTGGACAGCGCTACCCCATGAGCACAGCATTTAAAATCAGTGGAGACAGAGAACCCCTAAACATAACTCCCTGTAAATAATCAGACCTTGTTAATCCAAGCTTAGTTTAACCAAATACCCGAGTATCTGAAATACTTAAGTGGCAACCTGTCTCCAAGTCTGAATGTACCTTTGATTCGTTAATCTGATCGTAAGGGTGGGGGTACCCTGTATGAAATGAAGTTTGCAAATAGCTTTGGATTAATCAGTCTTACATGCTACAAAACAAAGTAGACTCCTGCCACTGTATTTATCATCAGGAAGGGCTGGCACCCTCTCTCACTGGCTGATTTATAGAATTGCACATTTGGCATAGCAGTATAATACTCAGATGGCAGAGTTTTCTAACAAGGATGTGCAATGAATGGAAATAAGTTGAATGTACCTGAAATTATGCACCTAACTTTTGAGTACATTATGTCCTGGTAGCTTAAAAAAATAAATAAATCTTTATTGGAACGCATTAAGTTTCTGGACAACTTGACTAATACATAGCAAATTTGTCACCTTTAAAAGATTCATTTGTGCTTATTTGGCCTCTTATTCATGTGTTTATTCTGTTATGGTTCCAACGAAATGCTAAACATTAAATCTACTAGATTTTGATATAAGGTTGCTTGTCATTTTGGTTCTATTCAAAGAATTTCTTATGTTTGATATCTACGGGACATTAATGCTGGGGCATCTGTCCATTTCCAAAAATGAGCTATCACACATCTGGCTGCTGGTAATAATTGCTTTATCAATGACTCCTTCTCTGAGCCAATAACCTCATTTGGACTGTAGTGGGACAGGTTTGGTGTACAGCCTAACTTATATTATCTAATTTTGTAACTCTGTGTTTCTGTAGTATACATGAGACTGTCAGATAGACCCAGAGCCATGTAATTTGACTTCTTACCAGAATAAAATACATTTCTGAAGAGTCAGTCTCATGTTCTTTTTCCAGAACAGGAAAATAATTCTTCTGCATATTTATTATTTAAACAAAATTCAAGGATTGGAATCAACAAAGGAAGGTTTGCTGTATTTCTTTCTTGCCTTGAATATACTCTGCATGTATATTTACATACATATACAAATATTGTGCCTTCTCTTGGTGGCATGATTTTTGTCACCTGAGTTGAATGGAGTAATAATGCAAAAAAGCCTTGTGACATTGTCAGAGTATCAATTTAACAGATAGACTATTTATAAAAGAATTCCTCCACAAATAATGTTTTTCATATAGTTTTCTTCTATCACATTTATGAGGTTCAAATGCTTCTCATTATGGAGAGTTATTGCATTGAAACCATTGTCTTGACTGCCATGTAGTCATTTGCTCTAGTAAAATAACACAACATAATTTAGACAGATAAGGCACTAGGCAAAAGTTTTATCTGATTAATGGTATTAGGGTATCCTGGTCAACTTACTTGGATTTTCAGAAGAGTGCAAATAACATAGGTTATATGTTGTACCAACCATTATTTACTGCCAAATGCACCACAACCACATGTGAAAATGCTTACGATGAAGCAGAAGTGTCAGTGTAACCATGGGAGGTGATCAACACTCATCTGAGCAAAAATTTGGACTTCCTGCTCTACTTTGCATTCTGGACATAAAATATAAATATTTTGATCATAGCACTGTTTCTCTGAGGTCCTTTTTTGGGTTTTTTTTTTTCTGTTTTGTTTTGTTATTATTGGTTTTTATATTGCCTAGCTCAAAATGCTTAGCAAGTTTACTTGGAAGTCTGGAAGAGACACACTAGAACAGCCTGGAATAGTTTTGTGCACTGGAACAGATTGCCCAGAGATCTTTTGAAGTCTCCCTCACTGGAGATACCCAAGAACCATCTGGATGCTATCCTGTGCCATGTGCTCTGGCATGACCCTGCCAGAGCAGGCTGGACCAAATGACTCACGGTGATTCCTTCCAACCTGACCCATTCTGTGATTCTTTGAAGCCTGAGGGTATTCCATAGTGCTAAGATCCTCACAGCATCACTAACTCAGGCTGATAAATTGAGCCACTTTAGGATATCAATATGTGGGTCAAACTCAGAAGTCACACTCAGAATCTACTGTGCCCATTCTAAAAACTCTGCCTGTTTTGGGGGTTGGGCAGATCCCTTACAAAACCAGTCACGTGGCTCTGAATTGAGCTGACTTAGGACTACATTTAATGTTTAATAGTTGGAGTGTTTAAGGCTAGTGGTGATAACTAAGAATCATTGTTAACCAGCATTTATCTACTCCTTCCTGCTCTGGTTGCTTGCAATTCAGGAAATTAACTTGTTTGTGTCTTTGTCCCTCATCATGTTAATTTTCGAGTCCGAAAAAGAATATTAGAGAAATTTACATTTGTCTGTTCTGATAGTATTGCTGTGACAAAAGTAGCAAAGATGTGAAACAAATGGCTATTGACATGACTGATCTTGTCTTCTTTGAAAACTTAATCTGCACTCATCCATTTTACTCCTCTTCATTCCACTGCCCACACTGCAGTCATTCATGTCTTTGAGAGCCACATGGTGAGACTGGCACCTAAAGTGTAAGGTAGCCCCCAAAGTAGATGATTACACAAGCTGTTTCCTTCAAAGCAGCTACAGTACACCCACATCTGTGGTAAATTAAGGCAATATCAAGTAACTGGTCCTCTGCTCCTCCCTGAATGTTGTTTGCATGAGCATCTAATTTCTTTATCCACTTTTGCCCTCTGCTTTGCCTGAAAGTGAGCTATTGGTATGATCCTGCTCTTTCCTGTTTGATGCACTACTCATCACATTGGGCCTGCCATGTCTCCGGCATTACCCATCTGTGATATTGATGCATGGGAACTAATTCCATTAACAAGCTTGCAGGCTGACAAAAGTCTTACACTGAAAACACATCTGCATTCTCCTTCCTCCTTCTCCATTGCATAAAACTCAAAGAATTGATCTTCAGGGCCTAGCCTGCAACCTCCTTGATATTAGCAGCTTGATGACACACCCTGTGTGTCTGTTAGCACTGTTCTGTATCAGTGTCAAGCAAAACAGATAACTGATAATATCTGACACAACGAGGCAGGAATTCATAGCTTCACAAAAGACAGTGTGCTGCTTTATCATCCTGCTGGTAGAGTGGCTTGGGAAATCTTGTCTTCAGATGTAAAAGGAAATATGCTTGAATCATGGAATTCTTTGCCTAAAAATTACTATGCAACAGGGTGCACCTATTTGTCTAAGATATCAAGCTTCTGTGTGGCTATTGTTGAAATACCAAAATAGCTATTTTTAAGAACATGGTTCTTTCTCTGTCATGGTGCTTCACAGATGCCTCGAAAAACAGTGGAAAAATCAGAATCAGTTCTGAGGCCACAGAAAACAAAAAAACATCACCCTAGCAGTTCCAGCACTATAGCATGAACTACTGGACAAGAGTAAAGTAGCTGCAGCCTGAATTTAAGCTGACAAATCATCTCAATGCATATCACCTTCTGGAGCCAAGAATGCAAGTTGACTTTAGAAGGAGCCAACTGCACTGGAAATATAGCAGCAAGTAAAGAATCATCTCATTTAAAAAAAAAGCACATCCATTAAAATATTAGAGGACTTTGTCCCAGCCAGCCATGGAGCTGCAACATACCCATCTAAGAAATTCTATATGCTCTTTTTTGCTATTTGTTATCCAAGAGAATGTTGCTATATGAGCAGTCAGTTACCTAACAAGCAGAGAGGGGAAAACCAATTTTTGATGAAGTGATCATTGAGGTTTCTGAAGAAATTAATTTCATTATATCCCTCAGGGCTATCAAAATTGAAAAAAAACTGCTGGAGTTACAATGAGGTTTGAGAAAAGGGCTTCCTGAACTGTGCACGTCCTACTGTTCCAAAACATATCCTCATTCTGTGCCTGTGAATGTAATACCAAGATAAGATACTATTCCATTGGCAGAAGGTAGAATACTCATGGACACAAACATTGGATGCATAGTGTGCAATGCCAAGATATTTTTTAAATGTGCTTGCTTTCAATAATGGCAAACCAAATAAACAAATCATTTGGATTAAAGCTCCACACCACTGTACAGCTAAATTTATTCTGGATTTTTCTTCTTGATACACAGAGCTAGAGAAGGACTCTGTTTATTTGGATTGATTCCCTTTTTTCACTTTTACTGGAGATCAGTAGTGTCAAAAGACGTGTATGCATGTCACTGAAAATCATGCAAGCACTACTTGGAAAATATTTTCCCTCATCCACCTTATGAAATTCTTAATTAATTTCTCATGTCTACAGCACTGCATATCAGGTGGCTGCTGATAATTTGGGATCCTTTGGTTTGTCTCCAAGAAATGGAACAGTATATTGTACAGCTCAGAGTAACTGAGAACAAGTTCTTGGCAGCTGAAATATGACCTTTCAGGTCTAAAATAAGTCTCTTAGAACTTCATCATGTTCTGTTATCTTCTCTTTCAGAGCTATGAAATTCCTCTCAAAGTAATTCAGTCACCATTCTCTGATAGTCTTTAGTCTTTTCTTCTCTGTTTAACCTTACATTGATTACACTGTTCTGCTTCCATTTCTCTTCATTCTTGCACTCCTTTGTTGTTTCCTTCTTCTCAACTTCCTGCTTTTCTCATCACTATCAAAGTACCCTATCAAATTCAGAATTCTGGTACTCTGTTGGATGATCTTCTACGTAACAGATTTATCTTTAGTTTTTCAGACACAGTTGGAGTTTTTCCTGAAGAAAGGAAAACAAGAAATTATAGAACACTTGCGTTCTCTATATTCCTTACATATGGTGCTGTACATGAAGAAGTAAGTTTTATCTCTAAAGACTGTTCTTTCTCTGGGTTTTCAATTTTTGCCTACAGGCAGATCCCTATGTGTCAGACCTTCATTAAAGAGCTGATGAGACAATTTTATCTTTCAAATTTACCAAGAAACCTGTCCATGCAGAAAAGAGGAGGAGAAAGAATGACAAGACACAACACAGCTGACAGATAGGGTCAATAGTGGATATCTTGAAAATTTTCCTCACCATTATTGCTTTAGGAGATTTCCACAGTTTCAGATGTTTCAGCTTCTTCATGATAAGAAGCAGAAGGCAGGCATGTATATCTCCTGTACAATGGGCAGCAAGAGAACTCAAGGGAACAGCATTGTTCTGTGTCACAAGCTCATGATGCAGTCTGGTGACTGTGCACAGTCTGTTGACTGTGTCAGGGAATCATTAAGTTGGGTATTAGAAAAAGGTCTTTCACCCAGAGGGGGATTGGGCACTGGAACAGGGAAGTGGTCTCAGCACCAAACCTAACAGAGTTCAAGAAGTGTTTGAACAATGCCCTCAGGCACATGGAGTGATTTTTAGGATTGTCCTGTCCATGGCCAGGAGTTAGAACTGATGATACTTGTGGGTCTTTTCCAACTCAGCACACTCTATGGTTCTATGATTCTATGTCAAAATGGAAAGGAAAGCAACCAGTCAAGCCTGCTATCATTCCAGCTATGCATCTATATAGGGAAAATCTTTACATGATAGATCAGCTTCTAGAAGGACAAGTTAAAAATACTACGAAACTAAAACTGTCCTAATTTGTCCAGAATATATTAGACTAAGAATTCTCTCCATTACAACCAGGCTAAAATTGTATTCTTTGTACACTTTGAATCAACATCAGGTCAGGAAATTTAGGGAGATAGAAAGTTTCTTTATAAGAATTCATGACATCTACTATTTTGACTGATATATTTACAATCCTCTTACAAACACAATTTACTTTTCTAACATACTGAAGAGCTGGAGAGTATTGCTTGAAGTTGGGGCTTTATTAATTAATATATTTATTAAGTTAAAACCCTCCATAGTTTTGAAGTTACTAGTAGTAACTTAGAGAAAGGAAAAATATGTTTGTGGATAATAACATCAGAGGCAACTGCAGCCAAATCAAGTAGAGAAAGCAGGTATGCAAGAACCCACTTAAATATTTTGTAATAGACATTGTAATAAGACTGAAGATGATTTACCTCCATCCTAGGCTTCTATCTTTTCTGTGCAAGAAAGCTCTTTTGCACTCCCTGAATGTGTGAATAGCTCCTAAGAGCTGTAGATAAATGTTTCTTTGAAGCTTTATCATATTTGTGAAGAGATTTTCTTATATTCATAGGCATTGTCTTCTGCTCATACTGCAGAGCCATACTCTCAGCTATTCCTGATACATTTTAGGTAGAGCTTCATTAACAAAAATTAAGTTCTTTCTTGCCCTTTCAAGGTCATATCTCAGACGTGGATCCAAAGCAGCATCTGCATGTGATGTTCATGTATACCTGCACCATTACTTCATTTTAACCTGCAAAATTATTCAGTTAGCATAAATTTAACAATCATGCAAGACAGCAGCATATTGCTTCCACATTGTACTGGGCTTACATGGCAAGGCTTTAGCATTGGGTGGTCTGCAGGTGTTGTCTGTGAGATGCCAAATGGCTCCAAAATGGATTCCATGTTGTCCAAAGCCTAGACCATAAGTGATGCTGGTAAATCCTCACATTTAAGTAAGGGTAAAAAATGCTGCATAACAGCTGTGAGGCAGAGAAGTGAGAAAAAAACGAGAGAGAAACAACCCTGCATACATCAAGTTTGCTGAAAAAGGAGGGGGAGGAGGTGCTCCCAGTGCTGGAGCAAAGGTTTGCCTGCAGCCCATGACAAAGGCCATGACAAAGAAGATTGCCCTCTATGCAAAATGAAGAACCATGTCTGAACAGATATCCACCCAGCAGCCCACAGAGGATCCCACACCAGTGCAGCAGTTATCTTTTTATGAACTAGGTAAGATTCAAGTGTCAATCTTAGCATGTTCTCCCAGGCAGCAGAAAGGCTAGACCCAGACCCATGGCATAGCTGTAAGGATGAATGCCATCTTTCACATCTAAGGGGATAAAATGACAGGGAACCTAAGAACAAAACTTACAGAAATGGTAAACAATAGTAGAGGAATGTGACTCATAACAAAGATAAAAGCAGTAAGAGCTCTGAAGCAAGTAAACCTTTTAAAAAGTTTTAAAAGAAATGAGATTCAAAATATAAATTGGACATAAATTAAATATTTTGTGCTTAAAGCACTCAGGGTGATCAGAATAACTTGAGGAATGTGATCTGTCTTTGCTAGGGCAGAAGGAAGAAACAGCCATTATAAACTGACAGTAGTTCTGATCTTCCCTATTTAGATAGCCTTATATGACATTTATAAGTAGACTCAGTTACAAAGAAGACTGAAGGGTGACCGGACCTCATGGCTCTCTACAGCTTCCTGAGGCGGTGGAGAGGGAGGGGCTGATCTCTCTGCTGTCCAGTGTTAGGACACAGAGCAATGGATCTAAGCTACACCAGAGGAGGTTTAGACTTTGGAAAAGAGGGTTGTTAAAAAATGTCATAGGCTTCATAGAGAGTGCCCAAAATGTTTCGGTGTCAATGAAGCAATTGGATAATGAGCCTAATAACCATCTTTGACTTTTGATCAGTCCTGAAGCAGTCAGGCAGTAAAACTAGATGATCACTTTAGGTTCCTTCCAGCTGAAATATTCTATTCTATTCTATTCTATTCTATTCTATTCTATTCTATTCTATTCTATTCTATTCTATTCAAAACTGTACCTGTTATGAATCCATTTTCTTTACAGTAAAGTAGTCCTACTTTCAAGTTCTTTGGAAATCGCAACTATAATATTTTTTTTCTCCAGTATCTGACCAATATTCTCTGGTTTCCACAACTCTGACCCACCCTCAAGCTATGAGAGTGCTGTATTCCATTTTCCTATACCTGGTAGGCTACACTTCTGTGTGCCTTTGTGTATGGTTTCTCTGGACTTTTAAGGCTCTTTTTGTTCCTTTCGTATTCATTATATGGCTTTTATTTCTTTAATTCCACCATTTCCATATTCTAATGTCACTAATTGCTTTCCATAGTTTCTTCAAGTTCTTTCTCTTCATGGTCAGATTAAAATCAGTGCAGTTTAGTGATGGATAGAAAAAAGTTACGGTGATGGTAAATCAGTTCAGACTGTGTACGCTCCCATTTGTGCTGCAAGTCAGGATTCAAATTCAAATTCAGATCAGAAAAAAATCATAAAAGCTACTTTTTAAAGATACATTTCTTATGGTGGCATGTGTTTTCAGATTGTCCTCTGAATGTGGCAGAGGTGTGGATGGGGAACACCAGCTCTGCCCCATTCCTAATCCACATTTAAGAGTATTTGCAAACAGATATTATTTCACAAGAAAAACAGATTAACAGATTGATTTATTTTCCCTCTTTCCAAGTGCTACTTTTAAACACAAAGAAGAAATAGGCATTTGGAAGCAGGAAAGCAGGAAAAGAATGATCAGATGCTTCTAGGCAGATTTGCCACTTGAATTTTCCATGTTGCACCCATTTCACAGCCATTCTTTGAAAACATTCACACTCTTTTGTGGGGCTGTGAACGGCCCAAAATTAAACAGAACTGAATGCTTTAGTACAAAACAGGAGCTGGTCATTTCCTGCAATATCTGGTCTATCTGCCTTATGCCTGGAGTGGGGAAAGAAGGCAGAAGGGAGGAATGTCATGGTGGCAGTTCCATGGTGCTGAAGTTCAGAATAAATCTGTCTCCTGGCAACTCCGAGCATTTGCTTTCCCTTCCCTCTACCCACTGTTGTGGTACAGCAGAATACAAAGTCAGCAACAACTTTGTA
>NW_005054315.1:6915963-6919751 GCF_000277835.1 Geospiza fortis
ATATAAAAGTAAATTAGAAAATGGAGTCTCTCCTACTCAGACATGTCCATCCTTCCATGTAAAAAGATGATGAAAATACTACTCCTGCATAACCATCTGGCTTTTGAATCTAGAGACTTGAGGAAGAGGAGAGGTTCCAGTGTTGAGGCCTGAACAGCGCTCCTGCTGTATTTCCCAGTGTTCTAGTAACAATACCAACTGCTGAAGACTAAAACTAGTCCTCTGCCTACACCTTGCTCTCCCCATCTCTTCCTAACTCTGTTTTCACTCTTGCCACTTCTAAATTGAAGTCAGATATCTTAAACTAGAACATGAATGTTTAAAGATTAACATTCAAAACTCAATTTTACATGAGCTTAGTACTCACTGAGCCAGTCTGGTTCTGGCCGCAGATGGAGCAGGTTTCCCTTTATCATTTCTTTACTTCTTTCGTCTCAGGAAGAAGTGAAGTAACCAGGAAAATGGTTTTAACTAACACATGATTGTTATCATAGCTGGGATTAAGGAGTTAATATCCAGCTCAGTGGTGGTAGCCTCTGAAGATGAACTAACTCCCTCTCTTGCAATTGTGGTATTGAGTTCAAATCTGCATATATGATGGACAGGCAAGCCCTGCTTTTCATAGGCACTGGCCTCAACTTACAGATGGACAAGGCCTCAAATGACACAAGAAAGCTCCCTGCCACACTCCATTTGTCTAAATCACATTCTGTCCCTGATGATAAAAGAAGAAAATCCATTTTAAGAATGAACCTGCTCATAATATCCACATTTCCTAGTAAGGATTTTTCAGGCAGGAAGTAGCCCAAAGGAAAAGATTTAAAATATTCTTAAATTTCTTTTATGAGCCAGTCTATTAGCTCCTAATTTCATAGACCTTTTGACACAATCAAAGGCAGCTTTCCCTCTTGTCTTACAGGTACTCTGTTCCAAGCTGGAGCCAGAAATAAGCCTGTATGTAATGTGACTCCGGTGACTGATCACATTAAAAAGAGTAAAAACCAGTGACAGAAAATTTGCAAAGAACGAGTGGCCTGCTATGTTTTGCATGATTCATTGTTGGCCAGCGAATAAATTTATAAAATGACATCTCAGAGACTGGGAATAAAGAGTGGGTGGTAAAGCATACAATGTATTTCTATCACATCTCTCCATCTCTATTAACAGAATGGTGAGAAGTGGGGGGGTACCTGCTGTCCCAAAAGTTAAGCCAAATGCAGAATTTCCTTTGCTAAAGGTTATTTCAGCAACTTGCAGTGTGTGCTTGTTATTCCCCAAACTTTCTTTCTGCTCTGAAATCCTGTGCTACCCTCCTGTGACATTTTCTTGCATGCACTCCACTGAAGTTTGGGTCTATTGTTTCACAACAAGGGAGCTGATCCTTCAGCAGTTACTTATTTATTGAGGTCACTCAAGGTCAGTGATGTGGGTTTTATGGGGTGCTTTTTTTTTTTAGAATATGGTCAGTCTGGTGTGTTGGAATTCCTTTGATTTTGCAAAGAGAGAGTATATGGTGGGGGAGTTTCATTTTGAAATTAGGTACATATCAATAATTACGTAGGTCTATACCTCCATTGTATGCATAACTGCAAATTTTCAGTGTGTGTCACCCTCCTGTCCTGATTCTGGTTTGATACTAATGGGCTCATATAGCTTTTCATGAGCAGGATCTTAGTTTTTTATTTTTAACTGAGGGGTTTTTGTTTTGTTTTGTTTTGTTTTTTTATGTGTGTGTGTTTGTGTTTTTATGCAGCAAGGAAGGGCTACTCTGCCTTACCTCTCACATTTCCTCCTTGCCTGGGTGACAGGGGATTTGTTGACATTTGCTGCATGTCCTGTCGCTATTATAAATCGGAAGCTACATTTCAAGCTTCAGCACACTCAGAGTTAAGCTGCACTGGAAAGTGACAATGAAAAATATAAATGGAAGAAATCTGAAGATGCGAAAAGGGAATTATTTGGGGAGCTTTTTATTTTAAAGCGTTTTAAAATGGAGTGAGAAAAAAAATCCTTGTAAGGATTTTTTAATGTAAACTTTTTAAAGTTGGCTTGGGGCTTTTTTTGTTTTGTTTTCTAGGCTGGATGCTTAAAGTTATGGTTCTAACTCTTTGTTTAGTCACCAGAGTTTGCCACTCTAAAATCGTCCCCTGAAACAATTCTCATTATAAAAAATATAGGTTTTGTGATAAAAATTTTCCAGAAATAGGAAAGTGCCCTTATAAATAGTGCTTGTTGTCAAGATTTTAAGGAACTGAGAAATTTGATGAAAACCCCTCACATTTCTGCTTATATAATACACAAAAAATGAATACCAACTATTCAAAAAATAAGAAAGAAAACCCAAAGCAAATTTTACAAATCATGCCAAATAAAATATTTCACCTGACCAGACATCAATATTTCTTTTACAATTTCACTTTATGGGAAATTTCTAGAAAAATGTTTGTTCTTTTCTGTTTTATACCCAAAGGGAAAGGGTGTTTTTATCAGGATATTTCTTCAATGGATTTTCTTGTTATTTATGAGTTTCAAGTGACCTTAAAAGGAATGTGAGTAGAAATCAGTTTATTTATCTGGGCTACTTACAATGATGTCTGTTTAGTAAAGTGTAATTCAGAGGCTCAATTTTATAAAGATGGCCACAAATCAAAACCACAATTCTTAAAAAAGTAGAATAAATAGAAAGCATAAAATAATAAAAAATATGTACTTCAAAAATATTTTTCTTGACCTATTTTAACTTATTTCATGATTTTTTTTCTTTTTCTTGGGATAATTTACTGCATAATTCAAACCTGCAGATAATTTCTACCTCTTTTCCTTTATTATTAGCTATTAAATTTTATTTAAGCTTGATCGTTTTTAAAGGGATGGGTGTGATAAAGTGAAGCTTCTAATTTTGCATCCTGCTCTAATCTCCGATTTGAGAGCGCTATACTCTGGGGTTTTACATAGTAATATACGGGCAGCAGATAGAGAGATGTGATACACACCCACACCTTTGCATATCAACCTCGAGAGGGACCTGCATGTTTTGCACTGGTGGCTCACCAAAACGCTCCCTTTTGGACTTCAAATCAGCTAATCTCCCTCTGAAGGAACCTCCTAAATTTTTTAGTTGGGACGGGTTTGGGGTTTTATTTTTTGGGTGGGGCAACGGGTTGTTATTCCAAAACGGCAGTCCTCCTGCCCTTAAGTTTAATGCTATTTTCAGACTTGGCCAAACGTTTGATTTTTGTAATTATTGTCGGGATTTCCTCCCCCTTCCCCCTCCCCAGACGAAAACTAAAATTGTGATTTAGATATTTGGTCCCAGCGGCCCTGCCTGTGCTCAGCAAATGGTTCCATGTCACTCGCTGCATCACAATATCGGAGTGGCGGCGCTCGGTGGCAGCTAATCCTCTGAGCCCGTTAATAAGCTTAGGAGCACGTTCATTGAAGACTGACGCGTTAGTCACAAACAGGGAGAAAATATCTACTGGGGGAAGCTGAATTGGTTTTAATCATCTGCTAATCACCAGTAATGAGACCTACTCTGGGGAAGAAAAGAAAAACAGATAGTCAGAGGGAGGTTTTGTTCTTCACAGCGGAGTAACAGGGAATGAGAGGGCAGCTGTTATTAGGAGAGAAAAGATGGAAAGAAAGGAGGGATTTGGCCAGACCAGATGAAACTTCTTCTGTGGCGCACTGTTTTGTTAGCTGAGTGTTTCTTTCATTCAGCCTCCAAAACTTCAGATCTGTCAGCACTTCTGAAAGCCCCGGCCCACCTCTCCGAGCCGCCGGGGAGA
>NW_005054315.1:6919803-6921050 GCF_000277835.1 Geospiza fortis
GGGAGCGATGGGGACTAGGGGGATGCTCGTGCTTGAAGGCGCCTTCCTGCCCCTCTCCTCACCCGTAGGTCTCGGGAGGTTGGGCATTAAGGTGGCTGCTGGGAATAGGCCAAAGAGAGGGACACATCTGCCGCTGCCCGAGCGAAGCCGGGCTGGCAGTCGGCCCTCCTTCCTTCGCACCGGTGACACCTGAGGAGAGCCTTCGCTTCGAGGAGCAGGCATCACGTTCTGCAGGGAAAGGGGAGCCATGAGCAAAGCCCTGGTGCTCAGTCAGAAAAGCAGTAACTGGGCCCCATGCGCTGTGCACATCACCGTGCTCACTGCATCCCACCACGGTGCTGGTGTGGGCACCTCTGCAAGACACTGGATGTGGCAGGTCACTCAGCTCCTTAACAGTAGGCCCCAGGTATCTCCTTCAGCTAGATCATGTTCACTTCTTTATAAATTTTAATTGGGCTTAATTTTTGGCTTGTAATTGTGCATCTGGCTCAGAGAGAGGAAGAAAGCCCTTAGCTACATCTTTAAAAATCCAATCTTGGATGAGCTCTTTAAGTGATTGTAAAGTTGACTAAGTGTAAAAGCTTTGCAAAGGCAGTAATTTCAGACACACTTCTGGCTGCTAAGACATGTCTGTGTTTCATTTTCTGTATATTTTTAGGGAGCTTAAGTGGGGTGGGTAGCTCACTCATTGGGAAAAAAAAGGGGGTTTTAAATGTCATGTTTCATTTGGCTGTATGGAAAAGCTGAGTATCAGATGTCCTGTCAGGAAATAAGATACACTGATATACAATGTGCAAACATTTTATTTTGAAGAACTCCTTCACAGTCTCACTTCATGGAAGTGAGTTGCCCAACTTAGTCACACAGAAAAGAGAAGTCTACATCCTGATTTAGGTTTAATTTCTTGGTTTAGAGCTCATGGCAACAGGATATTTGAAAGGAAAAGTATGCCTAAGTTTTTTTCTGTGGTTCCAATTATTCTTATTTTCACCACCAGGAAACAGGTCCCAGTACACCAGGATGTGGAGAGAACCTTAGGCCAGATAAATTTTTTAACCTCTTCTTTATAGCTTATTAAGAATGGAAGCAAGAATTACTATCTTACTGAAGATCATCACAACATCATGTCTCTGGTTTTGGAGAAGGGCTCTCTGGTGATCTGGGGATAGCTGGTATCAATGAGAAACAAAACACCATCAGGCAGTTTTCCAGGTTTTTTCAACAGAAGGGCTTGAGAAACTTAACAT
>NW_005054315.1:6921067-6923149 GCF_000277835.1 Geospiza fortis
CTTATTTTAGTACCATCCAAAGTCCTTTGATTTATAGTGAGAAGACAGAACCACTTACTTTGTAAAGGACAAATAAAATCAGGAAAATTTAAGCTCCTTTTCCTGTGTCCTAAAAGGACTGACCCATGTGTTGCCATTTACTCCTGTTGAGTTACTCTGTATTTTGCAGCTCACCTTGAATGAAGAATAGATTGATTCCTGAAAGTGGCTATTTATTTTGGGGACTATCATCCTCATTTGCTTCACAGAGATAGCCTGAAAGGTCCACACAAAAGAAAAACAGCAAAAAAAACCTCAAAAAAATAAACAAGAAAAAAAAAGAGGGGAAAAAAAAACTCCCACACAACCTGCCATTGGAAACCAAGATTCTTCAGAGGTGTTCAGGGGAGAAAGAAACCTCTTGACTGCCTGTTCAACAGCTCTAGGATTCTCAAGCCATAAAGTTATGGATTGTTACATACCCGGTGATCCCCAGCAGTAAGGCAATGTGCAGAAAGTGGTGTTTCAATATGTTAGATTAAAATTTGAGACTGAAAATGAAGTTAAAAAAATGCCTCTCTATTCAAAAGAAAATCTGAGATGCCAGCTACAGTCTTAGTGATCACATGTATACACTCCCTCCAATTTGAAGGCAACTTTTCCCTGATAGTGAGCATGTCATCAAAGCCTTGAGGTAATGTTTAATTGCACTCTTTTTCTTTTCTTTTTCCACAAGTATATTCAGCATTGTACTGATGTTTTCTCAGTTAGTTCATCTGTCTCTGTATTTTATCTTTCTGTCTGTCAGGCTTATTAGCATATTTTGACAGATTAAAAGGCTAAGGTCAAACAAGCAAATCCCCAAAGAAATACTGCTAATTATTGTCATATGTTTTTTAAATACTTTTGCTTCTTCAAAGAATTTCATAAGGAACTAAATTCAACTTTGCAGTCTGTTTCTTTCATGAGCCCCTCCTCTCTTTAACATCACTTTTCCTAGCCACCTTCCAGTGCCCCCTCACTCTCATTTCTTTAGGCAAGCAATTAACTTCTTACAGAAATGCAAGACTGTATTTAAGGTAAGTTGCATTTGGTGGAAGTGTACCTGGAGTACATACTGATGCACACCCCATGAGCAGCGTGTTCAATGAACCAGCAAACATGGGTTTGGATGTTTCACAATGTCTGAAGAAGTAAAATAGCCTTTTTATTGCTGACAAAGCAACATGAATGCCCTTCTTCCAGAATCCTGTTCAGGGACTAGTGGGTGTTGTATACACCTGTGGTCATCAAAGGAATCCTTCACACCGTAGCATTTTCCCTCTTAGTATGGTGAGGAGGATTGGTTGGGATCTGGAGGTGGAGTCAGAAGACCAATGAGCTGCATGCTAGTACTAGGTGTAGTACAAACTTTTCTGTACCTTCACCTTCTTAGAAGACCAAGCAAGCAGATGGTCTGAGAGTGAATGTAAAAGTTAAAATAAAAAACAAATACGGAAGTCCAACATACATTCAGTAGGGAGGAATGGTTGCAACCAGAATCAGCTGAATACTCTCTGGATTAGCTGTTGGCCAGGGTAAAATAATAAGGTAGGAGCTGGTCAGATAAAGGATGATATTGGCTTCTTGTGAGGATGAGACAACAGGTGGCTAAAATAAATAGAGGGAGAGTGCTTTTAGAACAAGATAAGCAACAAAACAATCCTAATTAACTTAATGATCAGACATGTATTTATCTTATGCCTCCACTTTTCTATTAATTTCCAGACACTTCTGTGTTTCAAGACAATATACATGGTTTTTAAAGGACTGATTTTTGGATGGGTATGCAAAGGTAGCATTGCCAAACCTTGTTCATGGCAGGTAAATCATTACATGGCCTAAGACAGTGTTCATTAGCAGCATTGTCAATCATGTAGGAGTTCTGCCAGAGAATTGCTGATGATACGACAGGGTCAGAGACAAAGATATTCAGTCTCTATTCATTCATCAGATTTTTTTTTTAAATCAATTTACAGCATGATAATTGAGTCAAGTTTATTGTGCTGCCCCTCAAACAATGTAGGATTTGGTGATTATAAATCTCTTGGTACTGAGACCACA
>NW_005054315.1:6923167-6988450 GCF_000277835.1 Geospiza fortis
GTAGGGTGGGGAGATGAAAGCTAATTGCTAAGATAAATATTTTAAAAAGGGAACGTTTCAAATGGAGAAGACATCTCTTTAACGTCAGAAAGATAGTTGAGAGATGAAGTCCTCAGTTAAAGAAATTCTTCTTAAGGTGAAGGGCTAAATTGCCATTCATGTATCTGTAACATCTGAAATTATTTCACTGATAAAACCAATGTGTATCCATCCCAGGGGAACCATACTGCCTTAAAAAGTGTTCTTTCTGCTGTGTTGGAGAGCCCTTCTGTAAAACACTTTCCCCTTCATACATGCAGCTATGCATGCCTGCGTACACATGTGTGCATGAAAGGTCTGTGTGCTGAATAGGTCTCTGTGTCACGAGATTTAAAAAAGAAGGAAAATAACATGGAACAGGAAAGTGAAAAATCTCTTTGTAAGGCAGAAACAGAAGTGCTTTCGACAGGGAGGAAAGCCCTCTTATATCAAGTGGGGCATCGCTCTGATTTCCAGCACAAATGTTCAGTGCTGCATTTCCAGCCTAGGAAAAAGGTTTTTTAAGCCTCCCTCCCATGACCTGCATCCTCGTCACACTTACACCAAAGACTTAAAATGAGTGCCATTGCCATCATACACAGGCTTTCTGTAAACTGATGTAACTGGTAAACATGTGCTTGCACATCTACTTTCCTCAGTTTGCTGTTTGGCTGATTTCAGACACATGATAAGTAGATCATTCCTAAATTTTCGTATAATTACGTTTAAATATAATTTTGAGCAATTAAAATGAATGGGAGAGGAATTTATATGAAATCTGTCTCAAAATAAACCTATAGAAGTGTCACATTCCAGGGTGATTTCTTAAAGTCCCTTTCATAAAGCAACCATGCTTGTGTGCTCTCCTCTCAGACCCCCGACTCTTTTCTGGGACTCATCAGGCTGATGCTGAACATATTTAAATCCTCCCCATAAAAGGTTTAGTCTAAGTTGCTTCTCCAGTACTTGTTTGAATATTAAATATGCAAATAATCATCATTACACTTCCAACAATTACACATGTTTGCGAGCACCATGTCAAGTACTGGCAGCAGTGCAATCATTTGTAAAGACAAATATTCCATTCCAAGAGATGTCATGCTGCTTAGAAGATTTCTTTTTGTATTAGTAGCCACACTGCTGCTTCATAAAGTGTGCAAATGAACGTGACAGTGCTGCCAATAGCTGCCAGTTCCTTCCTCTCGGCAGAGCAGATGTCAATCAACCATCCCAAACAGACAAGGCCTCGGTACTGCCGCAGACATTAAACATGTAGGATGGAGAAGGGAGGGCACAAACAACACAGGCAGTGCAGGGGCTCGGCATACTCCTCACTCTCCTCTCCCTCCTCCTTCTCTCCCTCTCAGCCTCTCTCCCTCTCTCTTTCTCTCTGAGGAGGCCTGAGGCCGTTGGAATATTTTAATTTCTGATTTCTGACTATATTATCATGTGTTTGTAACAGATGAATTGTAATTTGTAGCTCTGAGGTGATATGAAAAGCTGCCTGCGACCGTAGGACAGATGCAGGCGTGTGTGGCAGACTTCTCTCCTCACTGCTCTTGCCTCCTTCTCTCTCTCTCCTACTCTTTATGTAGTAATGGATAATTGTCAGCGTTCACTTTTATCACATCCAAAGTAGCAGCTTAGAGAAGATGCAACTTTAGTCAGGACTAATCTTGCCTCCTCCTGAAGTGGGAAAATCCCAAGTATTTCAGGGTCCTATTGATAACCCTTGTGCTTTTTTTTTCCATAAAAGACGGATGACTCTGGCAAGCTTGGGAGACTGCAGATAATGGGATTGACTTGGTACTTAAATCTCAGTGAACCAAGACAGCATAAGTAATTAGTGAATTGGATCCATACTGGGGTGCTAATGATGGCTAATACTGCCCCACACCATTCTAAAACCCACAAGATACACATCCATCTCTTTCAGATAAAACCAAGGGGACACTGTTTTGCGGGCATCATTTATTTCTTTCTTAGCACAGAATTTATACCTCTTTAAAAAAATTAATCTAATTTTCATGGAGTGACATCCAGAAGAACAAGTGACCATTCTGTCAGAAGAGTTCATTATGATCACAAATACCTCTGGTGTTTTTAATTAAGAAAGGCTAATTAAGAGAAACTATGCATTTATCTTCTTATCTAATTGTCAAGGGGAAAGTCACAAACACTAACTATATGCTGTTTGAATGGGAGAGGCAGTTCATATTTTTAATCTTTTTTGCTTTTTGTTTTCGAACAGGCTGAATCCTCACGAAGGAGAAAGTTCATTTAAAGAAAGTTTTTCTGTTTTGAAACCAATGCTCCAACTTTTGTTAAGTGTAGTTCAACTTCACATCCTGATTTTCCTCCAGGTTAGTATAATTGGGTAGAACCTAGCATTCTGCCTCATTTTTCTTTTCCCACAGAGTGATAGCATTTTATCAGGATAATTTAGATAAATGCCTTTCCATAGGGTTTGCTTATCCTTCCAGGAGCTATGATCGACAAACAGCCACATAAGATGAATGGCATCGTGTTTTGATCAAATGTATTCTCATCTAAAAGTAGAGAGGGTTTCAAGGTGAGGGGAACGTCTGTTTTCCTCAGATGTGATCGTCAGAGGGTGGTCCTCCCCCCTCTCCTCCCCCCTCCCTGTGCCCTCCAGTTTGTTACAGTGGCTGTGAGTTAGGATGTTTCTGTGTTTGAGCGTGCGCATTGCACCTATCAGACACTAAAACCAGGGACAGCTCGGTAGAAGATATTTTAACTTAGTCCAACAGTCTTAGCATATAGTTCTAAAGAGAGAGCTAAAGATTGTTTGTGAAGGGAGATTGACAAAGAAACAGAGAACTTAGGTACCCAGCTTTTGTGCTGCAATCTTAATCTTAAAGCTGGAAAACTCTTGCCTCTTTCAATTTCTTATTACAGTTTGATTGTTAAGGGACATTAAAAAAGGTATGACTCGAGGCAAACTTGCACTGTAGCTTATAAAGGGTTAAGATGCAACATTACAGATTAGAAGCAAGAGTCACCTGCCAAACACTATTTTTTCTTTTATTTCCTTTTTTTTTTTTTCCATTCAGATTAAGATGAAGTCTTTCTTTTCCCTGACTGTCACAAGAGCCTTAATTCTGTGCTGGGTTATTTTGGCAAGTACCTCTGTAAGTGTATGTGTGACCACAGTAGGCAATGCTTTGAAAGAAGAACTTCATATTCAACATTTGAGGAGAAAAAGCTGTTTAATGCAGGGGCTCTTCGTAGTCCTTATAAATCTGTAACTGATTAGGAGGCATTCAGAGCTAATGTAGGATGAAAAGATGGGCAGATTGTCGGCTGAGAAGGCGGAAGCGGGGGTTGGTTGGGGTAAGGATCTGAACTGGATTATAGCAAACCCAAGTTTTAGTTGGGATGGAGTTAAAGTGTTAGCCTGGAGGCAGGCAGGCTGCTCTTCATCAGTTGAAATACTCTCACCTCAGTGACTCTTTCTACTTCTCAAAAAACAAAGATTCTTCCTGAAAGCAATGCTTTGCAAATTGAAGCTTTAACCTTATCCTTTCTATTCAACCCAAGGATCTTTCTCCCTTTTTTCATTCTTTTCTGCACACAAGAACTTGTAGCTTGTGTAGATGCCTGTATTTATAAAATGCCAGGTATTTTTATAATATTAATAAATCACACAGTCCTTTAAGTCAAAAACTGAACTCTGCCATCTCCCCAACTAGGTTTCCTTTTGCATTTCTGCTTAGCACTGATTTATCTGTCTTCCTCTATTTCTTAGAACTTGTGGTAATACTCAAAAATAAAACAATTAATGATCTTATTTTCACCATGCAAGATCTGAAGTACTTTATCCTGAAGAAGCCTGAGATTTTTTTAGTCCACATAAATAATGAGGATTCCCATTTTATTATTAACAGCCTTAATTGTGAAGCACTGCAGTGTGGAAGGGTAGTGTAAGAGTATGAGAAATATTGTTTTTAAGATGCAAGGATACACTTTCTGCAAAATTAAAATATCACTTGTTAAGGAAGCTCCCTTTTCTTATATTTCTTACTATAATTGTTCCCCTTCTATGGTTTTAGCTACTGGAAGAGCTTCATTGTTTATCTTCCTAACAGCCTGCATTTTCCCTTGAATATGATGAATACAGCTGCAGGACCCTGCATCGCCAGTTCTGAGAGTTTGTCAGATGGTGGGAGTCTAAAGAGTTTTCTAGCAGAAAAAGAAGTGCCTCTCTTCTTTTGATCTAATTTGTTAAAATATTTAGTAGTTACTCTCATTTCTGCTGTCCTCCCTAGAAATAGCCCTAGAAATTGCAGGCATGACAGAATTAATAAAATCACTGGACAGTGTAATCTAAAACACTGCAATGCTCAATTTTTACTTCTGAACTATCATTCCCAATTTTTTCATCAGTAATCAAGAAGACTTTGACAGAAATCAGAAAGAAAAAAAGCTAGAACTGATACATGATTTACCTATTTACATCTAAGACTTTCACACACTATTAGTGGAATTAAAGGGCCTATAGTAAACGGTATTAAATCTCAGACACTTGGCTAAAAGCAGATCCATATCCAAGGTTAAAGAAAAGGAGAGGTCCTTTTTATGAAGATACTGACCTTTTCCGAACTAATATCTGCCACGCATTTCTTTTTCTAATGTTTCAAAAAGAGGTGAGCTCATTTCTACATCCTTTCTAACAGGATTTTGAAAGTTACGGTAACAAAAACAGGGGAAAAAAGTAAATCCAGAACCCTTACATGAACCTGAAGGCAGGATAGACTACATTAGTGAACTTCTTTTTGATGCTGAGGGGTGGAAGTAAAGATTGCACTTGTTTTTCCTACCCATCATAAAACCTAACATGAGCTGCTTGAGCATTTTCAAATAACAGGAGAAATATGAATGAATTCTGAATCCTTTTTCCCTGCTGTAAAATGCCCAGATTCTTGTTGTCTGATGTGGGAGGCTTTGCAGTGCACATAGATAAGTAGTAGAATCAGAAAAGGTTTATGTAGAAGGAAAGTGGAAGCAATACAAATAAACAACCCTTTCATTCGACTTCTTATTTTCATTTTCAATGATCAACCATGTATAGCAGAAAGACAGAAGGAAGCAAGTCTTATTTTAAAGGAAGCAGCTCAGAACATCATACTTTTTTACATCTTATACCAGATATCAGGATGCTGAAACAGTGCCAGAATTAAAAGTAATTCCCTCAACTTCAGCAAACTGTCCCAAAATCTGCCAGATGCTGGCATATATCCACTGGTTTGAAAGTTTGAAAGCAGGCTAAAAAATTTAGGAGTAGTTTTTGTTTGTTTGTTCCTGACCACTGATAGCATGAGCTAGCAGCTGGTAGAAGAATAAAGGAAAATGTGTGTGTATTGGCAGCAGACAATTTATAACATGAAGTGATTATTCTCTCAGTCTTAAACATCAGAACTTGTGTCTTAAAAATAATAATTTGCTTGGACAATTTTACAACTGAGCATTTAGTTTTTTCCCATTTTTCCTTCTTCAAAGATGTGTTGGAATTTGTAACCAACAAGATACATAATTTATCAATCTGGTTCTTTTTTTTTTCTTTTTTTTTTTTTAAGAGGCGTGTTTCAATCTTGTTCTTTTTAAAGCTTATTGCAATCCTAGCTTGGTAAACCTACATCTCCACCTAGTGGTTTCACAGAAACGGGACGCAATAATTTTTCAAACAGTATGAGCTTCCAGATAATTTGCAGTTCAACACCATTCTAAAGGAATTGCATTCTTTCTGAAGGAAAGATTTTAAAACTTGTGATTAAATATAAAGAGATAGATAGATAGAGAGATAGAGATAGAGATAGAGAGATAGAGATAGAGATAGAGATAGATAGATATAATTAAATGTTGATACTTCTTTGCCACATGCAATGGCCCTTTTATTTCTTAGTGTTAATAAATACTTCCAACAGAAAACCAAAATTTTAGCACAGCATCAGTTCATCCTGTATATTTTCCAACCCCATCCTAAACCGTGCTCGGGCAGTGCTGGAAGATTCCCATCTTTTCTGCATCCACGTCTCTAATATAGAGTGTGACCAAAGGTACAAAACAAGCACAAAACAACTAGCAAGACATTGAAAATGCCCTGAAACCTCTCCTTTGTGTAGTGATGGTTTTGTTTAACTCTTTAGTTCAGCATACTTTATATCTGCCTTGAGGAACCTACAGGAAATCCATGTAGGAAGAGGCATGCACAAGGTATGTGACAGGTACCAGACCAAGACAAATTTTTAAAGCTGTTCTGCCCTTTCCCTAAAACATTAATATTGTATTTTCTTGACTCTCCAAAAGATTCTATCTCCAATTTTTCTTTAAAAAATTATATATATACACATATATATATATACACATATATATCTTTGAATGATTCTTTTTCACAATAGAGAACATAAAAGCTCCAATCCAAACACAGTTGCTTACTGTCCTATACAAATACCTTAAACTTACCCTGCAAGAGATACCTGAGCATACTGAGAAGGCCTCTTCAGGTACAAAAACTTGTATCTTACAGTACCAGCAAATTGATTCCTTTTAAAAATAAAATGTAGGCAGAAATGAAATTAATCTGATCCTGCCCAAAATCTCTTATTTTTCTTAGCCACAGTTCTCATTCCTCTTTCATGTCTCTGCAGTGCCAGCCACTTCATGCAGCAGTCAAAGTCTAAGTGGTTTTTTGGGGGTTAGAATCCTGTTCTTTTAACAAAACTATCAACTCCATAGGACTATCCAGAGTGCACAAAATTAAGAATATGCCTAAACCTGTGCAGTATTGGATCCTTCACATGGACAGTAGATGTACTGTTAATTAAATGCTACTTGTAATAAAATATATTAAAGTGATTGAAGCTGCTGTAGCTGCAGTGGGCCTAAAAAGTACAATAATCCTTCACTGTAATGTAGAATCCTCATGTCAGAAACATGTACAGTGCTCAGAAAGAGTATAATTAATGCACATTAACATATATACTCAGGGACAGAATATATGAAGAGGGTGCTTTGGGACATGATTAAATTTTTTGTGACTTCAAATTAGGGAAATTTTGAAAACTTCCAGTTCAGCAATTTCCAATGATTAAATGGTATCATAACTTTTCTCTAAAACCAAACAAATGTGAAGCAATGAGAAAATATAGGTTTATTTCATTAACGAGCTATTCCAGCCTTAAATATTGTTTTCCACAAATACAATAAATATTGATTTTCTGAGCTGATTAAGAATGGATGGCCACCCACAAATAATTAAACTAAATATTTAGTCTTGTATAGTTAAATGAAAAATTAGATGCTTATTTCAGAGCTGGGTAGCACTTGAAGATCATTAGCTACTCCAAGGTCAGTATTGGATTAAAACTAAGATCTTCTGCAGAATAGCAAGAATTTTCTTTGGAGAAGGAGGAATATTTGGGGTGGCTCAGGTTGAGAACTTTTGCTATCTGAGATGGTCACTGAAATTCAGAGGTGAAAACTGAAGGTGAAAACAAAAGCTCATTTTCCTGTAGAGAAAGTTCACCCTTCCCTTGAATAGTGAGACCTGCAGGGCACTGTCAGTCAGCACAATGAATTTACCAGCAAGAGACCCGGTCTGGGCTTGCCCTGAGCCCTGATGGCTTGCTGGGCTCCTTCTGAGCAGTTAGAAACAGTGTCCTTTTATGCATGCTCTGCCTGACACGTCCATGTCACAGATGGAGACCGAGTACTCTTGACAGCGCCCAGTTAGAAGCCATTTGAGCAGACAACACAAGTGCAGCAAAACTCTGCATTAGCTTTTAGGCAGAAAATTTGAGCTGGTTGAATAACAAGAATGAGGGGTGGCAAAACCACCACTCTTCATTTCCTTTTTACTTTAGCTGACTTCTGACTTCTTTACATTTCAGAATTAGATAAAAAAAGTAAGCTATGTAACTTATCAGAACCCCAAAAAAACCAGATAATGTTTTTGATTCTTTCTTCTGGTACATATGAAGCCTAAAAAGTGGAAATTCAGTCTTTTTAGGAAGAAGATAAGGTCAGAGTCCATCTGGGCTTGCCCAGTCTTGCCCGCCAATTGTTGGTTGTGCTCTGTCCAATTGTTTAAATTTGTGCCAGCAATCTGAGTTTTTTAAAGTAATCTAAGTAGTTGATTAAAAACTTGATATGACTGAGCACTCTTCATTGGCTGTCACAGCAGTAAAAGGGCCACAAGTGTTTAATGATATATATATAGGAGGATAAATTATCTAGTGCTGCTACTCAAAAGATATATTTTTCTCACTGTAAAATTCATAGTCTTACAATATGGGTAGCTCTAACGGAAATCTAGGAAATCTCTGGCTCATGAGAAAAAAAAAAACAACTATTTGTGGCATTTGAAAAAAGTTATGTGATTCTTTAGGAGAACTGCAGACCCTACAAGTACTCCAGAAAAACAAATAATCAAAATAGCAAATTTGCCTAAGTCCAGAGAGTTGCAAGTATTTGAACCACTGTAGATTTCTCATCAGTTAAGGAGACCTCTCATCAACTGCATCTTCAAGAGAATTATCTGAAACTCAAGGATCCTGAGGGGTCCCTTCCAACATATTATATTCAATGAAACAAAAACAGTTTACAGGTATAGACACCAAATGGCATTCTTCATATAACATTTTCTTGGACCTAAAAGAAAGAGTAATTGTGAGCTTGCTTCAACATATTTTTTGTTTTCCAGACCAATGAACAAAACTACATAATTTTCTATACCTTTACAGATCAAGGAAACATGCAATACCCCCCAGCTGTTGCATTACATAGCTGGAAAACTTCTGGTGATCTCATTGTGTCTTCTCTTTTATGTGCTATGACTGGATTTCTCCATATTGAGAGTTTAATTTTCAGAGTTTGAAATAAACACACACTCCAGATGCATCATTATTTCTAACATGTTTTGTCTCATAAGTAGAAAGACCATGACACAAAGTAAGTTTGTCATTTACAGGCACCTATTTTGTCAGTTTTACTACAATAAGCTGATCTATAAACTCATTATAACTAATATATAAACACTAGTATAAATTTATAAATTCTAAACACATTTTACATTTTTCTTCTTTTCATAATTCCACTGATTATATTTTTATTGTGTTATTTCTGCTTTTTTTTTGGTGGCAGGGGAGATGATATGGAATAAAGCATTTTCAAATACAAGCCACGATTTCTCACATCTATGTCGATCTTAATGTAGTTTTACCTAACTGTTCTTGGAAGTCCATACATACTCTAAAACACTTTCTTAAAAAAAATAAATTCTAGACTTCCTTCAGTCACAAGGGAAATGGCCTGCAGAGGATCCAAGCACTTACATGAGCAGGACAACGCTATAGAATGCCTTGTTCAAGCCTCTGGTAGGAAAAGGCAGCTTTTCTTCAGCCTGTTCCTCCTACTTCTGGGACATTTTAAAATCATTCCAAGCCCTACCAAAAGCTCAAGATATACTTCAGTTTTGTTCTTTAAACAAAAACAAAAACAAAAAAAAACCCCACCCCACCAAACACACAAACCCCACACATATCACTTTCATCTGTTTGTAAATATTTCATTGTTCTGTATTCTGGGCGCATCTAACCTTACTGTGCACTAAGACTTCTGCACATAGTGAGAAGTGCAAACTAAAAAAAAAAAAAATGCATGGGGAAAAATGTGTTTGTAATTTTGGTTGAAGTCCAGGATGGCACTTCAGTAGAGCAGGTATTTCATTGTAACTGATAACAAAACCTTTTCACTAATTTAATTGGTACACAGTTTTGGAATAATGTAAAATATTTTCCTTATTTCTTGGAATAATGTAAAATATTTTCCTTATTTCTTGTAAAGCTATATGTATGCATATTTACATTTGTCTATATAGCTGAGTAACTTAGAAAAGGAGAGAATATAAATAAAATCACCTGGAGAACCATTAAATGATATTAACAAATACAAGTCATTGATGTGTCTCACTTCTATAGAATAAAAGTTGTAGTGGAGAAAAAGGAGAAGAGGATGCTAGGAATATGTAAGGTACTCACCATAGAGAACACAGAGTAAATGTACAAAGATAAGACAAAAAAAAAGTTTGTAACGTTTATTAGCTAAGGATATACCCAGAAAAAAATAATGCATATATTCATATATTCAACTGACATATATGTCTAGTTTCAAACCTGCTGATAGTAACTGTAGGTTTAGTACAAATAAATTGGATTCAGAGCTGAAGTCATGCAACATAGTCCAGCCCAAATCTTTTTAGGGGCTGCCAGATTTTGCTTCAGATTTAAAGGTCTTGCTCCAATTTCAGTTCACAATTTGGCAAGAAGCTGATGAGACAGACTTGGAGATTCTCTTCTCTTTTGGCCTCAGTGATTTTCTGTGCCATTAATAGATGAAATTGCAATGGGTTTGTGTTATGAAACAGTTTCTGTGTTGCTGTGTTGTGTGTTGTAGTTCAGTGTTTGTAAGGCTCTAGGGCAGCATCTACTGCAGTTGATTTTATATGACTTCTCATGAGATTTTTAAACTTCAGCTGTGTATTAAAGTTCACAGGCTGAATTGTCTTCCTCAGCTGTTGCAAGATCTCACAAAACCATGTGGGCAACGAGGCTGGCTCCCTCCAGATATGACAGGTGATGGTCCTTAGAGGGATCAGTCCTGAAACCTTGGGAAAACCAAGCTGAAAATCTTAGCTGAAAAGACTCAAGTGCCTTCAATAATACACTAGTAAGGTTTTTGAAAGCCTTGAGCTTTCAAAGCCTTGATTTTGTGGCAAGGATTTCTCTGAGTTTACAACAGTTTGAAGTGTATGGTTTCCAGCAGTCACAACCTCCACAGACTGTCAGCCAGGCTTCTGGGAGGCTTCTCAAGTGGCTTTACAGCATGTGTGGCTTGTGACATGCCTGTCCCCAGACATGGTACAGAAAGGCTGAGCCCCTCACTGCTATCCAACTGAGAAGGCTCTGTTCTGTTCACTACTTAGCCTTGCTGACTGAGACCCGGTATCTTTGCTAAGCAAAATTTGCTCAGGCTTTCCCTTTAGAAAGTATGTATTTTTCCTTCTTCAGTTTCAGTGTTTTGAAGTAAAGATACTATGGGGCAATGCTGTAGGTTTTGATAATACATCATTATGGTTTAAGAAAGCAATAAGATCGTTGGAAGCACCTGTTAGTGTTCTCATACCAGTGACCCATATATTATATGCAAATATACAATTGCTCTATAGCTGCAGAAATGTAACAGTAGGTTGCAATTATAGCAGCAAAAAACATTCAAAACACCCAGTAATGTTCTTGGTTGCTAACTGGTCATTTGCTACAACTTCTTTCCTTACAGACATAAGCTTGGAGCACCATTAAAAGAGAGATCTAAAAGAGTTCCCACTCAAACTGAGCCCAGGTGGCTGAGGGGTACACAACATCTAGCAATACTACCTTTTACCTATGGAGGCCATGCTTGAAATACAGGTCAAATCCTGAGTGTAACATGCTGAAAGATCTTTGGCTGTCAAGCTAAGCTGTTACATGGAACATAAAATTCACTTCAAAAATCATAAAATATTTTAGAAAATCCTGCCCCTTCAGAAGAAGGTGAAGAGTTGAAGTAAATCAGGAGTTTATTCATACAAGCACACAATTCATAAGTTTAACCTATAAATACCTCTGGCCTGAAGGTATCTGACTAACTAGCTCCATGGACTTAGGTTTTACTTGTTCCTTCCACTGCAATGGACTTAACAAAGGCAAGCTTGGGAGGGTCATTACTGCCTTATTCCTAGTGCTTCTTCAACAGCTCTTCACTCTCTAGTGGACACTAGCAGGGCAGGTAAATCTGATTTGAGGTCGTCTTGCTCTATCTAGTTATAATAATTCACTGAATAGCTTCCTCTCTAAGCATAAAGCTCTTGGTAAAGATTTGCCCTACACGTACACAGTTATTTATTATTATTATTATTATTATTATTATTATTATTATTATTATTATTATTATTATTATTAATTTATATACAGTATACCAAATTTGGCTATTACTGATTTGCTTCTTCTCTACAATGTGACAGAAGAAATTTTTTGAATGTCGACTTTCACTATGCTTGAAATGCCAGGGGAGTGATGCACAATCTGATAAAGTCATCTTAAAGAAAGTTGGGGATTTTCCATTTTTTAAAAAATTCAACTCATCTCAAGTTAGGATTTCTTTTCAGAAGATATGCTTCAGCCTTAATTGGGGTGCTCAGCCTAGGGTAAATGGGTGAAATTTAAGGTCCAGCAATGCATAAGCAGTTTTTCTCGGTAATCACCCAATCTCTTCAATTCTATGCATTTAAAATGAAGAATCTTGCAGCATGCAGCCTCCAGTATGTTAAGTATTTTTGGAACATGGGCAAAGCATTTACACCCAGTAAGTAACTCTACATCACTTGCACAGTGAATTCTTTCCTTCTCTGCATAAAATAACTAAGTGCAAGTGCAGATTGGCAGAGTACAAATGTATGGATGGTCTCTCCAATGTTGCCTCCAAGCCGTTGTGCAATGGTGATGAAGCCCCTTCATGTGGAAGAGGTTTTACAACTTCTGTGAGCCAGAGAGAAGTTTGATAAAAGGATCTATGTTTACCCCTGAAAGACTTTTCTATCAAGGTCACTGATATAGAAACCAAGAAAGAAAGAAGGATAAATGAGAGAAACGTGCAACTGCCTATTCCAATAAGCACTTTGTTTGACTTTTGTGACCAATGAGTAAAGTGTAAACTTATGAGTTTTGTAAGAATGTATAAAAAGCGTGCATACTATAATAAAAACAGTTTGAAACCTTCTGAAAATGGAATGTGTTGCTTTGTATTGTCTCCATCTCAACTACGACACCTTCAGATCTCAGCCCATGACACTGAGATCTGTGTTCTGTGAGTCTTAACACCTTTCTTTCTGCAGTCCAAAAATTTAGCCCCGTGATGTCAGGGTGACTCTTCAGTTCCTCTTATGAGTGAGTCTTTGAAATGAGGAACAACAAGGCAGATCCTTAGAATCATGGTTTGAGGGAAAGCTTCGCCATTAGAACTACTAGCAATGACTCTGCTTTGCCAAAGAGTTTGAAAACACAAAGATTAAAAGGCTAAAAAATGTGAAAGGAAGTGTGAGGCAGCAAAAGCACGTGTTAGGAGGAGATAGAATGATGAGTGTTTTGAGAACAGTTCTGGCTTTTTACGAAGATGTGCATTACACAAGGAAAAATCACCAGATATTTTATTCTTTATCTTTAAATCTCCACATTGCCCAGAGTTATGGTGAACATCCCTGGTTTTGGTGAGAGACACATGGGAGCTGCATCGTGTCTGGCACAATATGTCAAGTCAAACATAGGAGCTGAAGAAGTGCCTTGCTTTTGCTCAATTAGTACTGTTTGCTTTGTGGACCTCCATTAGCAAGTATAAATTTGTACAGTGGTCACCATTTAAAAATCAATATTTACCAAGGGTTATCACATCATCAAGCCTAGGACACTAAGTAGTTCCGTAAACTTTGAGCAGAAAATAATACTGCAATCTGGTAAATATTTAACACACGTATCATTTTATGGTAACCACTACTTTTGATACAGGTGTTCATTACCTCTTCCTAGCAAAACCTCCCATTAAATTACACTGCACTGAAGTTAGGCTTCACTTCAGACAGATTTCAGGTAAAGGAACTGGGGGGGGGAAGATAGTGAAACTGATTTTAAAATTAATATAATGAAAATAACTGTAATGAATAATCACTTTAATTTTTGTTGCCCTCTTATCCCAAAGCATATAACTGAGCAGGAATTCTCTGTGGAAATACCAAATATATGGCTAAAATATGTCTTGGCAAAAATAACTCAGGTTCCTTTTTCCTCGTGATGTAGTATGGTATTTTCTGTTTGGCAAGGAAGGCTCCCCCGTAGCTAGCTACACTGTCCAGCTTCTTTCAATATAACCACCCTTCCTTTGATGTGTAAGTAACAGATGTTTAAGACATAAGAAATTAGATAGACTGTGATTACTGAGAAACAAGTTAATTTCAATTCATTACTTGATGTTCTCATTCACTTGTTCTGAAAATGACAGTAGTTAGTAGGGTTGTTGGTTTTTTTAATTGACATATTTTATGTTTAACAATCAACTTAAACTTAACCTATGCACACCTCTAATTTTGAAACACATCATTTGCGAGCTAATATGTCACTTTTTCATCGTAAATTGGAATTATTTCCAAAATGGCTTCACTTTAATTATATGTACATGTACAACTTAGCCAGCTTGTTTTCTTGTAGGCAATGGGAAGAGGTAAGGAGAAAGCAGGAAGCAACAGCTTTGTTTTTCCCCCTTTCACAAAACAAGATTCATTCTCTCCCAATTTTCTGAAAAAGAGGTATTTCAAATTAGCCAGAGGAAGGGCTTGGCAGGAGAAGGACTAAGTTTGGGTTTTTCTGCTGGAAAGGAATAGGCATGATTAAGAAACTGTCTTAGATAGCTCATTAGCTTTCAAATATTGGATGTATTTTGTTGATAAAGGTAATAATGTTCACACAAGTACTGTAGGGCATTTGACTTGGTACCTCACAAAATTTTGATTAACAAAGTAAAACAATAATAAACTCAACATGGCGTATCCTGAATAGCTTTAAAAGTATGAGTTTTTCTTGAAATTGCAAACAGGGAATTCTCACAGAAATTATGTTTTCCTAGTCAGGTCCTCAGGGATCAGTTTTCAATGCCATGCTGTGAAATATTTGTATTGGTTCAGAGGAAAAAACTTAGAAGAGATGTTTGGAAGAACTTTCTGAAATATACTACAGTTAATTGTCACAAAGAGGATGCCTAGAAAAGCTGAGAGTTTCTCAATGAAGATTTTTAAGAATTGATTAATTATGTTGGGTCTATGTAAGTTCACTTTCATCTGATCTCTAGTAGAGATATGGTCTAGATGACCCTTTGAGACCTGTCCAAAACTGCATGATTTGAGGCCAAACTAATCACATACAGATTTTGAGGGTAGTTAGGAAACTGTAGCAGTGATAAATAAAAAGAGGGTAAACTGTTGAAACAATGCCATCTGAATCAGTCTCCTGATAACTCATATATGAGCAACAGATTGTTGGGGCATAGCCCAGCAAGAGGACAGTGGGGAGAGAACGAGACAAGAGGGAGCATAAAACAACTATAGGAGGGTGCTCCTATAGCTGTACATTAACACTGTACATCACAGAACCTCTGTCCCCCATTCTGCTCTTCCCAGGCCAGAGAAAAGCCATCAGAAGGCAGTAGTGTTTTATAATTTGCCCTTGCAATAACTGACCGCAACTAATTATGCCATTATGTATGGTTCTTAAGTCAGGCAGCATTTTCAGGGAGAAGTTTTATTTTTTATGGTTAACTCATATCATTGATTAAAAACGGGTGAGCTCTTTGGTGTAAAAGCACTAAATCTCCTCTATTTTTCTCAACTGTATCAATCTGTCTTATAAAAAATACTACTGGATCTTATGAAATCTGCTTTGTTTACACCCTTTGGCCATCATAACTGTAACAACCCTACAGTAGTTGTGAATTGAAGTAACAAGTTACACTTTCTATCAGTGACGTTAATTAAGTCCCAAACAAGGTGTTAACACATTTAATAGATTCCACATCAGAAAAAAATATTGAAACACGTCTAGAAATTTTTAATAAATTGTGTAGCTCCAAGAGAAGCTGAGATTTGGAGCTAAACCAAGGAGTTTAAAAGCCTTTTGGTCCTTGTTAAATGGGAGGTAAAAAATAGTTGAATACAGTTTTTCTCTTTGGTTTCATAATCTATGAATCTAGAGCTCTGTAGCTGAATACCAAGAGGTGATTAAAAAAAGAGTAGAAAAACTCTAAACACACTCTTATTTCTAGTTTATGATTCTAAATTTGAGGCTTCTATATCTCTCAATTGTTGTTCTGTGTTCACCTTTTAAAAAGAAACAGACTAAGGCTCCACAGGATGAGAGTCAGGCCAGTACAATGTACACAGGCTTTTAAGCAACCTCCTCAAGCACAAATCTATGTCCAAACCTCAGAGTTTATCATGTGTTAAGCCTATCCAGATGGTAGGTAATATTCTGGTATTAGCAGTCCACATCCACTTCCACTTCCTTCTCTATAGAAAATTGCCAGCAAGTCTCCCTGGTGGTCTTTTAAAAGTAAAGGTACTCACATGTATATGAATGTACACCACATATATTACAGTATCTTGCTCTGAAGTAAAAAAAAAAAAACTATTAGTAATTTAGAATTTGAAATATGTAGAAGAGCACAACTTCAAATGGTATGAAATTGTGCTATTTTCAAGTACTTTCCCTAACTGCCTATGACAGTCCCAGGCTTCTGAGAACAGGACTTTAAAAAAGACAAGAAGGATCCAAACTACCAGTGCTTTGTCTGCCTTCCTGTGAGAGCTGGAGTGATGGGGCTTTTTGTGAATAAATGCAGGACTCTTCTCTCCACGTAGCATCACAGGCAGTGCTGCAGCTCCAATTCAGAGTGTTATCAGAAAAAACTTATCAAATTTATGGACTGGGAAACCTGGAGATTTTTAGTATACATACCAGGCATTTTAGTATACATACATACATACATGCATACATACATGCATTTTAGTAGTCATACCAGGCAGCACAAATAAGTATGGAGTTACAGAACAGACTAAATTGTCAAGGAGATATAGTCACAGTTAATTGTCCAGTGGTTAAACAAAATGTGTAGCTAGAGAAATCCCAGCCTTCCAGGAACTAGGAAAACTGTGGGTTTTCACCTTTAAAAATTACTAGCAAATCATTATGGATGCCTTTCAATTTTTCCAGAGGCTGTCCAACTGTCAATAGGTCCCAGCAGAAAGTGCCTCAGCTCTCTGCTTCCCTGTTGCATGGTTCCCCTACAAACACCTTGCCCTGCCTCTGGGTGAGGCCTGTGACCACAGTCTCTATCTCAGGAGAGGAAGACCAAGATGTGAGGCAGATGTTCAGGATGCACTGCATGGGTCTGCAGTTTAGATGGACTGGAAATGAGAATGTCTCAGAGCAGGAGCTAGCAGAGATGTGTGAAACTGAGGTTTCAGTAACACAGGTCTCCAGTCTTCTGCATCCTTCTTTAGCACTCTGTGGATGTGCATCACTTAACGGCAAGAAAAAACCTGAAGCCAACCTCCTTTTTTTAACCTTTGGACACATTACCAACATTTTGCAAACTATTTCCTAGTGAAAATAGGGTTGGTTGGGTTTTTTTGGTTTTTTTTTTTCTCTCTGTTAATCACCTAATTTTACCCACCATTTTCTCCTCTACTTTGTTACACTGGGTATACCACTTGGGACTTTAAAGTCGTCCAGACCTCCTACTCCACCACATGTCATGTGGAACCCCAAAAACCTCTGGATTGTTTCATTGCCTCTTCCTCCGATATATCTCCTACAACACTAGCAGGCAGCCCTCACGGGCATCAGCCTGACCATTCAGCAGGTGGGGACATCCAAGATGGTCTGAGCAGTAGCTTCAGGCTGCTCACTTTGATGTCAGACTTGAGGAGGGGAGGATAATTAAGTACCTCAGTTAGGAGCATTCCCATCCTTTTTATTCAGCCAGAGACAGAAGTAGGTTGCCTAAGCTCAGTTCCTTGCAGAACCTATTTCACTTCACTGAAATATGGAACCTGAAGGAAATTTGCAGTTCTGAATGTGTGTATTAAGTCCCTGCAGCTAAACAATATGAATACCCTGCCTGGCATCTTCCACAGTTTGTACATCCCAAACAAGCTCAGGTACCCATAAACATTGGTGGATAAAGCAAGAGATTTCCTTGCATAGCTACTGCCTTCACTGCTGTGTTTTTCTGTCTGAAGAGCTGAAAGCATGCCTCAGCATTCAGAGATCTTTACAGGGTGCAATGTGTTGTGATCCCAAGCTTGCAAAAGAGAGGTGCATGTTTTTGCAACAAATCTCTTTTTCTCGCACACGCTCATCCTCTGGGGGTAATTTTAATTACCCCTGCTACCAGCAGTGTCGTGGTGTCTCTGTTACCCCTGTGTGGTGCAGAAAGTACAGAAATGGTGGGAGTGAGTGGTCAGCAGCTTAAACGGCACAGAAAGTTTTTCAGCTGCCTGTTACTGAGACTCAGGAGCCTCACAGGGTTAACCCATAAGTGGGCTTCTGCCATCTCTTGACACAACTCGGAAGTTTGCCAAAGAGCGTTAATTAAATTTCATGCTTTCTATCAGACTTATTGAATGTACTCATCTCTACCAGCTCCCATATGACATGGGCTATTATTGTTGTTATTACTATTACTTTACAATTAGTGTGTTGTTCCCTAACCACCATTAAATATGGCTGGAAAGTGTTTCTGAGTTAATACTTTAAGACCAGACTAACCTATAAAAAGCATTGAGAATTATAGAATAGAACTTGATTTTAGGGGTCAAAGAACTTTTGCTATGTTAAATTTTTAAGGAAATGTATCAATCTTCCCAGCTGTGTCTTAACTTTTTTCAAGGCTTGCCTTGATCTGAGATATGTCTGCATTTTGGAAAGGTGAGGTATATTTTGGGGGGAAGAGAGGGGAATGATTACTACAAGAACATGTGTGGTAAAGTATTCAGAAATGTTTAGAGGAAAACAAACTGGTGAAAATATGCAAATTTACTCAAATTTTGCCTTATATTTATATTATTTTTTCTGTTTTTATTTTTAAATTATGTGTTTAATTCAGTGTAGCTATGTGAACTTGCTAGAATTCTGCTGCTGTGAATTGCTTAGCCTGGTGATGGATCTCAGATAATGAGATTGTAAATAAGAGTGTACATTTGTTCAGCTCTTTGCACTGAAACCTAAGACAGCATCCTCATGGTAGATCGTAGAAGCTGCTGAGAGAGATCACAACACTATGCTGAGACCAAGTAAACATCATGCAAATCGCAACTCTTCATCACGTGAAAGTGTATTGGAACAAATGTACCAAAATGTCTGGTATTTATAAATTTTAGTAATATGGAGTCTTCATTAAAGACTGCCAGGTTTAGGACTTTTACCCTGTGCTACTTTCAAGCCCAGTGTGGAGTACTGTCCTACTTTTCTTTTGTTGGATTGTGCAAAAATCAACTCGCATTTTGCCCTGGGAAAGAGGCTCAATTTGTATTTGCTTAGCCCTAAGACTTGTGCAGAGAAAGCAAGTTTGTCATGTATCTGTCATGACATTATCTAGATAATTCCTTTTGATAAGCAGTATCATTCTTCTGGAGCAGTATTGAAGAGGACTTTACCCTGAAGTGAATTGAGAGCAGCTGATATGGTTGGATAAATACTGAAGTTCTGCCTGATAGAAGGTAAATGTGAGAGACAGTCTATGTTCTTTGATTGTAAAAAATGTCTCAGGTTACTCAAGAAATTATTCTCCAGACCTGATGTTTTAAAGTAGTTTCTTTTCCAAATTTGGCCATTAATACAATCACAAAAAGAAGGTATTCATGTTAAAACACAGCATTGTATAGAGGGAGCTTGGGAACAAACTTGTTTCTTTCATTGCAGTTACACCACTGCTTCTGAGCTATGTGGCTGGATTGATGCTTAAACTCCAGCATGGCAATCACAAGAGCTTTGGTAGACTGCAAAAGCTGAACAGAGAAATTATAATCCAGCAGGAAAAAATCTCAAGCTGTGGTTGCAACACACAGTTCCATTCCTAATGGGATATTCTGCCATTGTCAAAAAAATCCTGCAAAATACAGGGCATCTAACCCCAGGATTTCTCTGTACCGGTATTAAAATTGCTGCAACCTGCTTTAACACTGGCAGGAGATTAACTCCTAAAAATACCAGTAGGAACAAAACAGTAGAAAGCACTTTTTGTTGAGCTTGTTCACACACCTCAAAGTGCCCCAAGAGATAAGTGAGTGTTTCTACTCTCCCTTCTGCTCTTGAATGATTGCTCCCAAGCACAGCTTTTGCTGTGTCCTGCATGCCCACTCTCAGCCCCACACATGTGCAGAATGGGTGGCACGGAAGGGTGGAGGAAGGCATCATTGATACCCTGAGTGAGTCAGGGTCTGGTGTCACACCAAGGTGAGGGAGCAACAAAAGCTCACAGCCCTTCATCCATCACCTCTGACCCTTACACAAAGGCCACAGCTATAGGGGCATTTGTCAAAGGACGGTAAGCAACTGAGGCAGCAGTCTTCCTAGCTCCCATGGTTTTATTCCTCATGTTTTTCTTAAAACTGCAACCCCTGGAGGCAAACTAGACAACCTGAAGATTTCGTATGTCATTAAAATTACACACATACACACTTTCTCAGGTATTATGTTAGTGGAGAAAAGCTTGAGAATATGGCAAAAAGGAAAAAAACAGCCCAACTCTATGGACAAAGGAAAAGAAAACAGTACTTTTAAATTATTTAAACACTGTGAGCCAGCCTCATAATTTCTCAGCATTTGAAGCTGGCAGTAATTTATATTGCTAGGTACATGCCTTAACACAGGTGGGACTTGTCTGCTTGAGAATCTGAAGGCAATATCTTTTATGGTCACAAAGCAGCCAGCCAAGTTTATTTTATTCCTGCTCTCATTTCCTTACAGCTCCCCAATTCTTTTTTCCCCTTGTCCTTTTCTCTCTCCTCAGTACCCCCCCTACTCATCTACCCTCCATCTAACCAAGAAGAAAGAGGCTTGTGAATTTGTTATATTTGGTGTTGAGCACGGGCAAACTCTGGAGGGATCAGGCAAGCTTGTTTTCATCTTTTATAAGCAGCATCTCCCTCCCTCTCTGCGCTGCAGCCTGTGGTGACACTGACCTCTGGTGACCACACAAGTAACACTCACACTGAAGTGACACAGCTGCGATGTTGAACCACGGTGGGATTTTTTTACTAGAACAGTGTCTCCCCGTTAATGAGATTGTATTTTTCAGTCTCTTTTCCACCATGAAGGTGCATCTCCTATGGGCTTGCTGCGACTCTGGCTTTGCACATGGGAATTATCACAGTCCTTCTGTTACTCAAATAAGTTTTCTACATTTCCCAAAATACATATTGCACACGAAAGAGAAGTTTATAGTCTGTCACACTATTTCTTGAAAACTGACTTACATATTATGTTTCACAGGAACCTTAATTACTAAAACATCTGAATAAGCCTGTGGTCCATGCAGAAGTGACACTGTGCAGCTTCTTGCACACTCTTCCACCTTCCTGATTTCTCCTTGCACTCGCCAAACACAGCATTAACTCCACTGAAGTGAACGGAAATCAGATCTCCACCCAGGCTATTTTTGTCCATTTAGCCAAGAAAAGCAAATAAATCCAGGGCTAACGCTGCAAGCTTTCAATTCCTCGTTTTAAATGTGCTCTATTATGATGTTGGAATGATCTCAGCACACTGATGTTACAGAATCAAATATGTGCTGCAGACCTTGGCAGAAGTGAACATTGAGTTAATGAAAAGGGTTTCAGCTTGACATTAGCTCTATTTTGTAACCTTAATTCCTCACTAATTTATTCTTTGGAAATTTTAGAACTCAACCCCATGCAGATGAAGTGAGAGAAAATATTGTGTTGCTTATTAATTGTTAGGGTAATGACACAGGTATGGGAAAGCACACTTGGATTGCACTTTAATTAAAAATGTAAGAACAGGTGATACCCTAATTATATAATCAATGTTTTTCGAACATCACCTGGTACTGATGTAGCCCAGTAGGTATGAACAGTCCTTGATCTTTAGGATAGCTTAAAATGCAAGGAAAAGAGAGAAAGATTAATTAAAACCAGGCCATTTAAGTAAGCAAAAAATTGTTTTCCACAAAAAACACATGGATATGTGTCAGATTAGATGAAAGATATAGACAGCTAGATAATAATCCCCTTGACTGTGTGTTTAACTTTTCTTCTATTGATAGGTTTGCTTGAGTAGTATTAAAACATTTCATGAATCTGTTTAAAACACTACTTTACTGTAGCAGAATGAAAATGAATGCTTAGCAGTCTGCTGTATGCTTTTAACAAACAGATTTCATTTACTCCTTTGAGCCAAGCAAAATTAGAAGGACCTAGAGGTCTCTGATCATTAGCCCAAAATTAATGATCAGTTATTGAATAATTAACTGTCATTGATATCTCATTTATAAACAAATCAATGGGCCCATTTAAGTATTTGTGTAATGATAGTAATATAATCCTTCCTCATATGAACTGCAAGTGAGCAGACCAAAGAGAAAAAGCACATTCTCCACCCGAAGTAATTATGAGACCTACTTAAAAACCATTTGCCTCAGCAGAAATGTAAAGTATTTTTCTGCATAATTTACCTCCAAAATGCGTGCATTTGGCTTCCACATCAAAAACTGAAACCTGTGTGAGTGGAGGTAGTGCTCCAATACCCTTGAAATGTGAGCACATGAGTGTGGGAGATATTTCTGAGTGCGGCAAGGCACCCCCAGCCTGAAGGACCTGCGGAGGGGGAATCCATCGGTCATCCCCTGGCCAGGGACTGGCAAGGGGCAGCAAGGGACCCCTGCCAAGGGACTTGTGGAAGACGGGGCTAGGGAGGGAGCAGGAGAGGCAGATCCCCGTGCTTCTTTAATCTCTTCCTCCCGACTCTGCGCTGCTTTCCTTCGCACCACCCAGAACTGCTCTTCAAGGCAGTCAAACACACTCCACTGATTTGGGATTTAAATCAAGAGGACCATCTTTGTTTAAAATACTATAACATGTGTAGTGCATGAGCAAAATTGCTGTCACCAATGAAAATGGCTTTATAGATGACTCCATCCCTGTATTTTTGAAAATACTCTCCAGTATCAAATACTACACTAAACATTGATTGTCTTAATAAAAAGCAGTGGCATGCATGCACTTGAGGAGGGTGTGGAGCAGGGGGCTGCTGTTTATTTCAAGGCACAAGTACAGACAACTATTAAACTATTCAAACCAGAAATAATTTTAAAATGTAATTCAGTTCACTCAGAACATTGGGGACTTACCATTGCTAACCCTTTCAGCTGGTAGGACAATGAATGCTTGAAGCAGAATCACTTATTCATGTTTTGAAGTGTTTTATATTAGTGTTTTGAGCATTTAGTAAGAGGTTTGTGAACATAGCAAATACCACAACTGGAAACAGTAATGTTTGCCTTATTATTTCAATGAATGCTTAAACAATAGCAGCAACAATTATTCAAAGGAGCAAAAATCCAAACTATGGGACTAAAAATCTTAATTTTCAACTACATTTATTAAAATAGTAGTTATATGGGTATACTAACCCCAATATCTAGTTATTTTTGCTGCCACTCATTTGCTCCTATCCTTTTTCAACAAGTACTTTTTCAGATTCCCCTTCAAGTTTCTATTAACTATTTCTTGAAGAGTTCCACCCCCACTCTTCTGGAACAAAAATTTTTTAGTATTTCCCAAGAATGCTAAGGTACATTCTTTGCCTTAGCTGTCCAGTTTTGCCTCAGTTTGGTATCTGTGGGTTTTTAAAAAGAACAGGCAGAGTCAGTAAGGAATTAGAAGGAACACAGATTTCCCTCCTGTCCAAGCACAGGGTCTCTGTTCTCTGTTGGTTTTGAAGAAGGTTTGTATTCTGGAACATGGCTGTCCCCTCCTATTCTGCTGAGTTTACCAGCTGCCATGTGACAAGAGTGTATTTTAAAATGTTTGTGAGCTTCTTTTTCAGTGAAAAGTCTGTAGGTCTTTCCCAGCCTTCCCAAATGTGAATATCTCTGAGACATATGCCAACATATTGGAAATTTTTTCTGTTGCAGAAATTACACTAAAAGCAATATGCATTTATGTCTGATTCCACTTCTGAGTGTGGAGTAAGCTGTGGGAGTGAGGATGCTCCTAGTTAAAAACTGGGGGAGGGGGAGGCTGGTGGGATTTAGTTTTTGCAGGTGACCTGCTGCTACAGAGCTCCATTTGTGATCATTCCATATTGGGAAAATTCAGAACCAAAAGTATTCATGTCTGAGTAACACAGTCATTTAAAAAATCAGTATTTCACGGTATTTCAAAGCAATTCCTAAACACCTACAGAATTCAGTGTATTTGTTTGTAGAAGGGGTTTGTATGATAAACACAGGATAAGCATACTGCCCCAGAGAGGGAGAGGATTGCAGAGCTCAGCTTCAGCCAATCCCATTCAGCATGGATGTGCAGGCATCACAGCAGGCTGCACCAAGCTCCCATCCTAACCCCACAAATGCTCCCACCCATCAAGCCACTGTGTTTGTTCCTATTGTACCTGGAATGTTAGCAATTGGAAATGAGATGTCTGTTCAGCTGACATATTCACCATGTACAGAGCATTGAAAGAAATTAAAGATGCAAAAGCAATGTTGAAACAACCAATTTTTTCCCCCTTTCAGCTGTTTGAATAGCAAGCTGCTTCTTTCTTTCATATGAAATATACACTGATAATAAAAAGGAATTTTTAAAGAGAAGTGGTGAAGTTTCTTAGCTAAAAATGTTTATAAAATATCTACTTATCTCAAAATTATAATGATGAGAACAGCTAAGAAGCAATTACTGTTTGCTTCAATATGCTACCAGTGATCTTGTTCCATGATTTTATTATTTTAGTTTCAAAGTATATGACAGAAATTGTATCCTTTTTCTTTTTATTTTCTCTACATGGAGATTTTGTAGTTGGCAGTGACAGTCATGTTCCAGTTCTGCTTGCACCAGGCAACATTTTCAATGTGTTTTGAAATAAAAAAATATTATTTCGATTTAGATTATTATTTAATTGCAAAAGTGCCAGGTTTATAGCTGTATTTATCCATTACCTGATAAAATTATTTGTTTCATCAGGCTGGTATCTCAAAAAAAAAAAGGGTGACCTGCTCCTCTTTCACTTTAATAAATGGTTTGTATGTGTGAGAAGTATCAGCCAAAGTAAAGCCCATGATGAAGAATTTGTTTTCAAAGCCATGATCTAGTTATTTAATTTGAATACAAACAAGTGTGACTTAGAATTAAATGAATACTTTGCACTGAGATTTGCCTCCTTGCTTTGTTTTGCATTTAATTTTTTCCTTATTCTTCTGTTCTTATTGTATGTTCTAAATTTTATAGCAATGGAGGCCAGCAAAAATGTTTATCTGCCTCAGAGTCTGTACATATATTTTATATAAAAGTTTTATGGGTTTTTTAAGTGAAAAAGCTGTTTTCAAAGCAATTCCCCTCAGAATATTTACAGTTCAATAGAAATATCAGAGAGACCATAAAGTGAATCTCAGAAGAAATAAAAGGAAGCCAGGCATAATTTCATAATTTAGGGAATTAGGAAGCTATTACCAAGCAGCAAGATTAATGAAATATAAGTCTTCTTGGTTTTAATTCTAGATTATCCTATTAGTAATGTGCATAAAAGAAAGCCGAATTTCTGGTATCATTTTTTAAATTTTTTTTTCAATTTAACAATGTTATTCCACTGCTGTCTCTTGACAGTCCATGTTTTCTTACGCAAACCTAAAATAGATTTGTTTTAGTGTGCCTGAGTTATGGCTTTGAAACATAAAGGTAACTTGCTTTTGATTGTCATCTGATGCTATCCTTTATGGTAGGAGGGGTAAGAGATGCTGAATTAAACCAAATTTATTCCAGAATTTCTTGAATTTAAAATCTGTTCATAACCTTACCTGAAATAACAACTGAAAAAAATAATTGAGGAGGGCAAAGAGCTATTTTTTCTCCAGTTCAAGAATGATAAATGCTGTTATCCAGCTGACCAAGTTAAGAAGGAATTTGAAGTTATCAGCTAAAGAAAGGATAAAGGCTTTTATTTCTTTCCTCTCTTCTGGTAATATTTCAGTATATTTATATGAAATGCAAGAGAGAATTAAATCAAAACACTGATTTAAAAATGCATTACATTAATGTCAGAGCAGTGTTTTTATCAGCTAATGATAAACTCAGAACACCTCTCTTAGTTTTCAAGGCTGATTGCAGCTAAAGGCAGTGCTAGACTTCAACACATTTAGGAAACACATTTTTATAGTTTTCAAAATCATTACTTTTTGCAAGCAAAATTTATTTTGTTTACTCAAATCAGATAAATGTTACGGGTATTTTATTAATCATTTTCCTGCTTATGTATATTGACATTTTTCACCAGATTCTTCCAGCGCTCCAAGTTGGGATGTCAAAAACTGTGCTTGCAGAAATGAAAGTATCCTCATTATGCAAATTTAGGTTCCACTGATAGGCATGTTCTGTTTTATAAATTACATCCTCTTGTCAGAAGTCAAATTGTATTTGAATAACTTCATGGAAATTGTCACCAAGATTTTAAATTGTGTGCCTTGTATGCCATTGTTGATTTAGTCAGGAAGTAAAAAATGGACATATGTTGATTTTTAAATATGTGCATGATTGTTTTGTCATAAATGTTATTTAAATGAAACCTAGATGCATATGTAATTTTTCATGTATATTTTTGTAAAGTTTTGCATTATATAAATAATCTTAATGTTTATATTTAATAAAATATGTTAAACAGTATTAGTTGCTGTATATTTTAGTCCTAATAAGTTTGTTTCCTATAAACATTCTTGAAAAAATTTCCTGTAGGGTAAAATAAATATACATGTTCTGATAAAAATATTAAAACATAAAAGTTAAAATGAAAAGTGAACTTGAATTATGAAAATCATTTTTATCTGCTATAAAAAGAATGCCTTTCTTATTTACATTTTTTATGAAATTTACAAAAACAAACACAAGTATGTTTCACTCATATTGTTGAGAGTATTTAGTAATATTTAAATATAAATTCATTTCTTATTTTAAGCTAAGTAATTTAATTAAAAATACGTTTAAGCTAATTACAAAGAATAAAATGAATTCAGAAAATAATATATTTAAATAATTTATAGAGCAGAGATTGTAATTTAAAAAATAAAGTATTACACCGTTCTAAAAAATAATTAAATGAGATATATGTTACCAGCAAAAACACATCCTTAACAGAAGCTCATAGTTCAGTTGATCTTAGTTTTTCAGAATTACCATTATTGCAGCTGGAGTAATCTTTGATGTTAAGAAAAGTGGAAAAATCAAAGTGAAGTGGTAAATCTGTTCATTTTTCAAACATATTAATCTTGTCAAGATAATACATAAAATCAATCTTTTCCTTTTTTTTTCAGAGCCTTTTATTCCCTTTTATCCAAAATATGAAAGCACTTAGGAGGATAAAGAAATGCGGATGACTTTGGAAAAATGATCTGAAAATATATTTTGTCTGTTGGTGTTAAACAGTGACACAAATAATGTGAACTGTGCATGGTCAAAACATGAATTACTTGTTCAACTATTGGAATTCATCGTATTTGTTCTGCTTATAATATGAATATACAGCAAATTTCTGGTGCAGCTTTCTTAACAATTCAACTGAATTTCAAACCCTGACAGTAACAAATACAAATTGCACCAGCCCAAAAAAATTGTTGGGGCTAATTTTAATATTAATGAATTCTTTACAACCTCAGTTCAGCAGTTTCGATTAAGCTTTAATTAGTAGCCAGAGGGGAATCCAAAACAAAAATAAGGAGTTGAATTGCTAATTAAGTTAGTTTGATGAGGTAGAGTTTTAGTAAAAGACTGGTTGTTGTTGGCTGTGCAGATTCTGACAGGCTAAAAATACTAAAGATTATCATTATTGTAACTAACATCCTACATTACCACCAGATTTCAGCAAGGAGCAGACAGTTCATTAGAGTACAACACTCTTGTGTGTCAGTATGAGAATTAAAGTCTTGTTAATAAGATAGCAGTGCATGGGAACCATAGACCAAGACAAGAGAACGTGGTTTTAAATTTGACTGGTGATAAATTATCTAGTTATTTGATACTCCAGTATGCATCTGAATCTAATGTGTATTTATTTGTTAGGAACTGCTTGTCAGTCAATTCATTTCCCAAACGGAATTTTGTTTATTAGGCTATGGGGCTTAGTGATTTTTCTTTTGACATGTCCATCACAGTCACATATTTCTCAATTTACATGCTTTAGATGATAAAATGTTCACCAAAAAATTGTATTTAGTACTGAATGTGTAGATGTGAGTAGGTGCAGTGTGAGATGCTCTGCCTCCAGAATCTACATCTCAAAGTAGGCAATTTAAGAGAAATCTATAAACAGACTTAGCTGAAGAAGTAGCATGTAGTAAAATTATATAGCTATGTTTTTTTCCTAATGATCCCTTAGATAACAGGGTAAAATCTTGGCCATTATCAAATGAATTTTTGCACTGCCAAGTTAACTATTGTATTCAATTAAATATTTTTGACATTATAAGTGTGCTACCGTAGCTCCCAAAAGATTACTAATTATAACCACTAAAGCTCTGCAGTGATAGCAGTTCGACCACACTGCACATAAGAAATGTGTTAGCTGTCTCTGTAAGGATTGTAAGGAATGTCATTTGATTTCACTATACTTTGATGTTTTCTATAATTTATATTTTGTCCTTTTGCTTAAGGTTTCAAAGCCTACAAACCCAATAACGAAGGGATAAGGGAAGACAGAAAAATAAATTATATTGTTTCTATGGCATTAAATATAAGCCTGCTATCAGAGCTACATAGCACTAGTGAATTGTAATCAGGTACTTTGACTTAACACTGTTTTGTTTTATAATAAGAGTGGTTGCCATATGTTGGAAGTCCTATCTGCCTGTGTCTTAGGGGTTTCATACCTCTGTAACAAATCCAAAAACTCATTTTATAATACCTTAAATCTACCCATTGTAATGTAGCTCCACTAGTGTAAATCCACATCAAACTTTCCTCATGAATGTTGCTAGAAGATTACTTATATTATCACTGAAAGCAAGGGGAAGCATTGAATTAGGATGCAGAAGATAGGGGAAAAATAACTTTCTCCAAACCTTCTTTTAATGCATAGTTTACAGTTTTCTTTCATTCAGCATGAAACTGATTAAAAGCACATGGATGTCCCTCATAAAGAATGCTTTGCACAAATAGATGCATTGTTTAATATATTTACATCCTTGAATGCTTGGAATTTGAACTTTAATGCAGCAATGTAGCGGTTGTTGGAAAGGAACATATGGTATCCACTATGCATTTATTTGAATATACAGTACCTTCCTCTGCTGTCTCACTGTCTCCCAGTGGCATCCAGGGATTCCCACTGGAAGACCAGAGCTAGTTCCTGTAACCATTGCTGGTATAAGCTGTCGGGGGCACGGTTCCTGCCGGGTGTCACCAGCAGGGTCACACGCCCAGCGCTAAGAGCAGAGTGTGCACAAACCCCACACTCACTACTTTATTTAGATGAGAAGTGAAGCACAAATAAAATCTTTTAAAGGAGGCATGATAAATATGATTTGTGTTATTTGGATTATTTTCTTCGGTGCATGTTTATCACAGATCAAGGCTATTTTTTAGTTCACTCTTTCTCAAATATCAGACTGACATTTTTCCATATGGCTGACTTAGAGTGTCAAAATTAAAAGAAAGATAAAATTAATAGGAGAAGCACAACTACCTGAATTAAATTGGCATTCATTTAAAGACCAAGGAGATATTTTTAGATTAGTGAAATAAAATGCAAGATTATTAAAAATCTTCAAAATTCCCCAAAGGCAGCTAAGAAGTTTAACCAAATGCTATATTTAGAAGTTGTATATTCCCAATGTTTGTCTTCTTATGCCAGTTTCAATACTGGTCTCTCTGTGATATCAGTGTAATTACTACTGAGTGACAAATGTGAAAATGACAGAAGAATCAGACTTTTATATGATGTAAAAAGTATGTGAAAATTATATCATTGAAGGGCACTCAATTACTGCCTGTTAATAAATATTTTCCCCTTTCTGATTTTATTTTGATTTACTTTACAATCAATTGCAGACTATTCTAGTACGCAAAGCTTGCAGAATGAGCATCTTTTCATACACTGAAAATCAAAATCTTTACAGTCACATTGTGTTAACCAGATGTTCAGTTTTGTAAATTGAGTTAGTGTAGAGCTACTAATCATTTCAGCCTTTAAATACTCAGGATAATAAAAAGAGCAATTTGTTTTGATATGGAATGTTAAAATAAAATTCATGGAATAGGTCAAGTCAAAATGAAATGGGTTTTTGCTTTGCAGTCTTCATATAAGTACATATGTGTATGTGCATGTATGTGGATATGAATTTCTGTGCGTAGACATATATAAGTATAAATATATATGTATTTATAATACCTCTGAAACAATCTCCTCTTTCTCCACTCTGCAAAACGGCAATTTTTTCATCAGGCTCCCAATCCTAGCTTGACATGAGTTTATGTGCCTCTAAATGTGTGTCAATTCTCTGTGAGGGCATGGAGATGGGGGAGGGGCTGCCTTTATATTGTTTTGTTTAGAAATTTGTTCTTTAATCAGTTTGTACATAGAAGCTGGGGTTTATATTGATGACCTTAACTTAGGAATAATTGAATAGCACGTAGCAGAAAGAAAATCTAGGCTGAATATAAAGGAAAATAATAATATAACTTGTAATATTCATTTTGGCTGTAGCATGTTATAAAAATTAAGAGAAAATTTAAAACTAGGCTATGTGCAACTTTTCAGGTGCACAAGAGAATCTTAAAGTGGATAGTAGTAAAGTTTTCTTGGATAGAACAGGTGTTGATTGCTCATTTCTAATGTAAATTTTCCACAAATATGTCATCCTCAGAATTGTATGAAATATACCTGAAGCAGTATTTTGGACAGAGGAGATACCTAAAGGCTTAGGAGGAAGATATCTTCCAAAAACACATTGATGGTTCTCATAGACAATAAGCACTGTCCAGGAGGGAGAGAAGTGCTTATGAGCAATCCAAATGGCAATTACAATGACTTAATAAGACAATCCTGGAAGAAAGTAAATTTTTTTACATGAAAACAAATAACTCCATTTCAATAAAACAGGTCGTTTATGTTTTGAATAATCCACTGATTTTAGCTGCATTCATGTATATCCTGAGGTATGTTACTATATGAACTACAGCACAACTGCCAGCCCTGTGCTCAGTAGAGACCTAAAAACTAGAGCAAAAGCCCTGAATTCAAAAGCAATAAATTTTAAGAGCTCTGCTGCTGAGTGGAAGATGCCATGTGATGGCCAAGTTTTGAAGACAGTACAAAAACTTCTACCATCTCTCAGCTGAGCAGAACTCTACAGTCTTTCACAAATTAACTGCACACACTATTTTTGTTTTAGTGTTAGTTTCTTTTTACTCACAGTTTGGATGAATAACACTATTTCTAGCTAGTGTGAATCTATTTCCTCGGGGCACCTCAAACACAAATCAGCTTTCGTCTAACCTGGCTCAATCAGGGTTTTCAAGTCTCCTCTCTACAGCATCCGAATTGCTGCTAAACTTGCCATGAGATCTTGCCAAGCATGTACAAAAGAATCTAATTTCTGCTCAGATTCATGTTCCCAGTGATTGGGTAAGAGTTTGGAATGTGTTTTAACAGTGTCCACTACAAAATCAATGTCTCTTCCCATATCGTTAGACAGATGGACAGGTTGGCAGACAGGACCAGCCTGGTTTGGGGGCAGGGACAGAAATAACACGATCATATTTCAACTCATTGTTCAAGTTTAATGAGTTCTGCCATAGCTCCAGCACTAGAAGGTTATTGTGAGGGAAAAACAAAGGGACCCTTCTTTTGTCTTTCTTCTCAAACTATCAGGCCCCATTACTGAAAATTAAGGTCCAATAAAATTCGTATTCAGAGATAATTAGCGGACAGCTTTGTGGTGCAGGGATAATATGACCAAAGTGCTGGTTCACAGCAGTGTGTGCTGAAGTGTGAAAGAACAAGTTCTCCATTGCTGCTTCTGAGGTCATACCCCCTCATCCTACATACAATGTGGCAGTCAAAATGCAGCATTCTTACCTGCTGTGATAAAAAATACACCAAAGCAAATAAATTATTTCAAACCCCCCCTCCCCCTCACAGTTGTTTTTTTTTTAAACAAAGCTAGATCATTAGTAATAAACTATGACTTCATTAGAATGTTCCACATAACAGGATTACAGAGGAATGTGTCAATAACTGGCAAAGGTTTGTCTTTCATTAATTAACACTTTTGTATGAATACAAACTTGTTATCCTCACTTTTTATAGGTGAAATATTATCATTAAAATTAGACCTTGGTTTAAAAAAATCTTGATGGTGTTAATTTGTACAAGTGAACATTTTCGAAATATTGTTTAGATTGGAAAAGAAACAAAATTTGAAATCAGGCAGAGTTACAGGAAGACTGCTTTTCTCTTCATTAAAGGAAACGAAAGTTTCAGAGTTCTACACTTTTTATAGACACGTATATTGAAGTGTACATGTACACATTTTCTTCATATAGTAGAATATTTAAGGGAGTAACAAATGAAATATTTGTTCTGGTTTTTTTGCTTAACAGAAATGCACATTAACTACTTCAGATTTGCTTTTCCCATCTGTCACTTAGGAAACAGCTCATAAGCTTAGGGACAGGCTGTAATATTGCTCTGTGTATCCTGACACAGAAAATTTCTTTGTGGACAAAGAGCAAAAAAGGAAATTCTACCTGAAAAAAATAGAGTATTTTCCTGAGGTAGAAACACAGGATTTCTATTTTTACCAGTTTTACCTGGTAGCTTATAAATGTAACTTTTGGCATTACAGAGATAGCAACTGAAATATTCACATGTGTAATGGAATCCTGACTACAAGTTCTCAGATATTGATGTTGTTTTACCACTGTCATGTTTATTTGGATCACCTAATGATTTATATATACAGATAGATCCCATTAATTGAAGAATGTGCAAATGCTTTAATCTCATCCTATTTGAAAATCAGTGGGGTGATCTAAAATAACCTTCTCTTCCTGCAGCTCATAATATCTTTTGTTTTGGACAGTTTGGATCAAAATTCTGTGTGCTGTGAGACAAGGTCCCTTCCTATGTCATCAGGATCAAAAGGTATGAAACACTTATGTGAAATAAAATATCAATAAGCTGTCATTTTCTCACCCTTTTCCCAGGTGTTGCTGGAAAGGTGGGTACGGTAATATTTAATGTGAGCTGTTTTCCAGGAGTACAGATGGGATTGTTGTTTTCCTAAATACCTCTTTATTTCACAATTTACTGAACAATAAGAGTATTTTTAAAAGAAAAGCAATAGGAAATATGAAAGTCTGTCTTCTTCAGGAACAGGGAAAGACAATGTGTGTGTTACTTCAAAAGTCTGTATGGAAATATCCAAAAGCAGTTTTAGATTTGTCACCCATATTACAGAGACTTTACATGAGCTTAAATTTGAAAAATGGCTTCAGATAATAATGAACTCAATAAAGAAGGTCAAATATTTTACACAAAAAAATAAGTCAATATTATTATTGGTGAGGAAAAGTAGGTCTCCATCTTTATTTTTCAGGAGATGTCTCTGGAATTGCATGAACTTCTAGATTTTTCAGACACTTGGGATTTTTTTTAATAACCTCTTGCTGAAGGAAAATCTCAATACCCTGAAATACAGGGTGGAAACCCTACTGATCCTAAACCTGCAACCAGGTTTATTAACATTAGATAAGGAAGCACTTTCATCTGCATTTCAGTGTGCAGTGAACTTTGTATGTGATTAGAAAAGAAGGATTAAGGCTGTGTCTACATTAGCAAATAACTCAGTATGATAATCAGTAGATCCAAGCAGTCAGTGCTGAAGCCCTGCATCCTGCGGTTGAAAGTTTTCACTTCAGTACAGGTTTAGTTTGATCTCCTGGTCTGAACATTGCCCACATGGCTCAAAGTCACCTGCTCAACATCCAAATGCTTATGCCTGCATTAGGGAATGTACCACACCAAGTGCACCTCTGACGTGGACAACCTCACTTACTTTTCTCTGAAATCTACCTTGAGACTATCTAGTTTGCAGGAACCAAACTACACTGTGCAACCAAACAGAGCACAGTGACATGAGGAAACCCAAGGACTATGAACCAAACTGTGTGATGCAGTCTAGAAGTGTCTTCTAGCTAGATGAACACAGGGTGTAGAAATTCTTGGAATTTAAGTGACTTTCAGACCTCTGTGCAACATCCTCAACAGTGTAGTATGCAGCCACTAACTTTCTTGAAAGAAAGCCCTGCAGCTCCCTCTACTCCAGAGTAAGGACTTAGACTGAAAACCCTGCTGCAGCATGCTGCAGGCACTTCAGTAAGTCCAGCGCTTTCAGTTTATCTCCTTTGGAAACACACTAAAGAAAATATACTATACATTGAAGGCTGCAGGCATGCTAAATTTACCAGGTATTATTCTTGGGTATGTAAAAGTAAACTACTGAGATCAGCAATATTCTGTCACTTAACAGTGGCATCTCAAGAGAGATTTCCCAGCGAGGAGCAGTGAGGACCTTTGCTCAGTCCATGCAGCACAAAACCACAAACCCTTTGGAGACAGTCTCAGTGAATTATCATAGCCCTGTGACAAGCTGATAAGCCCTGTCAAGGAGTTCATAAATCATCAGTGATTATTAGCTCTGCACTGGCACTCCTCAAACTTAGATACCCTGATTGTAGAGCTGAGCAACTTCACTGGCAGTTATCTTGGCTGTCTTTACCCCTGGGGTGAAGATGTATCCACAGCCTCCTGTCAGTGTTTGAACTACACCTTCCCCAAATCTTTAGGCAAATGCTATTATTCTGTCCTCTGCTCTTTTTCAGAATTTTCTTTCAAGCAGCAATTTAAGCCAGGATATGCAATTATTCCTTGTAACAGACAGAAGCAGTTTTCTAACTGCATGAGGACTGGTATTAACGGTGTTGGAGTTGTAGTTCAGCACCTACAGGATTTTGGTGGTTTGATTAGGTTTTTTTTGGTTTGATTTTTGCTTTGTTTTTGGTTTTGGTTTTGTTTTGGTTTTGGTTTGTGGGGTATTTTTGTTTGATTGGTTTTTGTTGATTCCTGTAATACTTACTTACTTGTTGATTCCTCTATAATATTTCCTCGTGTCAATGTGATGGCTTTAAAATTTTTCAGTAGCTGGGAGGGTCTGACATTGTTTGATGTTTCCATAATCCCAAAGTCTCACATCTGTAATTCAGTATGGGCAACTAGTTTGTGTGATGAAAACAATCACAATAAAGCGTGGGTAAATCAGAGCTGTGCTCCTCCATGCAGTCATCTTTGGTTTGTTTATTAATTATTTAAGAGTAAAATTTAGAAGCCAAGTCTCAGTGTGATAGAAGTATTACCTAAAAAAACATATAATTCTGCATATCTTTTAAATATGAAAGAGGATTGGCAGGTATTTTATCTAACTGCTCTGCATAGTGTAACGTGCTATTCCACAGTTTCTCAGTTACTCATTCATTTGATGCCAGACAATTTTCATATGCTGAAAACAGAACAAAGGGAAGAAAATCAGGGTTCCAACCAAAGTCCTAACAAAGTCAACGGTGTTCTCAGAAAACTGGATGAAGCCTCAGTTTTAAAATGAAATAAATTGCATTTAAAATGAATGCTGAAAAAATACCTGGGTTTATAAATTGATTTCCTTTAAAAGGATTAAGAGGATTATACATATATATATGTATATATATATATATATATATGCACTTTATTGTGGATCCAAAGTCTGCTTCCACAGTCCTGTCCCAAAGCTATGCTCTGTAAGACTGGGTGCACTCTGGATCTCTTCCCACCCACCCCCTACCCACCATCCTTCCACGGCTCTTTCTTGCTTGCTGCACAAAGCTAAGTGAAAGCATACAGACTGGACTGGAGCCAAAGCAAAGTTAAGCCTCTTATTGATAATCACAACAGGATATCAACATAATCTAAGGCTTAACCTATTATTTCAGTCAAGATTCCCAAAAAAAAATTTACAGGGTGTATTGGATCTGGCTGAGACGGAGTTAATTTTCCCCACAGCAGCTTTCATAGTGCTGAGCTTTGCACTGATAGCTGGAAAGGTGTTGGTAACACACCTATGTTTTGCCCACTTTTGAGAGGTTCTCCAGAGCATCAAGGCTGTCTCTCCAACTTTCCCACCTCACCAGTAGACCGGGGTGAACAAAGTCCAGATAGCAGACCCCATGGGGACAGTTCATTCCATAGGATGTCTACTCAGCAGTATAAGCTAAGAGGGGGTAGGAAGAGTAGGGTGACTTGGAGTGGGCATTTGTTACTATATTTGTCTTCCAGAGCAAACACTATGTATGCTGAAGCCCTGTTTTGTGGGAAGTGGGGGGGAATTGCATGCTGATGGGAAGCAAAGAATAAAACACTTTCCTTTGGTTCTGTGTTCAGTCTTTGCTTTTTCCTTATTCAAGTGCCTTGATCTGACCCACAGTTTTCTTTTTCATTTTATTTTCCTCCTGCCCCATCCTGCTGAGGACAGTAGTGGTAGAGTGGCTGATGGACATCTATCCAAGGCCAACTCACCCCACAGCTGATCCCAGAGCAGACCAGACCAAAACTTCTTATATGCCTAATGTACTCTAAAGTAATGAGGGTACACTTCTTCAGCCAAAACAGCTCTGAGGCAATTGTTCTGCTAGATATCTTCAGCTGAGAAAGGCCCACATTTTATTGTCTGTCTTACAGCAAGAGTTTGGGGACAATACTGCAAATATGTCAGGGCCTGGTTTGGCATTGGCGACTCACCTGTGCTACGATGCACAGCTTCCCCCTGCGCTTTGGGCTGCAGGGAGGCAACACTAAACACTCAGCGCTCTCCTCCTCATTATCTAAGGTGCTACATTGTCCCCAGACTCTTGCTGTATGCTATGGAACACCTCTCCACCAGAGGAGCACCTGATATGTGGAGTGTACTTCCATCCTCTTGATACTTCACAAATGTTGATATGGCCCCAAACTACTTCTGCTGAGTGCACACCTGGATCCCAAACGTGGAAGGTTTTGCCATTGTCACTGATCAGGTTTTCCCTACAGACATGTGAGGAGATATCTTAAAACTTTAGTTTTCAAGCGAGAAAGGTCCTTTCTCTCTTGACTTCCACTCATAAGTCTACAGGATTAACTGGCAAGGCTCCCTGCAGCATCAAAGTCTTCCCAGTGCAGAAGGATATATGGAGTTTCTCTCATTTAGGAAGAGACCCTGGTACAACAAGAATGAAATTTCATTCACTTCAAGTTTTGACATTGCAACTCCAAAGGGTGGAGATAAACTCTGATGTTAACTACACTTTAAGTAGTGCAAAAAATGAATTCCTATTGATTAATATTAATTTAATAATCCAGCAAACAGTTGCTGTTAAAGGAAGAAGAAACCTAATGCCCTGTTTCCAAGTAAATTATACTCAGTAAACAGACCCTAAGAGATGCAAATATTGTCTGGCTTCACTCTTCTTTAGCAGGAAGTCTGTCAGCTTCATGGTATAAAAATTTTTAACTATAAAGGCAGGTAATGAAAGAATAATGTCTATCCCCTGTGATTCCAACCCACCCACCATCACAGTGTGCAGATGGCAGGTATCCCTTGCTAGCCTGGCACTTGCTTTCAGGCACTCAACTGCAGGGACGCTACGAGTAACTGCAGTCCTTGCAGAACAGAGCTCTTCTGTAGAGCTTTGGGAATTTGGTAATGTGAAAATGAAACAAAATTACCCTGTGAAGTCCTGAAAAAAAGGTAAGGAAAAAATAGCTAGGGAAATGGCTTGAGTTACTAAAAAATTTAATTTACTATGCATTAATAATTGGTTAATTAAGTATGTCTCTGAAAGTTTTACTGGCATTCAGATCTTCAGTGGTTCTAATTACTTTTGCTCACTGACAGGATAAGAGTGTTTTGGAAAATAGCGAACAACACCATCTTTGTGTGATTCCATAGAATCTTTGAAGATATAATATAAAAAATTATTCCCATAAGAATTTTGGTTTATTTAGAGGAAACCTAAAATTTGTATAGCGATTTATTTTCTGATTAGTACTTAGTTCTTAAATTCTTGTTGGAATATCTGTAAAGGATCTCTACTTTTCCACTCATTTCTACTAATTTTTCTACTAATTTCTACTCCTATATTTTTTGGTTCATACTACATTTTTGTTTAGTGAGTATAAACAGCACACCAAGGCCACAGTCATGTTCACCTAGTGCTGGAAAATCGACTGATTTTCTGACTGCCTGCTTGGATCCTATGGAGTAACTTTTTCTCCTCAGAAGCAGAGATGATGGAAAGGAAGATCAAAGGTAATGTTTATAGTTATAAAATAAAATTAGCTGGAGAAAAAGAATAGTAGATCACAGAACTGTGATTGTGTCCCACCTTGTCTGAGATGGCAGACAACATGGACCTCCTAAACTGGTATCAGGTTTCATGTCATGGGATCATTGATTTTATGAAGGCTGGCCATAGTTCAAAACAAAAAGAGTGGCAAGTACTCTGCAGTGTTCTGACTGCTTTCATCTAGATACAAAGGTATGAATAACAATACTCAATCTTGCAAGTTTTGACCTAACTTCATCATATTTCAAAATCACAAATAGAACTGCTGGCAACCCTTGGCATGAGAACAGTTCTCCTATATATTTTCACAACTGCCCTGGCAGTATAGGTGGCCAATAAGTACTTCCCTTTTGTCACCATGTAAAAACAAGTAAGGAAAAAAGTTCTTTAGGTGGGTTTGGTACCCTAGGTAATCTTCTTTCATCCATTGTAAAAAAAACCTCAAAAATACAATAGTTGAAAAGTCAGTGGTATAAGATCACCTTATTACGTCCACTTTGGGATAAAGGTATCAAATTAAAAAAAGTGGGGAATGAGAATATTAAATTAGTATCTGATGTAGTGCAGAGTATCATTCCAGTTCAGAATATTCTATTTCTTGTGCAGCAGTTACTTGAAGTAAACATCACAGTGCCAAGTTTTAGTATATGGAGTTCTCCACTATGTGTTTACTGTTCCATAACATTAGGGAAGTGTTCAAAAATCAGTAAAAAATCTACTTTGTCTGAATTCTTCAACTTACCTGCCTGCATTTTAAGTTTATCAGGAGTCAATAGGGGGTCCAAGTAACATTTTCTCTCTATCAGAACAGATTTGGAAAGCTAAAGTTCCTTGATGTATGCTGCTGCATGGGTCAGTAGTATTTTTATGGCCCATTTTTGTATTTTTAATAGGTCTGTGGGAATTCAGGAAGAGTAATAGTGATAGCCGAAACTCTGAGAAATGTGGCTGTGAAATCCTGTAATATTAAAAATATGGTAGCTTGTGAAAGACTGCACAAAACCAGAGGCAACTGGTAAATAAGAAAGATGGAGATACAGAAAGTACTTACAACAGGTACCCCCTCTAAAATCTGAGCTCATGGGCTTCCTTCATGGTATGAATAAAAAGTCCTATTTTCAGTTACAAAAACTCACTTTTAAATTATTTATTACTGAAAACAAGCAAACATCTTAAAATTTTTAACTTTCTAGAAAGCTTCTCTCTGAAGAATCTGCATGATATGGCATTTATTTTTTATCTTTTTTCATCTTCTCTTCACTGGGCAAACCAGAATTTGCTGTTTCCACGTAAAGGTCATTAGGAGCCTGAAGGTCTATGCAAATCCTTCACACCAAACAATAATAACATTAGAATGAGTGATAAAAGAACTAAAGAAATTAAGATTAGAAAGTACTCTAAGTAAAGAAAGGGGTGGAGGCTAGCAACTTGTCAATACAATGGTTTGACTGTGGACGGTCATAACTTGTGTGCTTTTATAGCTAAATTTAGAGTTATCTTGAGGACCTGTAAAATCCTTCCAGGTGAGCATCAGAGAAGTTCAGTTTGGATTTTACAATGTTCCTTTCCTGGTATGTCCTGTGTCATTCTTTTCTGAAGACATTGACCATATGATGATATTCAAATGGCCAAGCGTTTACAATTTCCAGATCTGCCAAATAGCAAATCAACCTTTATAATTAAAGGTGACAAGCTGACAAGGAAAATGAATGTAAAATTGTATACGTATATGAATTTTTATGTCAGATTGCCGTCTGTGCACTTGTTTTTTCTTTGTCAATAGCCGAAGGCTCATTTCCCTGTACTAGAAGTGCATTTTATATCGAGGCCTTCAGACAGCTCCCCTTCGCCCTAGTGAATTTGCTGATTAATTTTGGATGCTTCTCTTAATTAACACCCCAAAGGAAGTCTAGATTTTCTAGCCTATATTCCATGTAAAACAAGTGAATCTGAAGAACAATGACCTAAGGAGACAAGCACGCTGTGTCCGAATGACATTACAAGAACATTGAATATCTCACAAGTCAGGACCTGGTCAGGCAATGCCTAGGGAAAATGTAGGCCTTTAATCAGGGCAGAAATGAGATTCATATTAGTCCAATTTCATTTTCTTTATTGCTGACAAAGAGAGGCTGGGATGGATGCCACCTGACAGTTGAAACATGGTGCTCCTATGCAGGAACGGGTGCCTCTGGCCTTGATTAATAATTGGTACCATTTTAACTTGCGGGCAGATAAGTTGATGATGGATGAGAGAAAAAGAGTGAAGTGATTTATTATAAAATTAGGATAAAATAACGAACTGGCTAATTGCACACAAGCCTCATAAAATGTAGCTGTGGAGTCAGAAGTGCAATGCCAGGCAACAATAATTTCCACCTCACTTTTCACAATGAGATCTTAAAGCAAAAAAAGATAGAGACAACTCTTACTTATGGAGCTGCTACATGCAGAAAAAGCCTTGCCCATTCTTCTACTTCAAGCAAATAAAACACTGAGACTTATATTTCAGGTTTTATTATTACTGTCACACTAGAAAAGGGAACAGTAGAACTAAACAGGCCACATTAAACCAACTGTTGCTTCTTTGTTAAAACTAATAAAACCTTGTGATTCTGTAATTTCTCTGCATACTTTCCCGAGTAAAAATATCTAAACTTATGAAACTGAGATGCATATGTGTTAAAATCAAAATTGAGTACAAAAAATCAACTTGCAAGGTCTATTGGCACCTGTAGAAATGTTCAACTCTATCATTGAACATCATAGCTATCATTCTTCTAGTACACTTTTTGATGTCTGAACTTCCAAACCTGTGCTCTGACAACTATTTTAGAAGCTGAGTCATCTATTGCTTGCTATTTTATGCTGCATATGTCTGGCAGAGTACAATTGCAGATTAAAAAAGCATGTGTAACCACTGGCTGTCTGATAAAAATAAATCTCATTATATTATTTTTTTCTTTGCAAGAAAGGTGCTTGATCACTTTCCCTTGGAAATGTTTAAAGTCGAATCTTCTCTAATTCCTTAAAAAGTTTTGCTACTAGCAGTTCTAATCAATATCCAAGAGATTTTTTCTGCAAGCTCAACTATTAAAAAAGATGAAATTACTAAATTAAATACAGCTGCCAACAGTATTGTCCCAATGAGTTCAGTTATAAAACTTAAAATTAATGTAGCATGAGGAGCTAAAATTTAATTTTCATGTAATTGATTTCTATTCTACTCCTAAGACAAAAATGTGTCAATTTCTCTTTATACTCCACAAAGTCCCAATCTGAATTTGCCATGCAGATTAGGAGGCAGGATTTTCAAATAATTTGAAAACACTTCATTTTGGTTCAAAAGCCACAATCATGGCTGAAGAGCATTAAACATTTTCCGTATACCTAAAGAAAAATAAAAATTGCACATATCATATCCCTTAAACAAATATTACAAGGTTTCATATGTGATCCATTCTTGAATGCCTATCATGACTGGCAATTTATTTTTTTGGAAGATTTGAAAAAAGTTAACCTGAATTAACTTCTAAAGTGAATTCTTAAACCATATCAATTCCACAGAAAACTGTTTCAAAATTTTAAGGTAACTTTGACATGACAAAACTTCAAGAATTAGAGTAAACTGGATTAAGACTGTTTCCAGATAAGAGTGTCCACCATTTACTTAAATTCTTTTAAACTCAAGTCCCTGTTTTATTCAAACTAACATCTTCAAGCATACCCTATTCAAAAATCCTTTCACACTGATTCAATTCATGAGTTTATTTGGGAAAAAAGGCATATCAGGTGAAAGGTGAAGCACCCTCCTTTCTTGTCTGATTCCAAAATTATGAAATTTATAATCATGTCTGTCAATACCTGAAGGCTACATCCCATCATGACCATCAGAACACAGATTTGAGAAAAATGCATATCACTTTGAGAAAGGAGATAAGAGAATTATACTGCCTGTGTTGTCCTTGCAAATTGCATTAATGTCTTCTCACCATCAATACCTGTGTTCTTTCAATATCTCAGAGGTTTGACAGTTTAGGGTAAAAGGAAATCATCTTAATTAACTGTAGTGCTTTTAAGGTCATGAGATAAATAACACTACAAGGACTGACTTGTTCTCCGAGCTTCCGCTCTGCTCGAGAGGGAGCAGCGTGGCTGGCTATGACAAGGACACTCTTCTGTAAGCCACATTGAAGGAGGAGTTCAGGCCATCATGTCCCTTGTCTGTGTGAGGCTGGTGCCAGGCATGGACTAGCTCCACATCTTTACTACTCTGCCTCTGATATCTTTGCTACCACTGGGACTCACATGCCTAGCAGAGCTCAGGCTTGCCATTTCTCCATACTGCAAACATGACAGCATTGGGGCAGCGTCACTAATGTCTGGGAGGCTTGTGGCTGAAACAATAACATTATATCAAAGGTTAGGACAGCTGAACAATTACTCACAGATAAAGATATCTGAAAGCAGCTTTAGGATCACAAGGGAAATTGAAGTCTGTGTTCTCTGTAGAAATAAAATTGAAAAGACAAAAGCCCAACTAGAACTCAATCTGCAACCATCATTGCAAAAGATAAAAAAAAATGTTTCTACAAATGCATTAATAAGAAAAAACAAAAAGGTAAGAAGAGTCTCCATCCTTTTTTGGATGCTAATGGGAACATTGCCACCAAAGATGAAGAAAGGCCTTCTTTCTCTCAGTCTTTAACAAAGAGATCAGTTATACTCAAGGTACTCAGCCTCCAAGCTGGTAGACAGGGATGGGGAGCAGAACAGACTCCCTGCAATCCAAAAGAAAGTAGTTAGTGCCCTTCTGTGCACCTAGACATTCACAGGTTTATGGGGCCAGATGGGATCTAACTAAGGATATTGAGGGAGCTGGTGGAAGAGCTCACCAAACCACTCCTTTTCACTTGTCCTCAGTCCTGGTTAACCAGGGAGGTCCCAGACTACTGGAAGATATCCAGTGTGACCCCCATCTACAAGAGCAGCTGGAAGGAGAATCCAGGGAGCTACAGGCTTGTCCATCTTACCTCAGTTCCAGGGAAGGTTATGGAACAGATCATCTTGGGCACTATCACATAGCACATGCAGGACAGCCTGGGAATCAGGCTCAGTCAGCATGGGTTTATGAAAGGGAGGTCCTGCTTAACCAGCTTGATCTCCTTTTAGGACCAGGTGACTAGCCTAGTGGATGAGGGAAAGGCTGTGGATATAGTCTACCTAAACTGTGGTAAAGTTTTTGACACTGTTTCCCACAGCATTCTCCAGGAGAAATTGGCTGTTCACTGCTTGGACAGGTGTACTGGGTTTACTGGGTAAAAAGTGGATGAATCACTGGGGCGAATGGTGCAGTGGTGAATGGTGCTACATCCAGCTGGTGGCCAGTCAAAAGCAATGCTCCTGAGGACCCAGATTTGGGGCCAGTCCTGTTTATCTTTATCAATGATCTCGGCAAGAGAATCAAATGCACTCTCAGGCAGTTTGCAGGGGACACCAAGCGAGACAGGAGCTTTGATCTGCTGAAGGGTGGGAAGCTCTGCAGAGGGATCTGGATACACTGGATAGATGGGCTGAGGCCGGTTGCATGAGGTTCAGCAAAGTCCTGCCCTTGAGTCACAATAACCCTGTGCTGTGCTATAGTCTGGGGCAGAGTGGCTGGGAAGCTGCTCGTCACAAAGGAATCTGGGGGCGCTGGTCAATAGTGGCTGAACATGAGCCCAGAAGGCCAGTGGCATCCTGGCCTGTATCAGCAATAGTTTGGGCAGCAAGACCAGGGAACTGATTGTCCCTCTGTACTCAGCACTGGTGAGGCCACACTCAAATGCTGTGTCCATATTTGGGCTCCCCAATTCACCTCACACCGAGGCGCTGGAGCGTGTCCAGAGAAGGACAATGGAGCTGGGGAAGGGTCTGTAACATTAGCCCTATGGCTGAAAGGGAGAAAAGGCGGCTGGAGAAAAGGGACTCAGAGGAGACCTTTAGCCTGGAGAAAAGGTGGCTCAGAAGAGACCTTATCGCTCTCTACAGCCACCTGAAAAGAGGTTGTGATGAGGTGCAGGTTTTTCCCTTCTTCCAGACAACCAGCAACAGGACAGGAGAACATAGTGTGAAGCTGCTCCAAGGGAGGTTCAGGTTGGATATTGAGAAAAATTTCCTCAATTAAAAAGTGTTAGAGGATGAGAACAGTTTGCCCAAGGAAATGATGGAGTCACCACCCTGAAAGTATTCAGAAAATAAGCAGATATGATGCTTCGTGAAATGTTTTAGTTGGCATGGTGGTATTTGGTCAAAGGTTGGACTTGGCGATCTTGAAGGTCTCTTCAAACCTTAATGATTCTGTAATTCTATGCGTCTATTTACCATTTTCTGAAGATTTGGTTTCAGGATTCAGAAACTGAGGAATGTCTATCATGGAACTTGTGTCTGTCCACTAGCGTTGTCACAGGTAGACGGAAAAACAAAAGGAGATAAATCTCTCTGGTCTTGGGAGAAGGTGGAAAAATTAAAGAAACTTGGTTTGTCCACACTACTACATCCGAGAGCTGGCTATAAGAAGCCTAAGTGATGGCCTTAAGTGTGAGCTGGACTCTGGGAAACCTGCTTGAAAAATGAGAAATTAAGTTGTGAGTTATATGGGTGTTATTGAAGCAGCCTTTTTACTATACATGGGACTTTATTTAGAACTGAGTGATTCCAAAAGAAGAGAAGGAGAAGAAAATTAAATCCTATGAATATTACCCATTCCTAAATAACTGAATTTATCCTTCTGAGAAGGGTCCCAGCTCTTCATCTTCAGAATACTCCTGTTCCTGTCATGATGTTGCAGCAGCTTTGGCACTTCAGCATCATGCCATCAGCATAGATTTTTAGATCACTATAAATTAATCTTACTGCAAAAATCTTTGACTGGGTCAGGCCTGCATCTGTGTCTGGCTCTGTCTCTCTCAGAAGACTATAACTTACTCTTCTAACAGCTGCATTTGAACTGTGTTTTGTGTCAATGTGGGATAAAGAAACAAGAGGCCTGCATGTAATTTGGATTTTTCTAAGTATCTCATTTCAATCTAATGTACTGTTGTGTAATTAAGCCAGTAAGTCTATATGACCAGCCCATTTCAGGACTTGGTCTGCTATCTTTAGTCAGTGACAAATTCTGGTTTCCATTGCTTGTTCAGAGATGATAACAGTGTGATTTTACAGGTATAAGTAACAAATTAGATCAATTAAAAAGAGTAAGAGTGGCACCTGTCTAAGTGTAGGGTTGCACTAAACGATTTCCACATCTTTGTTTCCTGTAGGACCCTGCATTTGCAGCCTCTCCTCAGGAAGGCTAACAATGGGAGAGTTGTTTCTTAATGCTCATGAACCAAGAAAGCAGCCTTATCCTGCAGCCCAGGGATATGATTATGATCTCTGAGTGAAAACAACAGCCGTATTTTTCAGCTCCATGTGTACAAATGATCCCTGTGTTTCATACAGTTCTTGACCATGGCATCTTGGATTGCCCAATTTGTTACAAGCCTGTATTGTGAGCTGGCTTTGTATAGTAGAGCTGAGCTCAAAGTCAGATGCATGCCCCTCATTCTTTGTGTACAATTCTCTGCATTTTGTATTCTTGTAGACCTTTATAAAATATCTCAAAGTTTTTACAGTCTTAAGAAATTTTCAAGTAATCTGATTTATTTTTTCTAACAGTGGAAGGGAAAGTATGCAATTTTAAAACTAAGATAACTAGATTTGTGATATTTCTATCCCTTCTATCTCTATTATTGTCTAATGAAACTTAATCATTTTATGATAGGTCATATTAATACAGAAAATCCTTAAAGGCTGTGCTTAAAATGAATGATGAAATCTCTGTTTTTATTATTGCAGTTAAGAGCTTAAAAGTACATGTGCAGTTTATTACAGCATGAGTGTCTTTGGACACTGGGGACTTAATCCAGATTACTAGTAAATATTTGACATGCAGCACTCCTCCATGGCAAAACCACGTTTGGAAATCAAGAAAACAGGCAGCAGTTTCAAGAGGAGACATCAGGCCATCCAAGAAGCCCAAGAGGTGAAAAGGATATGGACATGCTCAGATTCCTTGCTCTGTATTGCTTTTATGGTAACAAATTCTCTGGTGTTGCATAGTGGAACAATACCCTTCCTTAGTTGACCCTGGAAAAGAATAATAATGTTCCTCCTCTCGGAATATGTATCCAAGGTCTTGGGGACAAGTGCTTGTTTGTACAGTCTTTCCTCTCAAGTCAGAAGTATTTGTTCCAACCCTTTATCCTCTGCCTCTCAGATAGATCTGGCTCCTCTGTGGTGTGGTCAGAAGTTTATACTTCTGCAACCAGTCTTTCACACATTAATACAATGTCATCTCATTAGAATGGAAATTCCAAGTGGGAAGGAACCCAATACTTGATCTCACAAACCAGTCCCTACAATGTTTGAAGGAGAAATTTTGGGTTGTGTGTTGTTGGGTTACTATTTAGTTTCAAAGTGATAAATACCATTTGGGCTCCTAGAGCTCCTCAGTTTCGATCTCAAGTCATATTTAGGCTGGGTTGAGTACTGAAAAATGTTTAAGCTAAAAATGTTTATATTAGTATCTTAAAAAATACACTTTGAGTTAATGCAGGAGGATTAATATGCCTGTCATATTCCTCCTGAGAATCATTATCCACAAAAAGGAGAACTTGTCACCCTCTTATAGCAGGTTGAATTAAATCCAAGGACTAAGTGGTGTGAATTACCTTCATATTCCTAGAGCTCTTCCCTGTAAGTAATGGTGATCACATACATTGGCAAAGCAGCCAGGAGAAATGGCTATACTGATGTCCATAGTGTGCCTGTACAGGGAATAGGGAAGATTTTTATGTAAGGGTCTGTTAATCTATTTATGCTGACAGGTTTTCATAACAATTTACAATATGATGCCCCAATTTGTATATGGTATTTGCATTGCAGTTGTTATCCCATGAAAATTTGCACTCCGCAGACTCATGTAAACCTGTGTGCAGTATTATAGTGAAACAGGCCTGGTCCATGAAAAAATGTTGCAAATATGTAAAGACAAGCAAAATGGGAAAAAGCAATTGTGTGCAATTTAGTCAAAGAGATCATGTCTTCTGTTCTGATTCAGAGTGTTTATTATATAGTCACTCTTTCTCTGAGTGCAGGAAATATCCTCTGTCAGAAGATCAATTCTGGAGAGGAGTGCAAAGAATTATCCATTGCCACCCCGTTTTCCAAATTTCCAGAAATGTTCCTAATATGTCCCTGATTTTTTAATGATACAGACATTTCATGGGAACTAGATCTGAAGGGCAATAGCTCATTTGTCATCCTACACTGAGGAAACATTTTGAATCATTTAGTTGGGATTGAATTTTAACCTGAATTTTAACCAGTAACCTGTATGTGAAAGTCCCCAAACCCCATTAGTAATACTTTGTGTTGTCCTAGCAGTTAGGTTTCAAATTTTTTATAAGTATCAAAAATTTAAAATATTTTTATGCTCCCTTCTATGGAATCCCTGCATTTATTTACTTTCCTTTTATTTAATGATGTGACAGAAGATATTCCTTTATAGTTAGAGATGGGATTAATTAAAGTATTCAGTTAATTTTTTTTTTCCAAAATAAATGGAATCACTGAATATGGCCATGTTTTACATAAGTAGCTTCTCACAAAATTGATGTGAGAATACCTTACTCTATTAGGTATTCTTTAGCTATAATTTAAAGAATATTGTTATTATCATTTGCTGAATTATTTAAAGCTATCTTCAGGCAAACTTAAATGGCTATATTTATTTTTTAAATAGAAGCTATTTATTGCACTTTGCTCTTTCTGTAACTTACCTGCTTTCCCTTGTCACATCAATATCCTTCCAAGAGATGCTTATTCTCTTCGCCCCATTACAGCACTTTTTTAATAAAATCTCCAATTATGGAGGAGATTTCTTGGCAGCACATTCTACAAATGCAGGAATCTTTGAAAAAGGTTGAGAGGTGTAATAAACAGAGTTATGACGGTTTTCAAAAGGCGACCAGTAATATAAAAAAAAGCCCCAAGAAATGTCTGCTGCTAATGCGATTGGGCTGGCTGGGTGGGTGTTTATTTGGAAAGGTGGATTTATTATGGGAGAAGGGCTGCAGCAGGGAGATGATTTCCCTCTCCTGGATTAGCACTTCATGGTGGTCCAGGAGTGGGACTGCAGCACCAGCCATAACCTGCCCTGCCAACCCATCCTGTGCTTCATCCGGCCCTGACAGGCTGAGTAAATACATAAACCTCTCCCAGGGAGGCCACAGCCTAAGCAAAGCAAAATTTCTCTATCTTGAAGCATAAAAGAGCACTGTTTTCAAGAGGGGTCATATTCTTGATTTCCACAGGGCTAACAATTAAAATTTCCTACAAGTTAGTGCTGATTACGAAGGGATGGAAAACACCTCTGTGGCAAGCGAGCACTGAACTATGGCCACTTACTCTGTGAGCTAAAGCAACAGGGGCTGCCCCACCACTTCCCTTTGTGGCTCTATTTGAATTCACTTGATTAATGTTGTATGTGCAAGTCTATTGAGGCACTGCATTTAAAAGGATTGTTTACCATAGCCTTGTAATCAACCTGCCTTAGCAGCACCCTATTACCTGTGATAACAGGGCTGCTGCAATTTGGATCTGAAAGAAAACCACCTCAGATGGGCTCTCGGACGCTCTAAGTGCTAGTATGCTGCCCTGTTATCTTCATTTGTAATTTGTTTTCAAGAACAGTGATTTGCATTTCAGTTGGATTACACCTTTTAATGTATCACAAACGTAAAGTGGCTGCAGTGAAAACTCACATCTCCTCTAGTTTTCAAACGATACATTTGAGGCTTCAGTGGAGAGGATTACAATTACAATTAAAATCAAAAGCTTGTTCATTCTTTTAATGACACATACTAACCCTTTCTGTACTAAGCCTATCGTGGTGCTATACAATCATGATTTTTTTTTATATGAAATAACTGCATGTGCTCTGTCTTATCATGCACTACACACAAATGCTGTTTTTCTGAAAAAGAGCACGTCCTGCAAAGTGAATTCAGAGGACAATTTACCTTGACAAAATATAGAAGAACACGCAAAAAGGAATGGGGAACAAAAGGTCCACTGGTGGGGTTTGGGTTGTTTTTGCGGTTTTTTTTTGGGGGGGGTTATATTTTAATAACAGACTTCATTTTCCTACATCTACCAAGATATGTAGTTACAAAGACATACATTGAAAGCATAACTTTATTGGATCTATATAAAATATAGATCTGGAATAAAATATGGGTTATTTTTATTTTAAGGAGCATTACATGAATAAAAGAAGGTTTGTTTGTTTTTAATTTTCTTTTTTTAAACCTGTAGTTTTCCCAGAGCAGTAATTTTGACTACTCTAAATTTACTTTTTTGTAGTATTTTGCAATAATTTCCATCTAAGGCATCATATGTCACTTTAGAAGCATTTGCAAATGGCAGACATTTGTGTTCTTACTTGGGTCTTACTGTGTTATTCTTCATCTGGAAAATGATGGAAAATTCTTTACATTAAAACTCAGATTTTTGGTGAGACTATAACTTACTCAGATCAACACAGCAGAAATATCTGGCTGAGAACCTTTGCTGTGGTGCGCAAAACCTTCAGCTCCAAGCCAAAACCTTGCCTGGGCTCAGGCAGCCTAATGGTTTATATGTACCCTAATTCTCTCTGTTCCTAATTGCCAGGCTGGGACCATCCTGTCACACCAAGCACATCTTCCTGTCCCCTTAGGGAGGTTAACCTGTGTCCCAGGACAGAAGAGGTCCAGACTCCACTACAATGGGCTGAGGACTGTCTGTAGTTGGTGCTGCTCACCCTCCACAGAGAGCTGCCAAATCCCAGCCATGGGGTGTCTCCAGTGAGGAGGTGAGGAACTGAGGAAGAGAAGAGCAGTGTCATAAACAGTGTGATTTCAGCAAAACAAATTAACAGGTTGAGTTTTTTCCCTGCTTTTCAAAGACAACTGAAAGTCCTAGAAGGTGCCAGGGTCTGATTCATGAATTTCCTGTCTCCTACAACTCAGCAAAAGTCATGATAATGCCTACTGTTTTGTGGCTAGCCTTATAGACAAGATGGCAAGAATATCTCAATTATGTCTAAACAGTCTGAAAGAAATGGGAAAGTTTCAGCCTATTCTCTCAAAATTTCCTCAGTTAATGAAGAATTACCATTTACTAATTTTTTTACCATTTTACTAATTTTACTAATATTTAAATCTGAATCAAATGTCTGAGTCAAGTCAAAGCAGTTTTTGTTTCAATCTTTCATACAAAGATAGATTAAAACACCTTTCAAAAATGAAATACTGAAAATTAAGGCTTCGAGTTTAACAGAGGAATAGGTGGCATTCCCTTCACTGAACTGAAATGCTTTGAAGGCAGCTGTCTACTGAAAGTATGACTTTGAGGCTTTCTCTATATTTATTAAGAAGAATGGGAAAGTCATGCTGACCTGAAGATTTCTCCTACCTAACCTGACCAACATTTGGTTAACAAAAGGTTCCTGCCTTAATGGTAGACCAAAATGGAATTTGCAAGCAGGTTACACACAGCAGTCACACACATTTTAGCAAAACATTACCTTGTTGTTGCTCTCCACCTACTCATGAAATTTTATATTCTGACTAAATTCAGTATTATTTTCCTTCAGGCAAGCCCTTTTTCTCAGGTATTCAACAGTCTGGAAAGGGCAAGCTTAAAACAGATTGAAAACATCTCAGAGATTAACCTAAGGATCATAGCACATTAATGAAGAACTTAGATTTTTTTTGTTTTCATGTAGATATTTTTAATATTCATCACAAACAGCATAAAGGAACCTTAAATTTGATGACCAAAGTGATGACAGAGTGATTTACAAATGTCATTGAGGTGTTCCAGGGGAACTGCCTTTCAAACACCTCATACACTTCATTCATCTGTGTGAGATGATTTTCTGGTCGTTCTGCAAAAATGCATCATTGAACAGGTGGCTCAGCCTGACCCCTTGGCATCAATTCAGTGTTCGACAGCAAAACTGTGATTTCAAAAGTAAATAGAGGTGGTTTCAAAATTAGTATGAGATTTAAATTATTATTTTTTGTTGTTGTTTTTGTTTTAGCTGAGCTTTTCTCTTTTTTCAATTGTCATGCATTTGTACTATGATTAGGTTTTACAGTGGTCACTTTCATAATTTTCTTTCATTTTTAGTTTATGAAAATATATGTTCTGTTTCATAAAGGTCTTAACAAAATGAATTTGATAATCTGTACTAGGTTAGCTGCAGTAATCCGTGGGTCTCTGGGCTTTGTATTATAGGGTCCAAATCCGGCTAGCTCTGGACTCTGGCCCACATGGACTTGCATAGATGAAATAAACGATGAGAAGCGCTCTTCTCCACGTGGGGAACGAGCGTCCAGTTTATTGGCTTGGGATAGGACACCGCCAGCACAGCAACCACCCAGGGAGAAAAAAGAGGGCGTAATGCACCTGCAGTGGGATTTTATACCCCAAGGATGGGGGCGGGGAAAGAGGACCGTGGCCAATGGGATACCATTGGGGAGAGGTGAGGGGAGGGGCCACCCATGGGACAGACCACCAGGGGATATGGAAAGGGAGGGGGGTATGGGGGAGATACCATGTAGTGGGAGAGGGGAGATAGCACTCTGCAGCACATACTATACTCAGTACAATTTTCCCATTGCCCAGTGCAAAACAACAACTAAATAAACTATTTAGTGCAATACAACAGTTAGCTAATTTTCTCAAAAGAGGTCAGTGAAAGAATTTATGTGGAAGCAATCCTAGACAATTCAGTGGGAAATGTGACCTTGTTTTCTCTGAAAGCTATCTTCGTGTATCCAACTCATATGTCATCTTCTCCAGTTCTGAAGTTCTGAAGTAGCCCATTTAGATACTATTGCAGAGCTCTGCTCCACATTACTCACTGTTCTTCAGACAAGGAATCTCTAGTACTGCCCTCTGGCAAATTTGGAAGGATCTTTCGCAGTTTTACCTGTGAGGGATGATCCCCTGCATACAGGCCCTGTACTTCTGCTTCTTAGTCACCACCCATGCCTTGACCACCTGCCTTGACATGGGCCACAATGACTTTCCCTATGAACATCCTGTCCATTAGAGAAAGGAAGCTCTTGGAGGAGGTGAGATGAGTTGGTGAGAGCACAGGGTTAGTAATGCCAAGGTCATGGCTTTAATTGCCATACGGGCCATTCCCTTGGGCACTATGATCCTTGTGGTTCCCTTCCAACTCAGAATACTCTGTGATTCTATGACAAAAGAAGATGCAGTTATAGCCTTCATGTATCCATTTCTAAGTCTGATGCCACTCTTGAAACTGACACCCAAGGAAATAAGATGCAGTCAGCACAATTTTGTGAAAGAATGTTTTTGTTCATTGGTAGTCCTGAAAAGCATCAAAAAGGGAGAAAATTTTCATGGCTTGTGTGTTCTTTTTTGGACATCAAAGCTTGCAATGGATAGTCCAATATGAGTTAAAATAAAAATATTGGGCTTTATTTTTCATCATCTATTAGAGATACTATAAAAGAAAAGCACTTTCAATTAAATAAACATGTTCTACAAATATGATAATCATTGTTTTATTTGGAAGATTTTTGGTTATGATTTTAACAACAATGAAGATGAAACAAAGACATTTCAACTTATCTGGCTCCATGTGTCATCAGTAGGCAAATGTTTCACACAAGATTTTTTTACACAAAATTTTAATCTATTTCAAACTGATTAAATTCAACAATTCCCTGACAGACTATTTCTAAAATTGCCATCAGTCATTGTCCCTTACAATTCAGAAACTATTCTATTTTGATTGGCCCATTTCAGGTAAAAAAAATAGTACCCATGTTGCTCCAAATGAGAAAAGGTCATATTCCTAATGGAACTGAATATAAATCCAATATGATTTTCATGTTACACATTACATCATTAGCTACAGATTTATAGGGAGAGAGCTAATATATTAAAGACTGTAACATAGCGTTCTTTCTCAAACACACCTAATTTTTGAAGTTAGCACTAAATTTCTTCCTATAAGAATATCCAAAGTATTTTTCTTTTATTGTCTCTTTCCTTTAAGTGAAGACTTCAGAGCTGATGAATATTTCATGGGTAGAAAAACACCTACAGTATGAAGTTTTACCTACAAAATCTTTGGGGAAAGGGAGAAATGGCAGGAAGGCGCTGTAAGGACAGTTCTTTTAAGAAGTCTTTGGAAAAGGGTCTCCATTTCATTTTCCACATCAATAACACCTCCTTCACCCCTTAATACTTACTTCCTTTCATTCCCTTCCATAATATTGTTCAGTCACTTTCATAGTTTTCTTTGAATTAAAGTGTGTCTCCTGAGCTGGCTAAACCATTTTAAATCCAAAAATTTAAACAGAAAATTTGAACAATGGAAAAAATAAAAAGGACACCCAACTGTAGTAGCTGTAAATTTGTACAAATCTGTGATATTGATAAAAGAATCAGAAAAATATTCAAATGTACATTTTAAATTTATTTCTTCCATATTCTACTGTTCAATCCTAATAGACTTGTCACCTGGATTTCAAGAAGACATTTGAACTCAGGAGTATCAAGGTTGACAAAAACCCCCAAACGCACAAACCTAACAAAACCCAAACAACAACAACAACAAAAAAAAAAACCACCAAAAACACAACACAAAACAAAAAAAGCCACCACAACCAAATCCAAGGACAGTACAATCAATAACACGTTCAACCTGTTCCAAATAAAAGTAAGGATATCAATGACTCAGTAAAATCCACCAACAGTTCTTGTTCTTATACAAAGGTTTCTTAGGTAGTGTGATGAGTAGTGAAAGCATAAAACTAGAAAAATTGAGAAAGAAAAAGAAAAAACTCAAAACAAATCTAATCCTCCTCCCTGTTTGCAAGTGATTTTATACTTTAAAACCTTTTTTTGTCATTCTGTGCTCAGGCTTCAATGGTACATGGTAGAAACTACTGGCTTGTCAGACAAGAACAGAAGTCCAATACTCAAATTACAAATCTATACTAACAATAAAAAATCTGCAAGGCATAAGAATGTTCCTTACCCATCTAAGCCTATACATTTTATGGCTAAATACCTGAACATTGAATGTCTAGGCCAAGCCACCTTTCTCCTAAGCTTCTTAAAGCAATCTTCGTATACTAGATTTTCTAAACTATCAGTCATTATTCCTATTTCCTTTTCACCTATTTCTGAAGTGGAAACTACCTGCAGGAGTCAGGAGAAATTGCACTAGATTCCTCTGCTTTGACCTCTTAAGGCTATGTCAGTCTTCTAAGACTTCATAATTATGTTTTTCACCTTGCAAAGCATGTCCTTCTTCAATGCACTGATTTATGGTGGGGTTTGGTTTGGGGGTTGGTTTTTTCCCCCTTTTTTAGAAAAGACTCCCTCATCCTGAAAGTGTGAACTGCCTTTCAGTTTTCCCAAATGTATCACCTTTCATTTAACTGAAAAGCATTAATTCTGTGTAAGTGAGCCTGAATGTATAATACATATCTCTTACTAGAATTTCTCTTTGTTATTCAACATGACACAGAAACTGAGATTATCTGCCGACTTCACCAGCCAGAGCTTTTTATTTATTTCCAGATAACTAGTAAAGATACTGAGCAGGTCTCAGATCAAGAATAATCCTGTGGCAACTCCTTTCAGGATCTGAATGACTAAATTATTTATTCTCTCTCTATAATAACTTTTTTTGATACCTCACTTGCTAAGTGTTGAATGATTTTACTTTTTATAGTGAATATAGGAAAACATTTTGGAGGTCTGTTTCAAAAATTCAATGATGTTGGTCAAAGATTGAAACCTCATCAGACAATCAGTACTAGATTTTGTGACATGACCTTTTTTATGCAAAGCCACCTTGCTCTCTGTTAGGCTACTAACTTTTACCTCCTTCCTAATTACATCTCTGCCTAGTCTATTCATGAATTAGGTTGTGGTCTGTCAATCTAAATGAAATTTTTAGTGAATTAGATTGTTCTGCTTAATTTTTTAAGATACTCACAGAATACTTGTGCTGCATCAAATGTCTCTGAATTTTCTCCACCACTGCAAATTGTTTTCAATACCAATACAATGGCAAGGATTTTAGTAGTTATCAATATAATTTGTATGGTGGAATAAAATTGGGTATATCTTTTTCACTTGGTAGGCATTTTGTTTCTTAAACCTTTTATTTTCTGAAAATTACTTTTTTAACAGAATTACAAAATCTGTATACTTGCAGGAAGGCAGTTGTTGTCTATATCTTCAGCAGAAGTGCTTGAGACTTGGGAAATGACTTTGTCTTCTACTTTCTTATTCTTTTTTTTTCCCAATGGATATTAAAGACAAAAACTTAAATAAATCACACATTAAGGTTAGCCTTTTAAGCTTTTAAAAACTGGCATATGGAAAAGGTTACCTTCTTTGTGTAGTCTTTTATATTCTTGCTTTTCTTTGTAGGTATATGTCTTACCTTTAAGTGTGGTAAAATATAAGATATGTCATAAAATACATAGCATGGCTGAGATAATGTTACTACAGAAAATGGTATTTCCTGACTTTCAAGTACTTGAAATTGTCACCTTCCCAACATATTTTCTTTATGTAGGCAATTGCAGTCTCATTTGTTCATATTTCTATCTGTGAGCACCCAGTAATATGCTTGAACATGAACAGATATTAGAAAAAAAATGGACAGATACTAGATTTTTTTTTTCACTGAAAGACTGGTTAGGCATTGGAATAAGTTGCCAGGGGTGTGGTGGATTCACCATTTCTGGAACTGTTCCAGAGGTGTCTGAATGGGGCAGTAGAGAATATGGTTTTCAGGGTGATTATGGTGGTGCTGGGTTGATGGTTGTACTAGATGATCTTGAAGGTTTCTTCCAACCTTGGTGATTCTGTGATACTGTGAACAATTGTGGGTATTTTTTAAGAGAAAAGTCAGGAATTTATTTCTACTTTTGGAGGTACCAGTTCCATACCAGGCTTTAATTGTGCACTTCACCATTCTCTCTTAGAGGCTCCAGGATTCGTGAGAAATAAAGGTGACCCAGCCTTTTTTTAAAAATCCTTTTGTGCTCCTATCTCTCTAGTGAATGTTATGCATAATTTTGATGCAAGATTACTGTATTTTCACTTTCACAGGTGGTCCTTTGTGAGACTTTATTCTCACATAGCCTTTTGCTGCAAGGTGTTAGGTAGATACAAATGACTGTACTGAAATGAATTTATAACAAGTTAAAAAAAGACTTGGATATACCAGTGTGGCTTCATCAATGAGGCTGGAGCACTTGTGTCATGGGGAATCATATAATAGACCAAATTGGAAGGGACTTCTAAAGATCATCCTGTACAAAGTTTTTTGAGAAAAAAGAGAGGCCGTGGGAGCTGGCAGATCTGGAGGAGAGACAAGTTTGGAGGCACTTCCTTACTATCTCCAATTATCAAAATAGAGAAAAGGGATCCAAGTGTTCCTTGTTACTGCATAGCTACAGGAACAGAGGCAAAGGACATGTGCTTCAGGAAGGGAGTTTCCCACTGAGTATAAGGAAAAATCTATTTGTAGGAGAGTAATGAGAAGGACACCATTACATCTACAAGTCAGCTGGACAAGCCTCTATCAATCTGCTCTACCTTTGAATTAATCACTCGTTTGAGTAGGGCGCTGGACCAGATGACTCATAAGGGTCCCTTTTCATCTGTGTTATTCTGTGTTTCTAGAGTTCATAACCCAGTGGAGACCTTAATGGTTTGAAGGATCAGTCTGTTCAGCTGACAGGAATTCACCTGTAGGGTAGCCCACACACAGATCATGTTATATTTAATTTCAGGATTTCAGTGTATGGTAGGTAAGGAGAAGGCTGGGTCTTTCTGAAAAAAGCCTCTTAGGCCTCTACTCTCAGTTTCTTCCCCTTGCTTATGATCCTCAACTTGTCTTTTTCTCTGTATTATATTTCAGTTCTACATATACTTTTCTCTTAATTCCTTCTCTTGATGAATGACCTCTTCAGTGTCTCTAGCACTACTCACATGAGTAAAATTTTTAGGACTTGAGTGAGGTTTTTCCCCCAGGATTCCTGTTGGCCTAAACCCAAAATGTCTTTACATCAGTAATTAGATTTTCATTTGTATCTGTACCTCACCAAATAAATGGGACACTCATCTTGAGAGTGATATTTCACTACATATGCCAAATAAATGATAGGCATTAATAGTAATGATTCCTTTGTCTCAAGCACACTTTACATCTGTGACACATCCACCTCACTTAATTTTCAAGATGACAACAATGTTGGCCCTTGATTTACTTCTAGCAGAATTTGATAATGCTCAATTAGCCTTTTGCTCTAATCAATTTTTGGTGCTCATCAGTAATGCCCTCTAATTTACCATCAGTACCTTATGAGAAAGTAGTAAGGAGTAGGCATACTCTCACAGATTTTTTCATTCTGATGCCCCTAGTTCATTTGACTCTAAAGGAAAAAAATCCATCTGTAATTAAATCTGGCCAAGGATGAAGAGGAAAATTTCTTGTCAAGGACAGCTTCTTGAAATGCATCAATAACACAAGGAAAGCAAAGGATAATGTGGGCCTGTTACTAAATGAAGGGCAGACCCTGGTAACAGAGGACACAGAAAAGTCAGAGGTATGAATGCCTTCTTTGTATTGGTCTTCAATGACCAGTCCAGCCCTCAGGAATCTCTGACCCAGGAGACCAGGGTAAAGGAATGTTGGAGGGAAGACTTTCCCTTGGTCCAGGAGGATTGGATTGGAGAACATCTAGGCAAGCTTGACAGACACAGATCCATGGACTCTGATGGGGTGCATCCCCAAGTGCTGAGAGAGCTGGAGGACACCACAGCAGGGTCACTCAGGATCATCTTTAAAAGGCTGTGGTGACCAGGAGAGATGTCTGAGGACTGGAAGAAAGCAAAAATCACCCAAGTCATCAAAAAGAGCAAGAAGTAGTACCCAGGGAACTACTGGCTCATCATCGCTACCTTGATCCTAGAAAGGTGATGGAATGCCTCATTCTGGAGGTGTTTTCTAAACACTCAGATGGCAAGAAAGTCATCAGGAGTAGTCAGCATGGCTTCACTGAAGGAAAATCATACTTGACATTGCCTTCTGCAATGAAACAACTATCTGAATGGATGAGGGAAGAGCAGCGGATGTTGTCTACCTTGACTTCAGCACAGCTTCTGACACTGCCTCTCATAATGGCCTCAACAGGTTGGAGAGATGGCCAGAAAAGAACCATCCAAAATTCAACAAAACATAACCATTTAGGAAGAGTATTTCCAGCAGGTTGAGGGGGGTGATCCTGTCCCTCTACTCAGCCCTCTGAGGCATGCCTGGAGTGATGTGTCTGGTGGAGAGTAACAAAAATAATTAAGGAACTGAAGAATCTCTTACATGAAGAAAGGCTGAGGGAACTGGGCCTGTTCAGCCTTGAGAAGAGATGACTGAGAGGAGACCTTACCAAGTATAAGGTATATAAGTAGCTGAAAAGGCGGGGTGTCAGGGATATCTCTCTTTTAGCCACACACATTTTGCCGGCGTCACAAAATCTCCAGACAACCTAATTAAATGCTCACATATTAACAAGTGCTTTGGAAAACAGCATGGAAGATGGTACTTGTCAGCCCGATGGACCTGCCTGGTTTGTGCTTAAAATTAGTCATTTGGTGAAATCAGTCCTTCTAAATACAGCACACTGTGTTACTCTCACAGGCAACAGAAGGAGATAAGTACACAAAGGCTTCTGAAGGAGCTTTTGAGCAGCTCATTCATGTGCCTGGACTAGGCAAGCAGGGTTAGCCTTTAGAGGCCATCTTCTTCCATACGGAGAGCAGAGGCAACCACAAGAAAAAGCAGCAGCAAACACTGAGCCCCTCTGTGTCTGGTCATCACCAGAACTAATAATTTCCCAGCCACGGCAAATGCCATCTTTCTCAATAAAGTAATTATTTAGAAAGCCAGAACAATACTTTCTTGTTGTAAAAACAGGATTTTATTCCTGTTTCCCTGCATATTTTATGCTGTCATAAAAACTACCTTTTTTTCAGTTTCCCTCAAAAGTATGTGATAAAGTACATGTACTTAATTCTAAACCAAGCTTGAGGTCTGAGGGGGTTTTTCTGCTTTAGTGTTTTTTGCAAATTGCCAGGGGTGTAAGAAACATTATGGCTTAAACAACAGACTTAAGACAGCCTTGTAGAAGCTAGAAATAACCTTTCTTGATCAGTAAACTCAATAACATAGATTTAGTAAATCTCAGACATCATTCATTTAAAGTAATTTGAAGTGTCACTTCTGTAACAATTAAAAAAATAACATGTTTAAATCCTATTAAAAATTGGATTTTAATAATTTCAATGTACATTTTAATCTATTTTCATAGCTCTCATTAAATACAATGCATCAATATACTTTTATTTACCCATTTTAGTAGTTTTAATGTCAGGTCTCTTTATACCATTACTACATTTCTGAAATTTGTACTTAATAGAAACATAAACATTTTTATTTTGAACACTATCTTTTGAAATATTCATTATGGACCTGCTGGCTAATTCAAATTCTTTTTATATTGATATAAACTGAAAAGTTTTGTTTCTTATAATTATAGTATCTCTTTATGATTAATAATTAAGACCTAATTTACTTTTCTTTTTAATTAATACTAATTATTTTTCTTTATTATAATGTTTTAAATATTTCTTTTACCTAATATCTCTTGCATTGAATAAATCCTTCCAAGCATTTTAGAAAGCAACTTAGCAACTACCTCTGCTAGTTCCTTCAGGACCCTGGGCTGCCTCTCATTGGGTTCCATGGTTGGATGTCTCTGATTGTCACAAATCTGATTTTTCCCTGTGATGGGTGGGACTTCATTCCCCTAGTCCCTGCCTTGAGATTCAGGGCCCTGAGAGATATGGGAAGAGCAATTGCCAGTGAAAACTGGGGAAAAAGGTTGTCAGCCTTCTCCATGTCAGTTGTCATCAGATTTCCTGTCTCATTTACCAGGGCAGTAGAATATTTTTGTTCTCCTTTTATGACTAAGATACTTAAGAATCCCTTATTATTATTCATCACAAAGCTCAACAAATTTATCTCCAGCTGTTCCTCAACTTTTCTGACCCCACCCCTATACTCCTGAGCAGTGTCCCTATATTCTTCCCAAGACTGTAGCTTCTTCCACTGTGTATGCATTTCCTTTGTATTTTAGTCTAACCAGGATGACCTTACTAAGGCATGCTGATGTCCTGCCTTCCTTGTGTGATTTGTTGCAAATGGGAAGTGAGAACTCTTGTGGTCTAAGAAAAATACCTTTAAATAGCTGGTAATTTTCTTCTGCTTCTTCATCCCTGAGGGCAGTTTCCTGAAGGCTCCCAGCTACTACTCCCTTAAAGAACAGAAAGTTTACTCTTGGAAGTCTTAGGACTTTACCTTTTGTCCATCCTTATCCCTTCAGATCATGATTTTCATCAGGGCATGATCACTGCAACTCAGGCTACCATGAGTATGGACTTCTCCTGTAAGCTCCTCTGAGGTGGTGAGCAACAGATCCAGCAAAACATCTCCTCTCACTGGCAGAGGATTTTCTGGATTAGGTTATCCTTGATGCACACCAAGAGACTCCTGCTGCTTGCTGCTTGCTTTGACTCTTTTCCAGCTAGTACAAAATCATTATGTTAAATTCTGTAGGAAGTCACGTAAGAAGTAAAGAAAATTTCCACATTGTTCCCAGCTAAACTCAAAGAGATGCGCGCCTCTTAACCATATATTCTCAGCTATTCCAATTTAGTATCTGATATTCAAACTGTAGTAATGCTACATATTTAAACAAGATGGCAAAGACCAGGAGAGGAGAGATACATTCAAGAGTTGTTCAATTGCCCCTGTAAAAACAGTCCAAAAAAATTGCTAATATAGTCAACAACCCTTCCAGAAATGAGGAAATATATTGTCTTTCTGTGACCTTGGCAATATTCACCATGAGTCCAGAAAATCTTAATATGTCTGTGACAACATCAGCTCCAGTGTGAATTAGGTTATTAGTCTCCTTAATTTGTATCATTACCAACTGTTTACAAAGCCTGTGTCTTTTAAGATGGTTGATTAAGAAATATTTTTAACATTTTGCAGTTGAATCACAGCAAACCCAACTGCTGTTGTCTTATCTCACATTTTTAATGAAAAGTGATACAATTCATCACTTCAATGATTTACACCTGAATCAGAGTACTGAGCTATTCTACCTGAATGATATGCTTTATCTTCAGCATTTTTTCTACAAATCCATTAACATCACTGTGTCTGAAAGCATCCATAAAGAACATATTTACATCCCTGCACATCTGTGCACATAACTCCAGAAACATGAACATCAGCTCTTTCCAACTGTCCCGTCCATGTGTGAGCCCTTTCCTTTGGATTTAGAATAATGTAAACCAGAAATGCCAAATGTTAAGATGTTTGACTCACTGAAATATAAACATCTCTCCTGAAAAAAAAGCTAACAGTAAAATATCATAATCATTTGCTTATTAAGGTTACTCAAGATGTTGTCAGGGAATGTTCCTGTTCCTAAAGGAAATGCTGTGTTTGCACGTATATCCCTTGTCAAAGATGTCATAGTCTCTAGAGAGAGGAGCTGAATGAGTAATAACAACTCAAACACAAACTTCTTCTCAGCCTTTAAGCATTTTTAAGTTAATAAATATAAGGATTCCAATGTAAAATTTACTACTTAGAAAGTCAGTTTAAAAAGAAGCTGCTGATGAGGACATGTAAATTTGTAGTGTTGGGTTTTGGGTTTTTTCCTTTCAAATTCTTCTTTTAGCTTCTGGAGGAAAAGTATTGCCTTGTAGTAAGTCTTGCGGAGGTTAATATATTCAGCTTGAATAAAACAAAAAAGCATAGTAACATTTGACACATAAAAGGATAGAGGAGCACATTAAGGGAATGTAAAGAACTGGCAGCAGAAAGGCAACAGTTGCATAATATTACCAAAGTAATGAGAAGTGTGCTACATATTAATAAATATGTGACCTTTTTATCTTAACTATTTAAAAATCATGTTATTTTAAAAATGAATAAACAAATGCCTTGTTTATCCTTACATAAAACCATAGTTTTACTTGATGGACTATGTAGAGTCATTTCTGAATTGGTGAAGTGGAATGCAGTTGTACAGGTCATTGTAGCATTTATCACATCAATCTGTTCCTCTCACTTTTTTAGCAAATTGCACATCAGGACAATCACTCCTTAAGCTAAAGCCTTAGCTGACACAAGGGTATGCAAGTGTATTCATTTATACATAATGAAATTTTAAATTCCTAAAAGACAAATATTATTAAAATTAAAGAAGAAATAAAAGAGAGAAGAAAAGCCCTACAAGTAAGATTGCATTTAAGTTTGTTATATACTTCAATGAGACACAATTTCTTATTTAAAGCTGTTAAGATTTGATTAATTTTTTATTATCCCTATCATTAATAACCATAACTGCAACTTCAGAGGATTTATATTAAAAAAATCAGAGGCAGCAGTTGAATTTGTGAAATAAAGAAAAGTGGTCTGCAACCTCCCATTTAATTTCTATACTATTATTAATTATTTATCAGATGCTAAAACTTCTGGGTCAATTCAATATAAGTAATTTATGTTATAAAATAAGTGCTGATGGTCAGTTAACCTGATATAACCTAAATGACTCAGCTTATTATGAGATAATTTATCACCTCTCCAGCAAGAGCTGAATTGTCCCAGGAAGCCACAGCTCAAACCCTGGACTCGCTGTGTGTGTCACAGAGATGAAAGCCCAGGCTGCTGGGGAGCAGAGAGCAGTTTCAGTGAGCCAGCTGTGCCAGGCACAGGACACAGGACACTGTCCACGTTCTGTCCCTGCCAGGGACTCAGCTTCCAAGGTAAAGGAAGAATGAGGCTGCTTGGGCAGGGAGAGCTAACTGCTAAGGGCGTTCAGCACTCTAGACTGATGTGTTACATGGAGAACTGTTCCAGGAAATCTGGTCAGTTCTGCTTATTGAGGAAACTGTAGTTATGCTACCGAAATCCACCAAGAACCTACCATCAGCTTCCTTGTCTCCAGTTTCTCATTTGCCAAATTGAGAGATAAAACTATCTCCCCCTAGTTGCAATAACTGCCCTGTAAAGCACCAAAGTTATTTGTTTTCATAAAGGATATAATTTATACAGCCACAATGGCAAATACAACAGTTAAGAGTGTGGTATATCATTAAACTTTCCAGAGTCCTAAATAGCTGTTACAAGAAACCTAAAAAAATTAATCTCTTTTTCCCCCACAGATCTATGAGCTTGGTTACTTGAATGGGAGAAGAGGAAAATGGCCTCATACCGATTATTTGGTGAGATGAGGTATTTTTTGGAAGGCTAGCAATCAGATACCTCAACTCCAAGTAAAACCATTTTTGGAGGATGGAGATCTCAGGAAATATCATACTGTGATAAAGCAAAAGGCACACGGGATGTGTAACAGCTAAGGATAAACAGTCCATGTGTAAGTCTTGCCAATAATCCTTCCTCTTACCCCCCTATTTATTATTATTTCTATAGCTGCAGCTACTGTTTGCATTCCAGCTGCTTCTACAGGCTCCAGCTAAAGCCTCCATTGCAATAGACACTCTACAGATCCAGCTACTCTCCTATTATCCTGCAACACATCCAACTTATAGAGAAGATAAGCAAAGAGTGTGATAAAGGGTTTGTTAGTGTTCCTGGTCCATAAGTGAGCAGCCAAGGTGACGCTGAAAAATCAAGTGACTTGCTGAATTGCACAAAGGAAGCGTGTGGTAGAGACAGCAAGTCACCACAGCCATCCCATATTGCACTTCTGTGGTCTGAAATCCAGGATCATTTTTGCCTGGATTGGGCACTTTTACCATCTACTCTAAAGGACAAAAGGTCACTCACAGACGAACTAAGTATCATGCAGAGAACTAATATAGTATAAAGTCAAAGGAGATTAAAAAAACAAACAAAACACTTCCTTTAAAATATCCAATGAAAAACCACCAGGCTTTACAATTGAGGCATGTTCCTGGTAGTTTAGTAGGCACCATAGGTTCTTGAATATAGTAGAGGACTAGAAAAGAAACTATGAAAGATCTGCAATAGTCTGAGGCAGTAATTTTTTAAAAATCCAACCAGTTTGTAGGACATTACTTTTTTTATTTGGTCTCTATTAATAGTGGTTTAAGCATCAAACCTCTTAATTTCACTGTTAACAAAACTAACAAAACTTACATAAAAGATGCACAAGGAGAAACTTGACTGAGCTCTTACCAGAAAGGACACCTTCCCTGACTGAAATAATCTCCTAGCTAATCTACCATCATAAATCATAGCATTTTGCCATTTCTTGGTCTTGGTTAGAGGTCATCTTTAAGTAACTGTGGCACTACATCATATGGTAGGCTCGTCAGTTTTTTTTAACAAGTAGGCATATGTTAACATTTATATTTTGTTTATATCTTGAGCTTGGTTTCTTTATTTGAGTCCATCCTCTTCAGCATGTATTCAAATGATAGACAATGCATAATTTTTACACTGATCCATTCACAACTATTGTATTAAGAAAGCATTGTGCACTCAGAAGGTTAATTGGTTGGTAGCTTCATCTAAGTGGGAGACTGTTGAAAGCAATAAGGTTTTTTTTAAACCAGTGGCATTATGCACAAAACTATTTCATTCATTTATGTGCTTCTCTTTCTCTTTTTCATTTCAGAATGCTATTGTATTTTGCTTTTATTCTCATGAGCTTCTGCAAGAATGTTGCTATTAACTTATTAGACTGGAAACAGGTTGGACTGCTTGCTAA